>NC_134138.1:132475236-132778266 GCF_033958435.1 Carettochelys insculpta | reverse complement strand
AGGTGCAACCTGCATCAAAACAACTGAGGACAGAATAATAAAATTTAGCATGGAAAGAAACTTCACGGAGAAATGCGTGTCAGGAATCCAGTGATAGCAGCATTTGAAAATTACATGCAGGAAAAGCATTGCGATTTGCTGTTCCTGAAGGTTACACTGCAGATTCAGGAATGTCCAAGTCCTTTGTATAGAGCAAAAGATCATGGGCTAAGGCAATTACCACATAACCTTTTGCTTCTGACCCTGAGCATCTTTGGAAGGTGGGCCGGGAATGCACTAAAAGGCTCAGCTCCAGCCAAGCCTGCAAGTTGCACAGTGATTGTGGAGCACTGCCGTGCACTTCCTAAGATCTGCAGACAGAACCCCTTTTTGAAGCCAGACATCATGCAAATTCTATATGCGTGGAAGAGAGGGATACCATAGACAGACTTTTTAAGGGGCATGAGACAAGGCACTCAACTGGTATGGTATAAATTATTGCTGATGATTTTCAAGTTCTCCTTGTATCATCACACAGGTCTTGGATTCTTCGGAAAAGAGTATGCAATCCTGACACTAAAGACTGATTACTAATGCATCCACAGAAACAGAAGCTTACACATAATGGATGCATTAGCTGATGCAGATGACAGTTTTGAGTATCTGCAGGTGGAATTTTCCCCTGATACATGTTGTTTCTGAGGATAGTGGCCTATGTCATTTAATATTTAAGTGGCAAACTCTGGGAAAATATGTTACTGTAACAACTCATTCTTTCATAAATTCCTTTGTAAGTTTGTGTGGGAGATTTAAAATAATTCAAAGAGGAAATCAAGTAACTTTTGAGTTGGATACGTTTAATACCTGATTGAGATCCAGCCTTTTCCAGTTCTCCAGTTTCCATTCTAAAAGAAATAACAGAGCACATGAGCAGCTGATCCAGGTAGATTTTAGCACAGTGATACTCAGACTGAAGCTCACCTGCCACCATTGGCTCTTTTATGTTCCTCCTTCAAGTCTTTGCACCAAGTGATAGTAAAACAGAGTACAATTTAATTATTAATCAGTCTATGTTTTAACCAATCAGGATGCTTCACAATGTTATTAGGCAAATGCAATTAATAAAGTAATAATACTTGGTCAGTCATTTTACTGTGAGAATGTAACTAAATATTTCCCCTGTCGTGTTGCTGAAATATGATTGTCTAGTAGGGAGATGGGAAACCTGCGGTCTGGATCTGGACAGTGGGTCAGGGGTTCCCCACCCCGATCTAGTACTACAGGAAATGGAACTATCAATTCACACTACTGTGGCTCTTTTGGATAACGTTTATCAGCTCATTTGGCTCCTGAACCACAGAGGTCTGAGTATCGCTGTTTTATAGAAATAATTGATTTGATATTTAATGAGTTTCCAAATATTTTCTGGAAAGATTCTTTCCTCCTTAGATAGACTAATACTTTTGCTCCAGTGCACAGGTCCAAGGCAAAATATAGACAGAAAGAACAAAGTGAACTTCTTTCAGTTCAAATTTTCTTCCATTTATAAGGAAAAACCATTGGCTGTATTTGTGAGTGCAGTCATCTGAAGGAAACTTTTCTCCAAACCCAATATATTTCTATAATAGGGCACACCTTCCTGAGACAACTAAAGGATTCAAAGTGAGATCTGGAAACAGGGTGTCTATAACTCACAGGCAGCTTTGCAAAATGTAATCCTCTAGTCCTCCAGAAGCAGCTCCTTAGGACACAGGCACTGAGAGGTAAATCAGTATTATTTATGGCAGACAGTCAGACCAGGCTCACAAAAATTCTACCGCTTAACAGCACAGAACACACCAAAAGGCTGGTCTGGACAAAGTAAAATTTAATTATTTACTGCTAGCCAATTAAGCTGCTGACCTCACGTAAAGGCTCTTTTTCTACCAGGCTCCAAACAACTTCTCTTCATTGTTTCTACAATTGCTTCTTAAGAAAGCAACATCCAACTAGGAGGGTTTGGGGCCCATTTTAAAACAATTCAGCAGCTTTTTTTTTTCATAACTGCTTTTGTTTCCTAATTTTTAAATTAGTCTTCCTAGCAATGGTATCATAAGCAGAGGAGAACAGGGAGTTTACCTATCTTTTTGTATAAGCAAATACAGTCACCGCAGGAGAAACAGAGAAAAAAGACCAGGATTGAAAATAGCTGCCCCCAGCATTTTAAGCAGTTTGCCATGTATCCAGTCAAAGCAGGTCACAGACCAGGTTTTGAAATGCCATTGGCAGCCTCTCTATACTAGGAAGCTGAATTATAGTGATAGCAACACGGGGAAAGCACTTTGTAAAGTTCTCTCAGTATAATGCCCTCCATCTGCACCTGCATCTTCCACTGACATAAATGGATACCATACAGAGATCAAAGTCAGGATTCTGTCTACTACATCACATGAGTCAGACAGAATTCATTCACCTTTATAATATTTTCTGTTTAATAAAGTTTATAACCAACATGGTTCTTCATAAAGAAAAACATAAATTAATCAAACTTACCACATCCATCAGACAAGCACTCATGTAACATAATGAAGACTTCTAATTATTAAAATAAGTATTAAAAATCCCAGTCATTCCCCTGTCTGGGCCTCCTAATGTCTCTTACGTATTCTACCTTCTTTAGACGGTAAGCTTACTGGGGCAGCTATATTCCAGGTCTTGTACTGTGCTAAGCTTATTCTCATCACTTAATTCATAAAGTGACTAGATTCTGGGTTTTGATTATTGGTTTAAGTTTTTCGAGTGCCTCTGTTCTCAGCTAACACACACCTTTACAGCTTAACAGTGAGATACAAATTTACAGCTAGTTCCTGCAGTAACACATGAAGGCTGTGTCTAGACTAGCCCCCAACTTCGAAGGGCGCATGGTAATTAGGTATTGGGAGATTACTAACGAAGGGCCATGGTGCATATGCAGCACTTCATTAGGCTAAATCTCCCCCACGGCAACTTCGAAGTGTGAAACTTCAAAGTGCTGGCTCGCATGTGGCTGCAGGTCAGATGTGGGCACTTCAAAACGCCCCCGCTACTTCAAAGTCCCTTTACTCCTACACGCAAGCCGGCACCTCATTAGGCTAAATCTCCCCCATGGCAAACTTCGAAGTGCTGCATATGCACTGCAGCACTTGATTATTAATCTCCCAACACACTAATTACCATGCCCCCTTTGAAGGTGGGGGCTAGTCTAGATACAGCCAAAGTGTATCTTCACTATTAGTCATGATTAAACAGTGATATATTTACATAAAAATATATATTATTTAATTAATTAGATTTGCATTTTGAGCTACATGCCCACAAGCTGAAGAGGACAAGAGGTAAAGGAGGAAAGAGGTGCTGGTTGTCAGTCAAGGTCAACAGCCTCCTGCCATATCTGGAAACATCTGTCCTCACTGTAACAGAACATGCAGTTCAAAAATAGGCCTTATCAGCCACCAGGGGATTCACAATTCCCACACAAGATGATCATATCGGTTATGTGCGATCACTGTCATTTATATAAAAGAAAACAGAATTGATTTTCACAAGAATTTCACTTGTATATCCGTTCCCTAATTCGCAGTAGAACACGTTTTCTGATAATAAGCAAACAATAGTGCAGAAGAGACACAAAAGAAGAGCAAACTACTTGCACTGCAGTTCAAGGAGGCTGATCTGTTAGAAACTTTTGAAGTGATGAATGCTGTACTTTCCTCGGAAAATGCTTCCAAAGACCCACTATTTCTCTCTCTCATAGCTTCTCATGGTACCATAATTAGCAAGATTCAAGAGATGCTGGGATACTAGAGGGTACAAGGGAAATGACCATGTTGGGTTTGGACACACAGGACCACAAAGGAGAAACACCTTCAGAAAAAAACTCTCCCCCATCTAACTGCAGGCCAGGTCTTTCTAAAAACAACCTTAGCTGCCATTTCAGGTGGATAATGCATGGGCTCTGTATACGGTGTGCACAGCAATTTTCTTGTCATTGTATAGGATTTACTGATGGACAGGAAACATACATTCTTACCCTGCTCTCCAAATAACTACCTGAGGTCTGCTGGACACTCAGCCACAAAGGGAGTGGAGGGAAAGTAGCACCAAAATACCAATTTAAAGAAAGAGATGTGGGGGGGGGGGCAGGGGGAGTTTGTTAAGGCCCATCCAGTCCAAAGAGAAAAAGCTCCATAATATACTTTAAGAAGGGCACAGAGTTAATGTGCAGAAACAGTAAGCCTCAGCTCCCTATATAAAGGGAACGCTGTTTCCAGTAGCTTCTAGCAGAGCTGCCTCCAGAAGCCGCAATTGGGAAGGACAGCCCATCAATTCTAAGTCTCTTTTGGAATGGCAAATTCTGTATGCGACAACAAAATTATGTGATTCTACTCCCACTGAAATCAATGCCAAAACTCTAATTGACTTCACTGGGAGCAGGCCCTAAAACTGTGTAACATTAATTTCACCCAAGAATCGGAAGGCAACTTTTCAGAAAGAAGAGAATTACGCAGAAATGATTATGATGGCCAAATGGAGGATGCTACACATGGCACAAAGCAGACACTGATACAGGTGTGCTGTCTGGACTCTTGCTAAACTGGTAAACTCATTGGCCTTTAGGGGAGGCAAGATACAGGTGAAAATGACTGATAGAGAGAAGGCGGTCACTTCCAAGCAAGCAGCGTTCCCTTCTAGCCATAGGAGCAGCACACCAATCACTCCATACTAAATTGGATAAAGTAACTTTGGTACAGCCACTGCCTTGGGTAACATCCGCCCGTGATGGGACAAGGAAAAACTCACTAAATCTCCAAGGAACTGTTTGCCAGAAACAGAGAATAAAATGTTTTCCAGCATTAAAAATGATTGTGCAATTTCTTATGGATTCTTGTAAATTTGAAAAATTCAAAAGGATTTTAAAACACTGTCATGAAATTAAGCTCATCTTTGAAAAATACAAAACTACAAAAAAACAAGGATTTTAGAAGAGATCCAGAGAACTGTTCAACTCAGAGGCCTTCAATTACATCTTTTCTTTAGAAAAAAAAATCCAGATTGTTTCTCTCCATTGTGAACAATACTAAATAATCTTCAGTTTTCAACCAAAGACTCTCAAGATGGATGTGTGGATACGTTGCATACTGACGCCAGTCTCATCATCTTCAACCTCCTTCTAGAGTTGTAGCTCACTCTGAGGTCCCTCTCTACTTCAATAAGCTTTGAAAGAACATTCCTGTTGTGGAAACATGTAGAGCTGTGACTTGGACCTGCTTCAGAGATCTTTACAGCTGAGCTTTGTGACAGAGAAGGAACTGAGGGTGGTTCATCACTCAGTTCTGTATAGCCATAGTGCAGGGCATGAGAGCACACATGTACCGGCCAAAGGGACAGTACTATTTAAACAGAGTGACCATACATCCCATTTTGGCTGCGACCAGTGTTCCCAATAAGCTGCGCACCTGCACAGCCGCTCAGGAGAAATTCAAGTGCCACCTAGCTGATTAGCAGAAGGCCCACAGCTGGGTTTTGGGTTTCTGTTGGTGATGCACATTTGCACATGCCTTACACAAAATTTACTCAATGCATGAATGGAAAAGGTTAGAGGGAATGTTGGCCGGGACAACTTTTTTTTTTTTTTTTTTTTAAAGCAAAAATGGACCTTTGTACCTTTGCTCTTGCCAGCTGATCACACAAACTGAAGAAATGGACAGTTTTGCAAAAAAGTGGAGTGGGACTCCTAGCACGGCATGAAAAAATGTGGGGGGGCCAAGGGGAAGTGGCAATGCCAGCTTGCTCAGGAGGGAGGGTTCACAAGAGCAGTTCAGCCCAGGTGGAGCATGGGTAGGGCCTTGGGGAGGCCTGGAGTATGGGCAAGAAGTGGCAGGGCTAGGTGCAGGAGAGGGATTGTCCTGGGCCTCACACCTGGGGCAGGAGTGTCATGCTGGGCCCTGCATCCAGAGACAGCCCTGCCCGCAAGCTCCACCCCCACTGCTTCCATTGACCAGGAAAAGCCACCCAATGTAAGCGATGGAGAACAGTGCCTGCAAGTGCAGAAGGGCATGGAACCGTCTGTGCACCCCCAGGAGCTGAACAAGGTATGTGCCCCAATGTTCCACACAGTCTCGCCCGCATACTCTGCTTCTCCACCCTGATATTTCAGTGCGTCAGTGACTCCCCACCCCTGCTTCAGAGGAGTGCTGTGCCAAGGAGGGCAAAATAATTGACTTGCTCAGAGACCATCATGGGTTGAGGGTGGGAAAGGGCAGAGGGCCTCCTGGCTAGGATCAGATGCCAATTTCAGTGAACTCTCCATCATGAAGAAATGTAGCGGAAGTTCCCAGTTCTTGCTGGCTCTCCATCTTAATGCCAAGCGGAAATTACATTTTGGGAAACATGACTATACAAGGCAAACCACATACTAGGCATACGTGTCACTGGCTGTGGTAGCCTCTTGGCATGAAAGGCAGCATTTCCTCCCAGCATTTAAGTTCCCATGAGGGGAGAAAAAAAATAGACACAATGACAACAGTCCCTACCACAAAAGTATAAGTAAAGCTTCTTTTATTTCAAACTCTTCTTTCCGGTTTTTTTTTTTTTTAACATTTCTAAAATGAGTACAACTAATACAAAGTAAACATTAAGAACTCCCACTAAGTAACTAGTAAGATACAAGAGAAAAAACACAGCTGAGGCAAGCTCAACTGAGACACTGCTGAGATTTCAATCTCAAGCTGAGGCAGCTGAGAAGAAACTGAGGATTGTCCATGCAATTCTATCTAGCCACAGTGCAGGACGTGAGGCTGCTAAGGGTGAGCACATGAACTAAATGGATCCTGTGACCTAAAATTTCTGATCTGAAGCACAAGAGGTACCTAGAGTGGAGCACTCACTCCAAGAAGAAAAGATTACCTCGCCTATCTTATCCCTCTCATATCTTTGGATCAACATAGCTACACCTACACTGAAAACAACACTTCACCATTTCTGGCAGTCCAGTATTCATGACATAGCTTCAAAGTCAGCTGTTTTTGTGTACTATCACTATTATTTATTTTGTGGCTTATTTTCAAACCTGCTGGAGATGGAAAGGTTTTGTGCAAATATTTGAGTCTAAAAAGTGAAACGTTAGCATGATCTAGACCCAGAGAAGTTAACGTCATTTAGTCTCTGCCACCATTACTCTCCTCAAGCACACGCCACAATGAAAACTTAGGCCTGCAGTCATTTTGCCTCTTTTCTCCCCTCTCTAATACAGCAACCTAGAAACTCATTGCTCCATCGATCCTCAACACTCTTAGACCCTCAAGAAGCCTTGAGAAAGGAAATAGGCACAAAAATGGAGCACAAGAGAAAAAGAAAAGCAAGCCAAGTGCATGATGTAATATTTCAAAACATGCACAGCACCACTGCACCCCAATGAGCTTTCCGCAATCCACTATCTTAATACCATGTATTTATAATATGAAAAAATGACTTTTCCGTATTTCATGTATTAGAACTGGGCAGAGACTGCATTTTTTCTGAGAGAAAAAAATAAAAAGGGAGGAAAAAAAAACACACAGAAAGGAAGAGTCATGGCAGTGGTTTCTTTGACTCAAAAAGCACAACTACCTTACATTCCACTACAGCCACAGAGAGGAAAATGAAATGGAAGAGCCCTCAATTTGCAGAAGAGGAGCGTGGGAGGAAAGCATTGCTTTCATAGCATTGCCACGTCTTCAGCAGAGCAAGATATATGCACCTGGGGCTCAGAAGACCCTGCAGTGCCTCCGACCCAGACTCTGCACATCCACCTTGATTTTTATGTGGGTCAGTGGCCCCCAACTCGAAGAAGGTTTCCCCACCCCTGCTCTAGAGGAGTGCTGTGCCAAGGAGGTCAAAACTGTCATCAGGATGAACTAATGCCAGGAATACAGCCATGCTCTCTATTGTATTCTGTTCAGCTGGAAATCTGAAGGATTACCCACAATCAGTAGTTTATGCAGGCAGCTTTGGCCTTTTAAGAAACCCTTCAGGGATGGGGAGTATGTTCAAGCCATCTGTGAAAAACAAGACTCTGGAAGCATCACTATTGCAATCCTTCTGTAGGGCTGCAAGGAAGTCTGGAATTAATGTACAGCTATCTGGCTTCTGTGCAGAAAAATTAGCACATGGAAGGCATCCCCAGAACAATGCTCCATGTGGAACATACAAAGATTAGGAACACGGACAGCCTTCTTGCAGGGAGAAGCCCACGATATAATAACTGAAGGAAACTCCGTGAGTGTGATTTTATCCATGAGACCAGCCTTCCACAATCATCATCACATATTTACCCAACCACCCACTTTTTAACACAAGATACTCTAGGGCTAACTCCATCTTTGTTTTCTTGCCTGCAAACCTAACTGCTCTGTAACATCAGTTTGGTTTAAATGGGGTGGGGTGGATGTATGTAAGGGTCAAATATTGCCGTTCCCCTTGAAAATTAGTGCAATAAAACTAAAGTAACTTCTTTTAATGTAGCTTGGTGATGCGTTTACATACCTTTTAAAAATTCATCTTCAAAGAACTGGAATGTGACTTTCTGTGGATAATTCACTCCAGCTCCCCAAGCAATCAATGGTGTTAAAGTCTCTGAGGGATGACCAGCCCCATGAGAGCCTGCAGATATGACAAATCAAAACCATAATGACTTGATAAGCAAGAATAGTAGTGCTCTCAGAGAACCTAGGAAAAACATTCTGTCTATACTCTTCAGACAGGCAATACTAGCACCACACTTTATTTTTCTGCAATGACAAGAAACATTTTAAAAACCTCTCTTTGAAAAATTTTGCTTGTGTAGTTCCAGCCGTTTAAGAATCACAAAGCAACTTGAAAGCACTGGTTAAGGTCAGCTTCACTACACAGTCTGAAATAGGTATTTTTCCTCATTTAAAATATGTGGAACTCAAGGAAATTTCAGTTCAAATTTTCAGATGTGGGTATCTAAAGCAAAACATTTAAGCTCCAACCCTTCAAAAACATATATGTGTGCCTAACTCGCATCTGCCATTGAAACCCAAGGGAGGACTTAAGTGTGTACAGTGAAACATGTATAGATTTGGGCAACTTTGAGGCATAGGGAACTAAATGAGCAACTTGGTTTTTAAAGGTACAAAGTAGCTGTAAGCCTCTATTTTCTGCTTCCTGTGGTGAAGACACCCATTGAACAAGCTGGGGAACCATAGGAACCCTGTCCTACTCTCAGTGTACCTTACAAAGCACAGTCTACAAAAATGTATGTATGTATGTGTGTGTGTGCACACGTGTGTACACATAAGACGCCTTTGATAGAATATCAAATTTGTTTATGTAAGAAGATGAAATCTTAATATATATGCTCTAGAGGTAGAGATGAAGTTACATGTACAATGAGTGAGGATACAGATGAAAGGTTAAAGTTCACCTGCTTTCTATTAAGCCACTTGAACCCTAAAAGCATGCAGGTCTGGGAAGGATTTGTGGATTTAAATCCCCCTCCCCCAAGTACTCTCCCTACCCTTTGTTTTGATGATTGGGTCAGAGCCAGTCAGTGAAACTTCTAATCCAGGATGAAAACCCCTTGGTGCAAAAGGAAACTAGCTCTGAGCAAGGGCGGTGGGGGAGAGGGGGTGGCGGGCAGAAATGCAGGAGCTGGGAAAACACATGTTGCTTATCTGCATGGGGATCACTACAGGAGAGCTCCTCCCACAAATGAATTTGTTTCGACTTTTTTTTTTTTTTTTTGCTTATGCCAGGTCCTAGCAGAGGTCTCTCTTGCTGCTGTATATAATGTTCCACAAACTGATTTCTAGTAAAGTGGTTCATAATGGAGACAAGTCAGGTTGGCATCAGGTGCAAGGAACACCCCTCTGAATGACTTGGTGTACCCTAAATCCACTGTTCAGTAAAGCAGAAGACTACTAAATTGCTCTCTGTGGAAACAAGTGACAACACATCTCATGGAGCAGTAACCACTTCTGGTGCTATGAAAATATGCCTCAGTCGTGGCTCTCCCTTCCAAAGCAAGACTTCATCTACAAGTTCATAAGCAGGAGCCTATCCGAGTTGCAACAGCAGCTGCTTCAGTTTGTACTACTACGTATAAGGTCATGTGATATACTACTAGTGTTTGGAAGTTCCTAGACACATACATCAAAGCGTTTCCAAAAAGATTATCTCCCACCCAAACAAAGGCACAGCCAAAGAGAGAAGCAAAAAGTTAACAGTGGAAAAAATACAGAAAAATATTTTTCAGGGGAAAAAATCCCTTCCCAAAGGTTCTCGCACAGAGAGCAGAAAAGGCAAAGTTTGTTCTTCTCTGTAGAGCACAGAAAGGCTACATCTACACTGCAGAATTATTTCTAAATAACAGCTGTTATTTTGAAATAACTTTGATAGCATCTACACTACACACACACTATTTCAAAATAAATTGAAAATAGCAAGTGCATTATTCTGAAATTGGTAACTCTCATTGCAGGAGGAATAATGCCTATTTAGAAAGAGGCACTATTAAGACACAAACTAAGGCTGTTTCAAAATAAGCCATAATGGCATCTAATGGCATTATTTCGAAATAGTGCTGTGTGTCCAGAAATGCTATTTCAAAACAACTCGGTGCTATTTCAAAATGCATTTTGTGTGTAGCTGTGTTATTTCAAAATAAGATATTTCGAAATAACTGTTTCAAAATACTTCTGTAGCGTAGCTGTAGCCAAACTGGGAAGGACCAGAAATTTTCAATTTTTAAAAGGGAGTTCTGGACCCATTTGTCAGACATGGGTTAGGGCCTCTCTCCAATGTAGTGAAAACATCACAAGAGAAAAGTGATTTTTAGTGGGTTGTTTTAAATTGGCCCATGAATGTGCTTCACTGACTTACTGAATAGCCACATGGCAGCCACTCTTACTATTCCTCCCCTCTGCTCTTACTGAATTCTTTGCCCCTTTAGGTGTGTGTCTGACCATCATACCTTGTGGCATGCCAAAATTAAATTATAACTTCTTTGTGGCAAGAACTGTATTGTTTACTTGTTTTGTTTACACCTTTTGAATGGACTCAAAATAAATAACTGCAGTTGCTAGCACTGTAACACTAATAAAAGCATTGATCCACAGCCTTTAGATTCTAAGCTATGGTCCAGATGTGATTTCTTTGGGTTGGAGCCTGAGATCATTAAAGTTAATTGTAATGCACCCACTCAAAGGTAAAGGATGAGGCTATTAGAAAAGATGGGCAGGAAGAATCTCTCAAAAATTCTAAGGATACACACATTTTACAAAGTCATAAAACAGTATGGTTGAAAGATCATCTATTGCTGAGGTAGGACCAACTATTTCTACATCATTCTCAACATATATTTGGCCAATTTGTCCTCAAAACCTCTAAGAATGAGGTTTCCATAACCTCCGTTGGTAATCTATTCCAGGTTATATCCTTATTGTTCGGAAAATTTCTTCTTACACCTAATCTAAATCTCCCTTATTCCAAATTAATCTTTTTAGTTCTGGTACTACCTCCACTGGTCACAGAGAACAATTAATCACTATTCTTTTTGTAAACAGTCAAACATACCAGAAGTCTTCTCAGATGTATCCCCAACGCCTCTGCCTCTGCTTTGATCAAAGCTAAATATACCCAGGTTTTTTTTTTTAACCTTTCATCACAGGTCAGGTTTTCTTAACCTTTTATCATTTTTGTTCCCCTCCTCTGGACTCTCTCATGTTTGTCTATGTCCTTCATAAAGTGTGGCACCCAAAGTTGGACACAACACTCCAAAAGAAGTTTCTACTGCATCAAGACAATTACCTCCCATCTTGCACACACACCTGTTAAAACACTTGCAGAAAGAGATTAGCCTTTTTTGCAACTGCACCACATTGTTGGCTCATTTTAAGTTTCTTTGATTTTACTTTCCAAGGCCCTGTGCCATGATAAGATCCAAGCTAAAGACAGCCTTCTGAGGAATCCCTAAGTATTTTCCAGGATTTCCTTTTTTTTCCAGCTAATGAAACACAAATAAAAATATTTATCAACCAAAAAGCTTAGGAAGATGACAGTGACACCCAAAGCCATTAGATCTTTTTATTGTTGTGAATGCAGACTGCAAGAAGAAAGAGTCAGGAAGGAAAAATACATTCTAAAATTCACATATTCCAATTTAAATGTCAGCTAGCTCAACAATAAGATTTAATAGTCAAAAGAGACCTTAGTTTTGCATATGAGCAAATGATAATGGGATTGACTGCTTTCAAAGTAACTATAAATAAACTCTTACCCTCTCTGATGGATTTTTAGGGGTAAACAAAGCCTGTGATTCCATCTCTGAACAGTGTGTAGTTTTATGCAAAAGGAAACTATTAAACTCTGTTTTTTACTCTTGAACTGTACCTGAAGCATCAATGATTCAGCACACTTCATGCTAATAAATACAAATATACTGCTATTTACCATCAACAGCTTCCATGGATGCTGGGCTGGAAAGTTTCCATGGCTTACCACCTATTAGAATAGAATCTACAGAATTGCAGAACATTAATTACAGCAAGTTGTTCTGCTATACTGCCAAATGGACACATGGAATTATGTCTACACTATAGCGATCTGTGATCCAGACAGACGTCCTTAAATATTGAGTCTATTCTAGTCTGGCTGTGGTCTGAAGAAGTGGGTCTGTCCCACGAAAGCTCACCCAATAAACTATTTTGCTAGTCTTTACAGTGCTACTTGACTGCTTTTTGTTCTGTCAACAGAAGTTACTGTCGGGAGGTATCTTCGGACAAAACTTCTGTTGACAGACTGCAGCCAGACTGCAAAGCAGATCGAAAGAGAGATCTGCTCTGATGACAGAGAGGCCAGACAGCCCAGCTCGTCTTTTGATAAAGCAGCCAACCAGAAATAGAGCAGACAGGGCTTCCCAGTGCCCATATCGCTGTCAACAAAGGCTTTCTGCATCATGGGGGAGAGGCAGAACGCTGTCGACAAAAGTGACGCGTTCTGTTGATTCACTGTTGACAGAACACCTTGGTAATGCGGACGCTCCATGGGTTTTGTTGACAAAACTCTCCAGTGTAGACATAGCCATGTAGGACTGACCAGCGAGCGCTCAAGTAAACTCACACTGTAACTCACATTAGCCGCGTCTACACGTGCACGCTACTTCAAAGTAGCGGCGCCAACTTCGAAATAGCGCCCGTCACGGCTACACGTGTTGGGCGCTATTTCGAAGTTAACATCGACGTTAGGCGACGAGACGTCGAAGTCGCTAACCCTATGAGGGGATGGGAATAGCACTCAACTTCGACGTTCAACGTTGAAGTAGGGAATGTGTAGTCGTTGCGCGTCCCGCAACATCGAAATTGCGGGGTCCTCCATGGCGGCCATCAGCTGAGGGGTTGAGAGACGCTCTCTCCAGCCCCTGAGCTCAATGGTAGCCGCGTGGAGCAGCCCCTTAAAGCTCTCCGCACCCTCCCTTCCTGTGCAGGAAGCTGAGAGAACGTGCAGGCGGCAGCCCAGACATGCGACCAGCCTGCATGTCCCTCAGCCACCACAGACACGCACCCCAGCTACGATGGCCGCACGGCAGCCCCCCAAGCACCCCCAGGGGACCCCCCCAAGGGGAGCCAGGGCTCCCAGCCCAGCAGCCAGGTGGGGAAGCAGCAGCGGGGCCCCTCCTGGACGGAGGCCGAGCTTCGGGACCTGCTGGGGCTCTGGAGCGAGGAGGAGGTACTCCAGGTAATGGGGAGCAAGAGGCGGAACGCGGATGCGTTCGCTCGGCTGGCCGAGGGCCTGGCCACCCAGGGTCACCCTGCCCGCACTCCGGATCATGTCCGGAGTAAAGTGAAGGAGCTACAGCAGGGTTACGCCCGGGCCCAGGATGCGGCCAGCCAATCTGGGGCTGCCCCCATCACTTGCCCCTTTTACAGGGAGCTCAGAGACATCCTGGGCCCCCGGTACACCTCCTCCCCTCCGGCCACTCTTGATACCTCGGCCGAGGAACCCCAGCAGGCCCCGGAGGTGGAGTCCACCCCAGAGGCAAGCCCCGCACCCCAGGGGGCCCCCCCAGGAGCCCACTCCCGGGGCACCGGAGGAGGAGGAGGAGGAGAGGGACTCCTCCTCCAGTGACGCCGGCCTCCACATCATCCTCCCATCCAGGAGCTCCAGCCGGGCGTCCACCCACCGAGTGTCCCCCGACCGTGGGAGTGGACCGTCAGGTACGTACCCCCTCGGTGCACACCCCCGGGGTTGAGGGGCGGGGGTAATAGATATGACCAGGGCCCTCCACATGCCCAGATGACCATGGCCCCAAGGACAGCAGTGGCATGTCCCTCAGAAGAGTGCATCAGCCCCTGCCCCCCACAGCACGACAGTGCCATGCCCCATCCCCCGGGCTGGGGGGAGCGGAACCTCTAGGGTCCCCCGGGGGGAGGGGGTGGGACACCCAGCAGCAGCAGCAGCAGCAGCAGCAGCAGCAGCATGTGATGGAGTGGGGGGAGTGCAAATGCGAGACTCAGGCTACATATGAGAAACAAGCTGAAAAGCTCCCAGTGGCTAAGGATGATCCTGGGGCTACAACTGGCATGTTACACCTCTGCCCTGAACAAAGAGGAGGGAGAAGCCGAGCTGGGTTTGAATCGGGGGCGGCAGTTAGAGGCTAGGGGAAGGGAGAGCTAGAAGGCAGCCAGCCTGAGGAGGGGGAAAGCTACACCCCAGAGGGGCACCCCTCGGGGTCTTCTCCCAAGGACGGGTTGGAAGGACTGTCTCTGACTACTGTACTGTCGCTTCTGTGAGAAATTGGGCATCTGTTGCCTAATAAACCTCCTGTCGTACCTGCTGAGTGAGAGTCACTCCTGCCAGCAGACGGGGTGTAGTGCAGGGGGACCCCTGAACCCCATCACAGCAGCATCTCCCGGGGACGGGGAACCTGCAGCAGAGGGGTGGGGGGACAAGGGCCACAGCTCGGGGCCCACACTAACGGCTGTCTCCACTCTTCTTCCCCCCCCCCGCCCCGTGTTCCGCAGCTGCAGCATCGGAAGGACAGGAGAGCGCCGGCGAGGCGTCAATGGTCCCAGAAAGCCCTCCGGGGCCATCACTCCAGGCCAGCCCCTCGGCGGAGGACCAATCGGCCCCACGGCGGGGAAGACGGCGGACCCAGCACCAGCAGCCGATGGCGACGGACCCCCAGCTGCTGGCCCTACACCATCGGCAGCTGGAGGTCGCCGAGCAGAGGCTGCGGGTGGAGGAACGCCGCCTCCAGCTGCAGAAGCGGGCGCTGGCCTGGTGTCAGGAGGCATGGGGGGCCTACATGCGGACCCTCAACCGCATCGCGGACTCCTTGGCCCCCCAGGCCGCGCCAACCACTGCAGCGCCCACCCTGCCTGCTCTACCTGCTGCTCCAGCCGCTGCGCCATCCGCCGTCGCACCGCCACCCGCCACCGAGGGCCATTCCGCCGAGGGGGATCTGGGGCCAGCTGACACTCACCGGCCGTATCTCCCGGTCCGCCCGGCCCCCAGCCAGCCCCGGACAGGGCTGCAGCCGAGGCGGGGATCCCGGCCGCCCACCCCCAGCGCTGGACTATAGGGGCGTGGGGCAAAGGATGTGGCCCCACTCCCCCTTTGTATATATTCCCCCCAGTTTATTGTTCTTTTCTTGTAAATAGTTCGTATATTTGACCCGTTACTATGCTGATCCTTACCCCCGCATGTAAATAGTTCTCCCCTTCCTTGTCTTCCCCTTTCATGTTATCCCTATTTTTATAATGTATATATATTTCTCAGTTAGATTTCCCCTGTACATAGTTAGTTTGTCTTGTTCATAATATTAATAATAATAAGAAGAAGAAGAAGAGTTCTAGTAAAGATGTTTGAGTTGACAAACAACTGTCTGCTTTTATTTTTACAAGAAAAGTCAGGGGTGTGTGCTCTTGGATGCTCTGTGGTGTGGGCGTATGGGCAGGGAGTGTTGTGGAGGATGGGGAGATGCAGTGGGGGTCCTGCCAGCGTTCACCCCACGGCCTCATCGAACTGGGCCCGCAGGGCCTCCCAGACCCGGGTCCCTTCAGGGTCCACCTGGCGACTAGGGGCAGCGGGTGGCTGCACATCGGCCCTGCCGGCCTCCACAGCCCAGCCCTGAAAGAAGGCCTCCCCCTTGCTCTCCAACAGGTTGTGTAGGGCGCTGCATGCACCCACAGTCTGGGGGATGTTGGTGGGGCCTGCATCAAGGCGGGTGAGGAGACACCTCCAGCGCCCTTTGAGGCGCCCAAATGTGCGCTCCATCACCTGGCGCGCGTGGTTCAGGCGCTGGTTGAAGCGCTCCTGGCTGGCAGACAGATGGCCCGTGTACAAGTGCATGAGCCAGGGCCGGAGGGGGTATGCCGCATCTGCGATGACGCAGAGGGGCATGCTGGTGTCCTCCACGGGGATCTCCCGCTGGGGGATGTAGGTCCCCGCCTCCAGCCGGCGGCACAGGCCCGAGTTCCGGAATACCTGGGCGTCGTGGGTGCTGCCAGGCCAGCCCACATATATGTCCAGGAAACGGCCCCGGCTGTCCACCAAGGCCTGGAGGACCACTGAGTGGTAGCCCTTCCTGTTTATGTAGTGTCCTCCACTGTGTTCCGGGGCGTGGATGGGGATGTGAGTCCCATCCAGAGCGCCGAAGCAATTGGGGAAGCCCAGGGTAGCAAAGCCCGCGATGGCGGTATCCGGGTCCCCTAGCCTCACGAGCCTGTGGAGGAGCAGGGCATTGATGGCGCAGATGACCTGCAGGGGAAGCCCTCCCCTCCCCTCCCCTGCCAGGGCTGTCTCCCCCTCCCCCCGTGGCTCCTCTTACCTCCATGAGGACAGCCCCGACGGTGGCCTTGCCGACGCCAAACTGCTGGCCCATGGATCGGTAGCTGTCTGGAGTGGCCAGCTTCCAGACAGCGATGCCGACCCATTTCTCGACGCTGAGGGCACGCCACATGGTGGTGTCCTGGTGCCTCAGTGCCGGGGTGAGCCACTGGCATAGCTCCAGAAATGTCTGCCGGCTCATGCGAAAGTTCTGGAGCCAGCGGTCGTCGTCCCACTCTCCGAACACCAGCTGCTCCCACCAGTCGGTGTTGGTGGGGTAGCTCCACAGCCGGCGGCGTGTGCGGCGGGGGGGGGCAGCGGGGTCCTGCAGGGTTGGGGGTTGAGTCCTCCTCCCCTGCGGGCAGCTCCTCCTCTGTGGCAAGGAGGTGCTCAGCTGCCTCCTGCATGGCATCGAGCAGGGCGAGCACTGCTCCTGCAGGGGCGGCTGGGTGGACCTCTGGCAGCTGCTGCTGCTGCTGCTGCTGCTGCTGGGGGTCCATGACTGCGTCACTCGAGGTGTGCGTGCCTATGGCTCTGCAGACCACGTGCTGTGCAGGCTGCGTGTGTCTGGGAGGGGCCCTTTAAGGGAGCGGCTAGCTGTTGCCCCGGAAGCGCTAGTCCGCCCTGTGACCCTGGCTGCAGCTGTTCCTGGCACCCTTATTTCGATGTGTGCTACTTTGGCGTGTAGATATTCCCTCGCAGCGCCTATTTCGATGTGGTGCTGCCCAACGTCGACGTTCAACGTTGACGTTACCAGCCCTGGAGGACGTGTAGACGTTATTCATCGAAATAGCCTATTTCGATGTCGCTACATCAAAATAAGCTACTTCAATGTAGCGTTCACGTGTAGACGTAGCTATTCACAGATAAATAGAGACATGTAAAACTGTAAAATTAGTTCCAAATCACAGTTTTTCTTTTACATAAAGAAAAAATATTTTCCACATAGTGACATTTTGATACACAAACCTCACTTGTAATATCTGGCAACAAAGATTACTTGTGGAATCCAAAACAAACCTTTAAATGTGTTTACTAGTATTCAGTTTGACCACAGATGTTTCGTTGCTTGAATGGGGCTAGTCCCAACAAGAGGAAACTTTAGAGTAAATCTTGAGCAGACTCTCTCTTTATTCCTTTAGTTTGCATTCCTCCTCAGAAGCTATTAAATGATCCAGATGCTTTTAGGAAAACAGATTATTTACTGGAAAGCAGCAATTTCCCCTTGAAGTCTGACTGTCACCATAGTGGTACATTTCACCCATGCCCACCAGAAAAACTAAAGTGTCTCTAAATCTAATATGGCTTACACTACAGCACAATTGCTGCCAAGACCGCTAACTAGTAAAACGTACCTCTTTTTTGGTATCTGACATGATTATTCCTTGCTAATTAATTTATCTGGGGGGAAGGAAGTCATACGTTACCATTCTTTAAGAGGACATATATAACGAAACCCTTCCAAACGTAAGGCGAACATGTCCTTTGGTATTACTAACAATAATATACATTAACAGGACTTTCACCACACAAAAACTTTTAAGTAGAAACTGTGATGTGAACAATGTAAATTAAGGCTGGCTTTGTCCCGTTCTGTTTCTTTGGAGGTTCAGATAGCCTCAACGTAGCTTTAATTAGCAGCAAAAGACAGGTTTTGACCTTCACAAAAAGGACAGAGACTCATTTAAATCAAAATTTGACTGCAGTAAACTCTCCCTCTCTCTGTCAGTTCTGAATGCCATCCCCTCAGCATCTTCTCCTCCACTGAAGTTGTATAGAGTCATTTGGCCAGATATAAAATCAAGCACCTGGCACAGTGGAGACAGCAAACCTTTACTGGTGAGTGAAGTCCCCAGATCTCCTCATACTCTAGTAACTAGAAACTTGACAACAATCTCAAATGCTAACGAACTTTAGAGGTTTAAAAAGTCTCACCCCAATCTGTCATTCCATGGTCAGAAGTTAAAATAAAGGCTGTTTTTCCATCATTTCCATAAAAATCCTCAAGCACTGAAACAATTTCTTTTATGCCTTCATCAACTTTTCTGATATTGTCCTTGTACTCCCTGTAACAAGGAAAGAAAAATATGTTACTGGATTTACTGTGGCCTTTGAATAACATATGGCAGACTACAGTGTACATGGCAGAATATGCATTGCCATTAAGGCAAGCCGATTGATTAGATCCAACTTCATGATTTGCATGATTATCAAGCTATCAAAGGGAATGCAGAAGTGCCTCTAGCTTCCTCTGAATCTGATATCAGTGCAGGGGAAAAAGATGAGTTGACCTTCTGCAGTGTAGTGTAGATGGCCCTTGTATTGTTATGCCTACCTAATGCAGGGGTGGGCACATCTGCAGGTACAGTCACTTGCAGCTCCTGTTGATTGCAGATCAGCCTTCCCAGCCAAAGTGAGCTGCAGGAAGTAGCATGGACTGGAACACTGCTTCCGATAGCTCCCAGTGACAAGGAAGGACAATTCACAATCAGCAGGAGTTCAAAGTGGCCTTACCTGCGGAGACACTGGTGTATATAAAGTGCTGGCAGCCTGCAAGAGGCTACTGTGGTGAACCCTGTCCAGCTCACCAGATGCTTATTGCCCACCCTGATGAAAGGTCAAATCAACCTTTGACAGAAGACTCTGGAGTTAGTAATCTGCAGTAATTAAGTAGGATAACACGTAACAACTCAGCGTGTTTCGGGTTGAGAATCACTTTGTTAATCCCTTCCTCCAATGAGAGGTAGCCTTGTCCAATGCCTGGGTGTTAGCCCTCTCACACCACCAGCCAGTTAACCATTCACTCTCCTCTGGGCTCTGCCAGTCCAGTGTCTGCTTTTCAAGTCCTCAATAGGTACAACCCAGTCCTCAAGTCTCTTTGAAGGTTCCTCCTGTTATCCAGACTGACACTGACTTCTATCAGAAATTTCAGATCCTTTGCACCCATAGGAGCATTTTCTAGTTTTACCTTAAGCCACTGTTCTTGTAAATCACACAGCACTCATGACCACTTACAATAAAACAATATTAGGTTTGTTTAAAAAGTGGCAGAAACAATGACTACAATACAAAACAAGAGCATAAAATACAAACCTGGGTCTACACTCATAACCTCTCCTACATAATTAAGTAGATTATCTCCCCAAATTCAGTGTGCTGCAGAACCAGCTGGTTTCACAGAAACTAGGATCCAAACTCTTGAAAACATACCCTTCTACAAGGCATTTCCCGAGTAAATTTATGCATGGGGCCTGAAACAGTCTTTTGTCTCTATTCTTAGCCAGGGTAAGCCCCTAGCTGTAGTAGTACAGGTTGAACCTCCCTAGTCCAGCACTCTTGGGACCTGACGAATGCCAAATGAGAATTTGCCAAACCACATTGTCTAGCACATTAGCAATACTTTCCCTGCCCACTGGAATCTCAGAAGACATTAAAGGGGTAATTTAGAAATAAATAACACCACAGAACACTGAGAGTCAGGACTGCTGGCTGTACACAAATTTTATGGGACCATGGGCAATTTGACCACACATGTGCCTCCTGGAACCCCTACTTGAGCTACTGTGCCTGTGCTGGAGAGAGGGAGAGGTTCCACAAGATAAGCACGACACTAACATCATAACCTTGTATAAGAACAAAGGAGACAGAAGCGACTGCAAGAATTACCGTGGAATCCCCCTCCTAAGCATCACTGGGAAACTGTTCACTCGCGTCATCCTCGGCAGACTCCAGAAGATTGCTGAGAGAGTGTATCCCGAATCACAGTGCGGATTCCGCGCAAAGAGATCTACCGTTGACATGGTCTTCTCTCTGAGGCAGCTGCAGGAGAAATGCAGGGAGCAGAGGAAACCACTCTATGTTGCCTTCATCGACCTGACCAAGGCCTTCGACTTGGTCAGCAGGGATGGACTGTTCAAACTGCTCCACAAGATAGGCTGTCTGCCACAGGTACTCAAGATGATCCAGTCTTTCCACGAAGACATGAGAGGAACCATCCAATATGACGGCACATTATCGGATGTTTTCAGCATCAGGAGCTGCGTCAAACAAAGATGCATCCTTGCTCCGACATTGTTCGGGATCTTCTTCACGCTCTTCCTGAAGCATGCCTTTGGATCGTAAACAGAGGGCATCTTTTTGCACACAAGATCTGATGGGAAACTGTTTAATCTTGCAAGGCTGAAAGCTAAATACAAGGTTTGGGAAGTCCTCATCAGAGATTTGCTGTTCGTGGATGACGTGGCTGTAGTGTCACACACGGAAGACCAGCTTCAGAAACTGCTGGATCGGTTCTCCAAAGCATGCAAGGGCTTCAAGCTTTCCATCAGCCTAAAGAAGACAAATGTACTTGCTCAGGATGTTGCTGACCCTCCATCAATCAGCAATGACAATTATTCGTTAGAGGTCATCCACGAGTTCGTTTACCTCGGGTCCACCATCACTGACACCCTGTCATTGGAGTCTGAGCTAAATAGGAGGATCGGAAAAGCAGCCACAACTCTGTTCAGACTCAGCGAGTGTGTGTGGAATAACATCAAGTTGTACACCCACATCAAAATGCAAGTCTATAGCGCCTGCATCCTCAGCACCCTCCTTTACGGGAGCGAGTCTTGGACCCTGTATGCCTGCCAGGAAAAGAGGCTGAACGTCTTCCACTTGCACTGCCTCAGGCACATCCTTGGAATATCGTGGAAGGACAGAGTGCCCAACACCGCCGTCCTTGAGCAAGCTGGAATCCCAACCATGCATACCCTCCTCAGGCAGCGGCGGCTCCACTGGCTTGGCCACGTCCACACGATAAATGATGGAAGGATCCCAAAAGACATCCTGTATGGCGAGCTAGCCTCTGGCAAAAGACCTCCCGGACGCCCCCAGTTGCGCTACAAAGATGTTTGCAAGAGGGACCTCAGGGAGGTAGTCATCGAGCCGTACAGTTGAGAGGAGCTGGCAGACGATCACAGCAGATGGAGGCAGGAACCACACAAGGGCCTTCAGAAGGGTGAGATGAGAAAGAAAGGTTACTCACCGTAGTAACGGTGGTTATTCGAGATGTGTCCCCGTGGGTGCTCCACATTAGGTGTCGGGCTCGCCCGGCGCCGCAGATCGGATCTTCCAAGCAGTTTCTGCCGGACCGCGCATGCGCTGGTGTGCGCCGCTCTCTTGCGCGCTCCTGGCCACGTGCGCGATCCGGTCCCCGCCAGTTCCTTGACCAACCACCTCGGATGCTCCTGAAAAACACTAAACAGAGATCCAGGGCGGGGAGGATGGGCGAGTAGTGGAGCACCCACGGGGACACATCTCGAAGAACCACCGTTACTACGGTGAGTAAACTTTCTTTCTTCTTCGAGTGTCCCCGTGGGTGCTCCACGTTAGGTGATTACCCAGCAGTAACCCAAGATAGGAGGTGGGTAATCGGATTACGTGCAGCTTGTCCCCGAGAGGACCGCTGTCGAGAGACGGGTATCCTCTTGGAATACCCTGTGAAGGGCGTAATGTTTGGCGAAGGTGTCATAGGATGACCAGGTCGCCGCTCTGCAAATGTCTTTCAGCGCAACGCCCTTGAAAAAGGCTGCTGATGCTGCCACCGCCCTAGTGGAGTGAGCCCTGGGCAGGGCCAGTAAAAGAGTCTTTTTGAGTTCGTAGCACATTTTTATGCAGAATACGATGTGCTTCGAGATTCTCTGCGAAGAGAGACCTTCTCCTTTTGATTTGGGAGCGAGAGAGACTAGGAGTCTATCCGTTTTCCGGAAGGACTTGGTCCTGTCTATATAGGAGGCTAGCGCCCTTCTCACGTCCAGGAGGTGTAGGCGCGCCTCTTTGTTAGAGTTATGAGGCTTTGGATAAAACGAGGGTAAAACAATAGGTTCGTTAATGTGAAACTCAGAAGAAACTTTAGGAACAAAGGCTGGATGCAGCCGTATGGTTACCGACTCCTTGGAAAAAACAGTACAGGGTGGCGTTGCCATAACTGCCGCAAGCTCGCTCACCCTGCGAGCTGACGTGATTGCGAGAAGAAAGGTCGTCTTTATCATAAGGAGGAGGAGGGAAACCGTGGCCAAAGGCTCGAACGGTGGTCCCGGTAGCGCATTAAGCACCAGGTCCAAGTTCCACAAAGGTGGAAGCAGTTTCCGAAGGGGGTATAGGTTTACCAACCCTTTGAGGAACCTGGTAACCATGGGATGAGCGAACACCGTGTGCCCTTCCTCTTCGTGTCTGAACGCCGAAATGGCGGCAAGGTGGACCTTTAACGAGGATAGTGAGAGTCTTCCTCTCTTGAGGTCCAGGAAATACTCTAATATTACAGGTATAGGCACCGAAAGGGGGGCTAGCTGTTTGGTAGAACACCATGCTGTGAAGCGAGTCCATTTCTGCTTGTAGGTCTTCCTGGTGGAAGTCCTCCTGCTACTTTCTAGGACTTGTTGCACATCCTCCGTACATGTGCTCTCTAGGGAGCTGAGCCATAGATTAACCACGCTTGTAGTCGCAGGCTTTGGGGGTGCGGATGCACTATGGACCCCTGGGCTTGCGTGAGCAGATCCGGCGCCACCGGAAGGGGCATCGGTGGCCGGTCCGACATGCGCAGGAGTAGGGGGAACCATTGCTGTCGATCCCACATTGGGACTATCAGGATCCTTCAGGCTCCTTCCCTCCTGGCTTTCTGCAAGACTTTGTGGATGAGCACTGTGGGAGGAAAAGCGTAAAGCAGGGGGCCCCTCCAGGAGATCGCGAATGCGTCCCCCAGGGACCCCTGTCCCAGTCCTGCCCTGGAGCAGAATCGTGGGCACTTCTTGTTGTGTTGAGTAGCAAACAGGTCTATCTGGGGAAAACCCCATGCGTGAAAAATCGGTCGTAGCAGATCGGGACGGATCTGCCACTCGTGCGTGAGTGCAAAACGCCTGCTCAGCTGGTCTGCCTTCACATTGTGAGCGCCTGGTAGGTACAAGGCTTTCAAGGTTATATTGTTGGCGATGCAGCAGTTCCACAACCGGACTGCTTCCGCACATAAGGCACAGGATCGCGCTCCTCCTTGCCTATTTATATAAAACATGGTGGAGGTATTGTCTGTACTGATCCCGACTACTTTGCCTTGTATATGGTCTCGAAAGTGTCTGCAGGCATTGAACACTGCTCTGAGCTCCAGTATATTTATGTGCAGTGACTGCTCCGTGGAGGACCACAGTCCTTGCGTCACCTCTTCGCCCATGTGTGCTCCCCACCCTATGAGTGAGGCATCTGTAGTAAGAACAACCGATATTTGTGGTTGGTGGAAGGGTACCCCTGTTAGCAAGTTCTTGGGGTTTACCCACCATTGCAGGGATTTGCGCACCTCTGTTGTGGGCGACACCACCCTGTGAACGGTGTGTGCTGCCGGTTTGTATACGCTCGCCAGCCAGTGCTGCATGCTGCGCATGTGTAACCTGGCGTTCTGTACTACGAACGTTGCTGCTGCCATGTGGCCCAGCAGCTGTAAGCACGTCAGAACCGGCACCGTAGGGCTGAAGGTGATAACTTGCACGAGGGAGCCGATGGCCCGAAAGCATGTCTCTGGTAGATACACTCTCGCTGTAATAGAATTTATGCGTGCCCCTATGAACTCTATGTCCTGTGTGGGGTTTATCTTTGATTTTGCCAGATTGATAACCAGGCCGAGTGAAGAGAACGTGCCTGCTGTGACGCATATCATGCGTAGTATCTCCTCCTTCGAGGCCCCTTTCAGTAGGCAGTCGTCCAGATACGGGAATATAAATACCCCCTGTCTGTGCAGGTAGACTGACACCACTGCCAAGGTCTTGGTGAAGACTCTGGGGGCCGAGGAGAGGCCGAATGGTAGGACCTTGTATTGAAAATGTTCTTTGCCTACCATGAACCGGAGGAATCGTCGGTGAGCCGGATGGATAGTTATGTGAAAATACGCATCTTGTAAGTCGAGGGCTGCAAACCAATCTCCATCGTCTAGTGCCTTAAGGATGGAGGCGATTGTGATCATCTGAAAGCGTTCCTTGCGCAGGTACCGGTTGAGGCCTCAAAGATCTAAGATGGGCCTCCAGCCTCCTATCTTTTTCTCTGTGAGGAAGTACCTCGAGTAGAACCCTTTCCCTTGCAGTTGCTCCGGCACTCTTTCCACTGCCCCTGTGAGCATGAGATGGTCTACCTCCTGCTTGAGCCTCGCTACGTGGGAGGCCTCCTGGAGGTGGGGCCTGGGTGGAGGTCGTGGCGGTGGGAGCGACTGGAAGGGGATGGCGTACCCCGTGGCTATGATCTCCAGCACCCATTTGTCTGTGGTGATCCTTTGCCACTGGTCGTAGAATGGTCGGAGGCGATGGTGGAATAACCGCTTCGGATGACCTTGTGCGATGGTAGTGATGGCGCAGCCCTGGATCTGTGTGTCAAACTTGTGCCCTTTGGCCCTGCCCCGAGGATGCACGGCTCTGTTGTGAACGTCGCCTGGGAGTTCTGTACTGCTGGTGCTGTTGATGTCGCCCTTGCTCGTAACGCCTGTGGTACTGGGGACGCTGTTGCTGGTACTGGTACCATCTTTGTTGAGGGTAGTACTTTTTCTTTCTGTATGGAGGGGTGTAAATCCCCAGGGTCCTAAGTGTGGCTCTTGAATCTTTACTGGAATGAAGGACCGAGTCAGTTGATTCAGCAAACAGCTTCTGTGTGTCGAAGGGGAGATCGACGATCTTCGCCTGCAGATCCCTCGGTATACCCGAAGTCTGGAGCCAGGACTCCCTTCGCATCAGCACTGCCATAGTTGTGGAGCGTGCTGGGGTGTCCGCAACATCCAGGGCGATCTGAACTCCCGTCCTTGAGGCCGAGTAGCCTTCTTGCACGATGGCCTTGAGCACCGGTTTCTTGTCCTCTGGAAGTGAGTCCATGAGGGAGGTTAACCTAGTGTAGTTGTCGAAATTATGGTTCGCTAGATGCGCTGCGTAATTTGCCATTCGCAACAGTAGAGTGGAGGAGGAGTAGACCTTTCTGCCGAACAGCTCTAGTTTCTTGGCATCTTTGTCTGTTCCCCCTGTCTTGAATTGAGATATCCTTGATCTTTGTTGCGACGACTCCACCACCAAGGAATTTGGTTGTGGGTGGCTGAACAGGAACTCCATGCCCTTCGCCGGCACAAAGTATTTCTTATCCGCTCTCTTGTGGACAGGTGGAATAGTCGCGGGGGTCTGCCATATCATAGTGGCGGACTCCAAGATTGCTTCGTCAAGCGGTATTGCTATTTTGGAGGAGGCCGGAGGTCTCAGATTTTTGAGGAGCTTATGGTGTTTCTCTTGCACCTCTGCAGTCTGGATGCCTTGCGTGAAGGCCACCCTTTTAAACAGCTCTTGAAACTGTTTGAGATCGTCCGGAGGATGGACGTTCCCCGGGGCCGTAGCCTCGTCCGGGCAGGAGAGCGAGGAACCACTAGGATACGCCTCTCTGGACCCTTCCGGTTCCTGTTGGTGATGGTATATCCGCTCGCTGGAAGCCTGCAAGGGAAAATCTCGGGGTTCCACAACCAGTTCCCCCTGAGATACTTGAGTCTCTGTCCCTGTTCGCGATTGCCCTCGGGGATACAGGACCGTCTGTGGGGATCTTTCCCTGGTAGACTGCCGGTGGTGTCTATGCCCCGCGTGATAGGGGCGACCATGGCAGCATGGGCACTGTTCTTGGGAAGGTGACCTGGAGCACTCCCTTGGTGCATACCCTCTGCGTCTGGGGGAGCGAGATCGTCGAGAGACCTGGGACACTAGAGAGAGCGATTTGTGATAGTACTCCAGCGGCTCAAACCCCAAGAAGGGTGAAGGTGGTCCCAGCCAGGGCGAGGCTGGTTGTAAAAATGGAGACGGGGGCTCCGGGTAGGCTAGGGGGGACCCCTGCCTTCTAGATGGAGTCTGCAGCATGAGCAGAGGGCTGAGAGAAAGCAACTCTGCAGCCCTGTCTGGAGAGGGGCTGCAGTGCCTTGTTTTCTGTGCAGCCTTCCCCCTCCCTTGAGGGGGTGGCTCCGCCCCCTGACGTGCAGGGGATCTCGGCCCCGTCCGCGCCGCGCTCGGCACGCTCATGGGCGGTGCCGCACGGGCGGTGTCCTCCGGTGTCTGCAGGCTGCGTGCCTGCACGCTCTGCACCGCCGGTTCCCCGGGGGTCAGTGCCGCTGCCTGCAGTGCCGCCGGTACCGGCGCTTGTTTAGCCGCCGCCCTGCCTGCGGTGCGGGGCGGCTGTTTGATTATCGGAGGCTGAGCTGCCTCCACGTGGCTCTCCGTGCTGCTGCTGATCAACTGTTGCTGCGGCTGGGGGCTGTGCGCTCCTCCCGTCCCGCTCGCTGTTGCTGCCGGCAGGGATCGGGTTGGGGAGACTTTCCTCCATTTTTGCGCTGATGGGGTGAGGGAGGCAGCTGTCCTTTTATGGGCCCCGGCGGGTCCCTCCTGCTGCGGCCGCTCCGGTACGTCTGGCTGGAGGGCCTTGTCGAACAGCAGCATTTTAAGCCACATCTCCCTGTCCTTCCTCGCTCTGGCTGTTAATTTTGCACAGAAGGAGCATTTCTGCATGACATGGGACTCCCCAAGGCACCTTATGCAGTGACTGTGCCCATCAGATGCTGGCATTGCCTCTCGGCAAGACTCACATTTCTTGAATCCTGAAGAGGACATTGTTGGTGAGTCTTTTAGTTGTTAATGGGGTACTTAGCACCTTCTCTGTGCTGTTTTCCCCCTCTCCGATAGCCTGCCGTGGCAGGAGGGCTAATGGCCCTAGGCTCCTGGCCTCCGGTGCTCCGCTTGTTACTACGACTGGACTGAATGCCATCCCGCTTGTTGTTTCTTGCTTTTTTTTTTTTTTTTTTTTTGAAAATAACAACTGGCTAACGTAACAATAGACTAAGAACTTGAAAACTTCAAAGAAAACAGTTAAAACCATTGAATACGCTAACTTGGCCGCAGCCTAGTCGGATTCCATCTGCAGCCGACGGTGGTTAAGAGGAACTGGCGGGGACCGGATCATGCACGTGGCCAGGAGCGCGCAAGGGAGCGGCGCGCACCGGCGCATGCACGGTCCGGCAGAAACTGCTTGGAAGATCCGATCTGTGGCGCCGGGCGAGCCCAAAACCTAACATGGAGCACCCACGGGGACACTCGAAGAAGAATCAGACAGCTAGCAGAGGAGAAGCGAGCCCACAGAAAGCACAGTAAGGACCTGCCAGACACCCATTACACATGAAACAGATGCAGCAAGGACTGTCACTCTCGTGTGGGCCTTCACAGTCACAGTCGACGCCGCAAATGATGATCCCAAATGGAACTACAAAGGGCGTGATCCATAGTCTACGTAGACTGAAGGATGCTGCTACTACTACTACTACATGTGATTAGTAGCCCTACAGCTACTAAAATCATGTCAGATTAAGAATGTTGCCAGATGAAGAGTTGCAGATTAGAGGTTCAACCTGTATTCCTATTTAAAGAGAAACCTTCCAAGTGCTTTTGATTACTTCCAGTTGTCTTTGAAGGTTGTCCATTCACAGTCTTGGGGTGGCACAAGGTTAGAAAATTGAACAATGCATTATATCACAAGCTAACCAGGGAGAATGGCCAACTCTATCCTGTTTGAATGGGACATCATTGACAAATATTATCCCTTGGTGACTAGCTTTTAGATTCGAGACTATGAAGTTTGCTTTCAGTATAGTTATATCATTCTTTAAACTTCACTGTAACAGTCTACACCATTCTATTCACCACTTAAACAAACCTACGATAAAATGTTCAACAAAGTATTCCTTGCAAAGTACCATTGGAAAAATCATAATATACTGAACATTATTACCCTATTAAAATGGGTGTATCAATACTGTGTGTAAAGTTATAAGATTATGCTGTATAACATTTCTACAATACGCTCCAGAGTTAGAAAAGCAGGCCCAAGCCAGTTTCCAGACACAAAGACACACCAACATCCCAGCCAAGTGTTAGTGAACCTTCACCTGCTTAAACAGCCATTTTCTGGCTAAGGAAAGATATCAACAAGAAAGTTACATTTCATCACTAAGACAATTCAAACTTCATGTCCCCAAAAGACTCAGCAAAGATGTTTCTAGCACTAGAAGGAAGAAAAATAAATCGTAAAGAAGGAAAAATGGTTGCTCTCACTCTCATTCGTCATCTCTGTTCATGGCATCAATGACTCAAAATGCTGAACTGGGAGCGGGATGGAGGGAAGCCTGGCTGGGAGGATTTTTGGCCAACACAAACTGCTGTAAGCTTATGGTCAGGAAAGCCTTTTGCTCTTAAGTGAGACATTTAACTTTCGTTTTATCTTTTCTTTCTTTTGTAAACAATCTTGCCCTTTATGCCTCATTACTAGTAGCACTCACTACTGTGCAGCTGGGAGCAAGTAGCCCACATAGTACCCCGTGTACTGTCACAATTACCCATACATATATCTCACAATGGTTATTTGTCTAGATCAGGTACAAGCTTTCTGTAGATACCTTACAAGTTACTCCTTGTGGATAAACGCCCTGAAAGACCTGTGCTTAGTGTAATAATTTAGTTCGGTATGATATGATAGCTGTTTGCAAAGAACAGAGAACCATTTCGCAAGGTCACAATAAATTAAAGTGAACTTCAAGCACTGAAAGTTTAAAAATTTTAGAAAAGCCAAATGTATTAACATAGCAATTATAGGCTTAAAAGGGAAATTTTTGAAACTTTAAGTTACTATACCAATAATTGATTTCATGATGTAATGCTTGTCGTGAGCTTTTGATGAGCCATGTATTCTGTGGGCCCCAAACATGCTTTTGTGGCTAACGGTGGGCCATAAATCAGTAATTTTTATGTGGGAAAAGCCACAATAACTAGCTTCTCACCAACCAATCAATCTGCATTTTTCTAAAAGCTACAAAGAGAAACACAGGCCTCCAGAGGAAAATAAATGGATTGTTATAAATTTTGTTTTAAAATGTTTTGTTGTCTAAAAACTTTCTTTTCAATTGTCACCCAGAATACTCCACAGTTCACCTACACTAAGGCTGCAATACCACCCTTGCCATACCTAGATTTAATAATAAATAGAGTTACACATCTCATGGAAGTGGAAGGGACCTCAGGAGGTCATTGAGTCCAGTCCCCTGCCCTCTTGGCAGGACCAAACACCATTCCCTTCCCCCTACCACTTCCTATTTGCCCCAGGCCCCTAAATGATCCCCTCAAGGACTGAACTCACAACCCTGAGTTTAAGCAGGCCAATGCTCAAACCATTGAGCTAGCCCTCCTTCTTGCTGATAACCATGAAATTAAGATGTACTCTGAACTTCATTTGGGCAAACTGAAGAAACCCACAATCTCCCAAGTATTCTTTTTGATTATGTGAATAATCATTAAATTTACTACTTTCTTTGGAAATTGGAATTAAGAGGTATAATACTCAAAGTAGCAGCTCCACAAAAAAAACAAGCAGTCCAGTGGCATCTTAGAGACTAACAAATTCATTAGCTTTTGTGGGTCAAAACCACCTCCTCAGATGAACGGAGCGCAAAAAACAGAATCTAGGCTTTACATAACAAGGATGGGGAAGGAGGGAGGAAAAAAGGGGTTACCTATCACTAGTAGGACCAACTGATCAAGGAAGTTAAGTAGGATGTGCCCCATTCCAGCAAATTTCAAAGGTGGTGAAATTGCCCTTGTAATGTTATTTAAGATCTTGCAAGATCTTGAGATCTTGCCCTTCTAATGATAGTTAAGGAGTTTCAGGCCAAGGTTAAATGTGTAAAATTCCAGTTCAAATGCATATATACATCCTCTATAACATTGTGGTAAAATTCTTTTGTAGAAGAATGGCTTCTTTAAAATCAATTATTGAACGATCAGGGAGGTTAAAATGTTCTACTATAGGTTTATGTGTATTCCAACTCCTGAGGTCGGATTTACGTCCATTCATGTTTTGGCACACAGACAGTCCAACTTGTCTATAGGTACGTGGCCCCCAACCCAGAAAAGATTCCCCGCCCCTAGCTTAGGTGCTAAGAGACTGGAGGGGTCAGGGAGCCAGCAAATCTCCAACTTGCTGGAGGCAGGGAGAAACAACATGCCTCTCAGTATTTGCCCCCCTGATAACAGTCAATAATGGTAAAATATTTGTATATGCTACTGTAGCTATATACAAATTAATGAACACCTGCTGTATTAATGTAACCTTATAAGATTTTCAACAAACAAAATACAGGAATTTTAGAATTTAGTTTTTCATAACAACTTAAAACTTTGCCCTTTATATTATCTCATCAAAGCAACAAGCCTTTTATCTGAAGTGGTGAATACTGTAGCAGAGAAAACTTTGACTTTGGACAAAAAAGAGCGTAAAATGCCAACAAAAAATTATACTTAGCTTAGCAAATTACCTGGAGTTTGGGCGGTGAGCATGTCCATTTGTGTCTATCCCTAGCAAATGCAGGAATAGAACTATTTTTTCTTCATTTACTTTCAAGAACAATGTTTGATTATTTCTAGCAGCTTGGAAGAAGTTCTATAGGGAACAAACATCAAAAGGTTGTTCTGAGAACCACAGAAAAAAGGAGATGCAGCCATTAAAATGCAGATTTTATATAATGTTTCTATCACAGGAGTTGTATTGGGTACAACTATGAAAGAGCAAATGACGTGATTCTGCTTACCTGAAGAAAACATTGCAGTAAAATTTTCGTTACTGGGACTCGCAGAAATTATCCAGTTCTTAACCTTTTATAGTCCCTATGAGCATTGATAGCAGGTAGACTGTGAGCCATCCTTTCCTTCTGTATTGGTTGTCACACACTGCCCCTAAGCTTAACTACTGTTTTGTAACCTCCCTCTTATTTCTTGATGTAAAGTGAAAAACACAGATGCCACAAATCAGAATGAAAAAATAGAAAACTAAGATTCTTCCTTAATAATCACTGTAATTAAACTAAATATTGGTTTTAGCTATCAGATTACCATTATTTTTGCTTTCTACCCAAATACTCAAACAAAAAACATCCCAAAAGGGAGTGAGATGATTTGGGATCTCCTAATTTGGAAGTAAGTTTTGCAGGACTGATTTACCAAAACATGATTCATCTCCATATCCAGTCAAAACAACAATGCTTTGTAAATGTATGGAGGGTAGAAAAGGTATTATCCTGCAGGGGCTTGAACAGAAACTTCTCTGAGGCATGAACTAGAGGCCATTCTGTTTCAGAACAAATGAGCGCGGGGCTGGCCATCTGGTTTTATACTAGCCATATTACATAACGTGAAATACAATCAGACAGCCATTTTAAGGTGATCATCTCAGTGACAATGCACTGCCCAGGGAAACAGTGTCAAATGATACAAGACGCTGGGTAGACATTCTAAGGATCTTTGTCCAAGAAGACTCTCAAGCACCCTGCAACATGAATAACATGGAAAAGGACCTCACTGGGCTGGCAGGTCGGCGTGGAAATAACACTGTCAGCAGCATATGCTGATTACGATTTAACTCTGTCACCATTCTCAAAGAGAAATTTCCAGTTTCTATGTAAAATCTGTCACTGGGGCCCTATCAAATTCATGGTCCATTTTTGACGTTTCACAGCAAGTGAGTTTTAAAATTGGTCAATTTCACATGTTTACTTCTGAAATTTTACAGTTGTAACAATGGGGATCCTGATGCAAAATGCAATTGTAGAGAGGGTCACCAAGCTGTCGTGGGTAGGAGCGACTGGTGAGGGGGCACACAGGAGGCCACTGACCATGTGATGTCCCCACGTGTCTCCTTCTCACACCACCTCTAGCCCAGGGAAGGCCTGAAACACGCCCCCCCATCTGCCGCAGGCCCTGTTTCTTCCCCACAAGCCCCTTCCCCTGAGCAATGTGGCCCAGGAGACTAGCAGGAGTCTGACACCAGCAGCAAAGGTTGGGGCCCACCCAAACTCATTGGCCGTGACACAGGGAAGCAGAGCTATGTGGTTCTAATTCACTCTGCTCCCCCTCAAGTAACATACCAGGAGAGCAGAAGGAGCTAGGGCTGTGTCGCTTCATTTCCATGCCATCTCCCCACCCACATCTCCCAGCTGCTGCCAGCGAGTGTGGGGGTGGGGGCAGAGAAAGCTGACTCCTACTGCCAGGTCCCAGATCCCATGACTCCCCTGGGCTATCCAGAGAATCTGGCCACATCAGCTGCTTGCCTCTTATCCTGCACCCTCCCCCCAGGTGTTTTGGAGAGGCATACGACCCCTCATGCCCCCTATGTGTCACCCCTTATTGGGGAGGTCATAGGATTGCCTCTCTCACTTGTTTGCTACCTTCAGAGGCAGGTGCTGAAGCCAGCTTCCTGAAGCTGATTCTTGAGGCTGAGGTGACTCACACAGGTGGAAGTGGGTCTGGTCTCCCTCTGCTACTGGGTTCCTGTTGGAATATTGACACTGACAAGAAAGCCACTCACAGCCCAGGCTGTCAAGCTTTGGCAAGTGGAGAGCTTCTGCTGAAGCCTGGTTGCCTGTGGGGTCCCCACATCCAGTTGGGCTGCTATCCAGGCTCCCACTCTGAGCTGGACTGCCTCCTTGGCTCTCAACTCCCACTCCAAGTTGGCTTACACCTGCCCAGTTCCCTTCAGGCTCCCTGCTCCTTGCTGAACTGCTGCCTGGGTTCCCCACACATGGAGATGGTTGCACCAAGGCTGCAGGTTCCACTCTGGAAGTCTCATTGCATTAAGGCTCCCAGCCCCTGATCCACTTCCCAGATAGCTACTACACTATGTTTCCAGTGGGAAGCATAGTGCTAATATCAGGGGGAAGGGCACAGGCAGGCTCCCGGTGAGGAGCTAAGAGTTGGGCTCTCAGTGAAGAGCTCTGTGCAGAGCTGAGAATCCAGGGTCTTAGTCCCCCTTACGGCTCCTCTTAAATCAATGAAAGCACTGCTGGCGAGAAGACGCACTATCAGCAGAAGGAAAGTAGCATGGATCTTAATCATTGCAGTAATTTCTCACATAAGTCAAGTTAAGGTTGTCACATATACATACCCTTACATTAGCATGGGTATGAAGTGCAAGGCAGCTAGAAATTGAGGCTTGTGCAAGCCACAGTGAGACCTTGTGCACACAAGCAGGTTACAGGTGTTAGGACTCTGAACAAAAGTTGCATAGCATCAAAACACCCAACGTTACATAGTAACAGAGAGGGAGCTGTGCCAGTCTACATACTATCAAAACAAAAAAGCAGTCAAGTAGCCCGTGATTCTGTGAATAACCTGGTTAGGTCCAATGATGGTATTTCCAGAAAACTTCTGGAAAATTCACATTCTCATGTTCCTCAACTAACATCATATATGCCATCACGTGCCAACAATGCCCAGATGCTCTGTACATTGGACAGACTTCTAACTCCCTTAGACAAAGAGTTAATGGGCACAAAACAGACATAAAAACACTCCAGAGCCACAAACCAGTTAGTCAACATTTTAATGGAGTGGGCCATTCTGTTAATGACTTAAGAGTTTGCGTGTTACTGAAGAAAAATTTTTGCACCGCTCTTGAAAGGGAGACAGCTGAGCTGTCTTTTATATTCAAATTCAGCACATTAACATGTGGTTTAAACCGGGATGGGAATTTTCTGAGTCACTACAGGGGCTCGTTTGCATACTTGGCTTAATCTAATTCTTGACCTCCCCACCTTCCACCCCTCTACTCTCTGATTTGCTCACCTTGATCATTTTTTTCTGATTTGTCATCCTTGATTACTGTTTTTGGTTCTCTGTGCCTTAAATATTCAATCTGTTCTGGTATGGCTATGGTCTGAAGAAGTGGGTCTGTCCGAAAGCTCATCACCTAATAAAGAGAAGTTACTCACCGTAGTAACGGTGGTTCTTCGAGATGTGTCCCCGTGGGTGCTCCACCATAGGTGACGGCTTGGCCGGCGCCGCAGATCGGATCTTCCAAGCAGTTTCTGCCGGACCGCGCATGCGCCGGTACGCGCCGCTCCCTGGCGCGCTCCTGGCCATGTGCGCGATCCGGTCCCCGCCAGTTCCTCGACCAACCGCCTCGGTTGCCCCTGCAAAACACTAACAGAGATCCGAAGCGGGGAGGATGGGCGGGAAGTGGAGCACCCACGGGGACACATCTCGAAGAACCACCGTTACTACGGTGAGTAACTTCTCTTTCTTCTTCGAGTGTCCCCGTGGGTGCTCCACCATAGGTGACTACCCAGCAGTAACCCAGATAGGTGGTGGGTAATCGGATTATGTGCAGCTGGTCCCCGAGAGGACCGCTGCAGAGAGACGGGTATCCTCTTGGAATACCCTGTGAAGGGCGTAATGTTTGGCGAACGTGTCGTAGGATGACCAGGTCGCCGCTCTGCAAATGTCTTTCAATGCAACGCCCTTGAAAAAGGCTGTTGATGCTGCCACCGCCCTGGTGGAATGAGCCCTGGGAGTGGCCGACAAAGGAGTCTTTCTGAGCTCGTAGCACATTTTTATGCAGGATACAATGTGCTTTGAGATTCTCTGCGATGAGAGACCTTCTCCTTTAGATTTGGGAGCGAGGGAGACCAGGAGTCTATCCGATTTTCGGAAGGACTTGGTCCTGTCTACGTAGAAGGCTAGCGCCCTCCTCACATCCAGGAGGTGTAGGCGCGCCTCTTCGCTGGAGTTATGAGGCTTTGGATAGAACGAGGGTAGAACAATAGGTTCATTGATGTGAAACTCGGAAGAAACTTTGGGAACAAAGGCTGGATGCAGCCGTATGGTTACCGCCTCCTTGGAAAAGACAGTGCAGGGTGGCGTTGCCATGACTGCCGCAAGCTCGCTCACCCGACGGGCTGACGTAATTGCAAGAAGAAAGGTCGTCTTTACTGTAAGGAGGCGAAGGGGAACCGTGGCCAAGGGCTCGAACGGTGGTCCCATGAGTGTGGTAAGCACCAGGTCCAAGCTCCACGAAGGTGGAATCGGTTTCCGAGGGGGGTATAGGTTTACCAACCCTTTGAGGAACCTGGTAACCATAGGGTGGGCGAACACCGTGTGCCCTCCCTCCTCATGTCTGAACGCCGAGATGGCGGCCAGGTGGACCTTTAACGAGGATAGCGAGAGTCCTGCTCTCTTGAGGTCCAGTAAATACTCTAGAATTGTAGGTATAGGCACCGAAAGGGGGGCCAGCTGCTTGGTAGAACACCAAGCCATGAAGCGAGTCCATTTTTGTTTGTAGGTTTTCCTAGTGGAAGTCCTCCTGCTACTTTCTAGGACTTGCTGTACTTCCACTGTGCATGTGCTCTCTAGGGAGCTGAGCCATGGATTAGCCACGCTTGCAGTCGCAGGCTTTGGGGGTGCGGATGCACTATGGACCCCTGGGCTTGCGTGAGCAGGTCCGGCGCCACCGGAAGAGGCATCGGTGGGCGGTCCGACAGGCGCAGGAGTAGGGGGAACCATGGTTGGCGATCCCATGTTGGGACTATCAGGATCATCCGAGCCTTGTCTCTCCTGGCTTTTTGCAGAACCTTGTGGATCAGCACTGCGGGGGGAAACGCGTAAAGCAGGGGGCCTCCCCACGGGATCGCGAACGCGTCCCCCAGGGACCCCCGGCCCAGCCCTGCTCTGGAGGAGAATCGTGGGCACTGTTTGTTGTGCTGAGTGGCAAACAGATCTATTTGGGGAAACCCCCATGCGTGGAAAATAGGCCGTAGTAGATCGGGACGGATCTGCCACTCGTGGGTGAGCGCAAAACGTCTGCTCAACTGGTCTGCCTTCACGTTGTGCGTGCCCGGCAAGTAGGAGGCTCTCAGGATTATATCGTGGGCGATGCACCAGTTCCATAGGCGGATTGCTTCCGCGCATAAGGTACGGGATCGAGCTCCTCCTTGCCTGTTTATGTAAAACATGGTGGAGGTATTGTCTGTACTGATCCCGACGACTTTGCCTTGTATACGGTCTCGAAAGTGTTTGCAGGCGTTGAACACTGCTCTGAGCTCTAAAACATTGATATGCAGAGACTGTTCCGTGGGTGACCACAGTCCTTGAGCCACCTCTTCGCCCATGTGCGCTCCCCACCCTATGAGGGAGGCATCCGTAGTGAGGAAAACCGATATTTGCGGCTGATGGAAGGGTACCCCTGTTAGCAAGTTCCCGGGGTTTACCCACCATTGCAGGGATTCGCGCACCCCAGGTGGGGGCGACACCACCCTGTGAACGGTGTGTACTGCCGGCTTGTATACACTTGCCAGCCAATGTTGCATGCCGCGCATGTGCAACCTGGCGTTCTGTACCACAAACGTAGCCGCTGCCATGTGGCCCAGCAGCTGCAAGCACGTCAAGACCGGCACCGTAGGGCTGAAGGTGATGACCTGCACGAGGGAACCGATGGCTCGAAAGCGAGCCTCTGGAAGGTATACTCTCGCCGAGACTGAGTTTATGCGAGCCCCTATGAACTCTATGTCCTGTGAGGGGTCTATCTTTGATTTTGCCATATTGATAACCAGGCCAAGTGCGGAGAACGTGTTTGCTGTGACGCGTATCATGCGGAGAACCTCCCTTTTCGAGGTCCCTTTGAGCAGGCAGTCGTCCAGATACGGGAAAATAAACACCCCCTGTCTGTGCAGGTAGGCTGACACCACTGCCAAGGTCTTGGTGAAGACTCTGGGGGCCGAGGAAAGGCCAAACGGCAGGACCTTGTATTGGAAGTGTTCGTTGCCCACCATGAACCGGAGAAAACGTCGGTGAGCCGGATGAATGGTTATGTGGAAGTACGCGTCTTGTAGATCGAGGGCTGCGAACCAGTCTCCATCGTCCAGTGCTGTAAGGATGGAGGCAATAGTGATCATCCGAAAACGTTGCTTGCGCAGATACCTGTTGAGGCCACGAAGGTCTAAGATGGGCCTCCAGCCTCCTGTTTTTTTCTCCGTCAGGAAATACCGAGAGTAGAACCCTTTCCCTTGCAGTTGCTCCGGCACCTTTTCCACCGCCCCTATGAACTCTAGGTGGGCCACCTCCTCCCTGAGCCTGGCTACATGGGAGGCCTCCTGGGGGTGGGGCTTGGGCGGGGGTCGCGGCGGCGGGAGCGACTGGAAGGGGATGGCGTACCCCGTGGCTATGATCTCCAGCACCCATTTGTCTGTGGTGATCCTTTGCCACTGGTCGTAGAATGGTCGGAGGCGATGGTGAAAAAGTCGTTTCGGATGATCTTGTGCAATGGTGGTGATGGCGCAGCCCTGGATTTGTATGTCAAACTTGTGGCCTTTGGCCCCGCCCCGAGGACGTACGGCCCTGTTGTGAGCGTCGCCTGGGGGTTCTGTACTGCTGGTGCTGCTGATGCCGCCCTTGCTCGTAACCCCTGTGATACTGGGGGCGCTGTTGCTGGTATTGGTACCGCCTTTGCTGTGGGTAGTACCTTTTCTTTGAGTATGGAGGGGTGTAAATCCCCAGGGTCCTGAGTGTGGCTCTTGAGTCTTTACTGGAATGAAGGACCGAGTCAGTTGATTCAGCAAACAGCTTCTGCAAGTCGAAGGGAAGGTCGATTATCTTCGCCTGCAGATCTCTCGTTATGCCCGAGGTCTGGAGCCAGGACTCCCGTCGCATCACCACTGCAGTTGCTGTGGAACGTGCTGCCGTGTCCGCAACGTCCAAAGCAATCTGAACTTCCATCCTCGCAGCCGCGTAGCCCTCTTGCACTATGGCCTTGAGGACCGGCTTTTTGTCCTCTGGAAGCGAGTCCATGAGGGAAGTTAATCTGGCATAGTTGTCGAAATTATGGTTCGCCAAGTGCGCTGCATAATTTGCCATTCGCAAGGTTAAAGTGGAGGAGGAGTAGACCTTTCTGCCGAACAGCTCTAGCTTCTTGGCATCTCTGTCCATTCCCCCTGTTTTAAATTGAGATGTTTTTAATCTTTGCTGCGAGGACTCCACCACCAAGGAGTTTGGCTGGGGGTGGCTAAACAAGAACTCCATGCCCTTCGCCGGCACGAAGTATTTCTTATCCGCTCTCTTTTGGACAGGCGGAATAGTTGCCGGGGTCTGCCATATGGTAGTGGCGGACTCCAAGATCGCTTCATCAAGCGGGATTGCTACTCTGGAGGAGGCCGGGGAGCTCAAATTTTTAAGGAGCTTATGATGTTTCTCTTGCACTTGTGCTGTCTGGATGCCTTGCGTGAAAGCTACCCTCTTAAACAGCTCCTGAAACTGTTTGAGATCGTCCTTGGGATGGACGTCCCCTAAGGCCGTGGCCTCATCCGGGGAGGAAAACGAGGAACCGCTGGGGTACATTTCTTTGGACCCTTCCGGTTCTTGATGGTGATGGTGCGCCCTCTCGCTGGAGGTTTGCGAGGGAAAATCTCGTGGGTCCACGGCCAGCCCCCCCTGGGATGCTTGAGTCTCCGTCCCCGATCGCGATTGCCCTCGGGGGTACGAGGTAATATGTGGGGATCTCCCCCTGGTAGATTGCCGATGGTGTCCATGCCCCGCGTGGAAGGGACGACCATGGTAGTATAGGCACTGTTCCTGGGAAGGTGACCTTGACCATTCCCTTTGCACGTACCCTGTGTGTCTGGGAGAGGGGGATTGTCGAGACACTGGAGAGAGCGATTTTGCATAATAGTCCAGCGATTCAAATCCCAGGAAGGGCGAGGGGGGTGCCAGCCATGGGGAGGCTGATTGCAGGAAAGGAGAAGGGGGCTCCGGGTAGGCTAGGGGGGGCCCCTGCCTTCTGGTTGGAGTCTGCAACATGAGCGGAGGGCTGTGAGAGAAGAGCTCCACAGCCCTGTCTGGAGAGGGGCTGCAATGCCTCCTCTTGTGTGCAGCCTTCCCCCTCCCTTGAGGAGGTAACTCCGCCCCCTGATGGGCGGGGGATCCCGGCCCCGTCGGCACCATGCTAGGCACGCTCGAGGGCGGTGCCACACGTGCGGAGTCCTTGTGCGCCTGCAGGCTACGTGCCTGCGCGCCCTGCACCGCCGGTTCCCCGGGGATCGGTGCCGCTGTCTGCGGTGCCGCTGGTACCGGCGCTTGCTTAGCCGCCGCCCTGCCTGCGGTGCGGGGCGGCTGGCTGATCATCGGAGGCTGAGCCGCTTCCACGTGGCTCTCCGTGCCGCCGCCGATCAGCTGTTGCTGCGGCTGGGGGCTGCTCGCTCCTCCCGTCCCGCTCACTGTTACTGCCGGCAGGGATCGGGTTGGAGAAACTTTCCTCCGTTTTTGCGCAGATGGAGTGAGGGAGGCAGCTTTCCTTCTAAGGGCCCCGGAGGGTCCCTCCTGCTGCGGCCGCTCCGGCACGTCTGGCTGGAGGGCCTTGTCAAGAAGCAGCAGTTTAATTCTCATCTCCCTGTCTCTCCGTGCTCTGGTCGTTAACTTTGCACAGAAGGCGCATTTTTGTGCCACATGGGACTCCCCCAGGCACCTTATGCATAGACTGTGCCCATCGGACACTGGCATCGCCTCTCGGCAGGACTCACATTTTTTAAAGCCTGAGGCGGACATTGTTGGTGAGTCTTTGAGTTTGCTTGTGGGTACTTAGCACTTCTTTGTGCTGTTTCCCCGTCCGATGGCCTGCCTCCGCAGGAGGGCTGATGGCCCTAGCTCCCGGCCTCCGGCGCTGGTTACTGGGACTGGCTTGAGCTGTCCCTCCGTAGCTTGTTTGTTGTTTGTTTTTTTTTTTTTTTTTTTTTTTTTTGCAAAATAACAACCGGTTACTTATGGTATCCTAAGAACTGAAAAACTTTAAAGAGAAAAACAAATAAAGTCGTTGAATACGCTATGTGGCTTTAGCCTAGTCGGATTCCGTCTGCAGCCGACGGCGGTTGAGAGGAACTGGCGGGGACCGGATCGCGCACATGGCCAGGAGCGCGCCAGGGAGCGGCGCGTACCGGCGCATGCGCGGTCCGGCAGAAACTGCTTGGAAGATCCGATCTGCGGCGCCGGCCAAGCCGTCACCTATGGTGGAGCACCCACGGGGACACTCGAAGAAGAAATTATTTTCTTAGTCTTTAAAGTACTACCCAACATTACAGTGCAAGCAGTGACAGAACCCCTTATTGGTCTGGTTCCCAAAATGTCACATCCACTCAAATCTGCATGTAAATGGCATTATTATATAGTCTATGCCTATGTCCTTATTCGAGAATGCTATAATTGAAATCATTGGGTATTTAAAATAAAAAACAAACAAACAATATAGCTTGAATAGGGACACTGAAACTGAGGGACTGCGCCATTTGACTGCATTCTGAAAATTCTTGCAGAGATCCATCTACACTTGGTTGCAGGATCAGAGTTTTCTGCAAGACCTTCCAGATGTCAGCCATACCAGCAGTGCTCTATTTGAATGCAGGAGAGAGTAAGCCTGCTTTTATGTTTAAAAAAATTCTGTGAGACGAGTTTGAATATCTTTTAAACAGTGGATCATGTTTCAAAGCAAATCTTTTCGCGGCCTAATTAGCCAGAATGTCATCTGAAATGAAAGAACCAGACTGCTGGTGTTCTCTTTAGCTAGACGAGTTCCCATGAAATTTCAAAAATCTTACTTTCCTTGTCTAAAATCAAGATTTCCATGTAATAATCTCATTTGAAAGTGACAGGCAGAAAAAAAGACATACCAATAAACGCTGGTCTATAATGAAAAACAGGCACCAACAATTTTCTGGATACTCCTTCCTGCAACTTGGAAGTTACCTTATTGACACATAGCTGAATAAATGGAATGTGGCAGAGAAGAGGAGCCATACAGTTTTAAAGAAATGTTAAGTTTTCAGATTTAAAATTTCATGTGTATGCATATGTAAGGGAACAGAAAGAGTGTTGAGTGTTCTACTAATGATGCAACAGGAGCAGGAAGGCAGACTTATATTACAGCTTCTGGGGTGTGCACTACATCTAGCTTTGTGCGGACAGTACATGACAATACACAGTCCAAAATCAATGCAGTGTCACACACAGGTGTGTTGTGAAAAAAGTACATTAGAATTTTAAATTCAGGTGCAGCTTCTGAATTACCCACACACCAATCAGAAACTGAAGAGATGACTAACAGAATGTTTTACACTAGAGAATCCTAAGTCCCTCTTGTTCACAGCACAAAAATTATATTGACAAACTGTTGTACAAATAATCATGGCTTGTCCAAGAGAAACTGAACAGTGTATATATAAATTGTACACCATTATTGTCCGATAAGGTAATGTCATTAACTTACGGGGTTTTACGTGCAATAAAATGCAATTCTATCCTAAGAGACACCTGCGCAACTCCATCAAGCTCCAGCAAATTTATATAGATGTTAGTAAGGGCACTACCCCAACACAATGGAGTTACACAGATGCAGCTGAAAGCACATTTGGTCTACATTACTCATACTTATTATGACATGCAACACAAAGTGAACGCAATTGGATTCAGTGCCTGTGAATATGGAGCTGACAATTTAAAAAACACTTTTTTATCTGCAGACTCAGTGAACTGGATATATCAAAGCCAGTAACATACAATGACTATTGAACTCCACAGTGCCTTTTCTCCTTCCACCACTCTTCAGGATATGGCCCCACACTTTACTTTGGGCCTCAAGCCTGCAATAATGCAGTCTAGTATGTGATCTTGTGGGAAATTTCATTGCCAATCTCAAATTACATGCTCCTTTGATTTTATGATAATTGGAGAATTTAAACTATGTCTCTTTCTTGAACAGATATCTCCGCTAGTGTATCAAAATATGGATGGATGGATACTTACATGCTATGATGAATAACACTTATGCTGGATAAAAAGAACTTGAATAAAAATATTGGCAAAGGGATCAGAGCTTGCTGGCTCTCCCACATCAAAATGCTTTAATATGGAGATGATACACAAAAATAAATTACAAAAAAACAACCACAGATCCTTCACAAACTTGGAAGGAGTTTTCCATAACTGGTCCCAGACTAATTTTTAATATGTCTTATTTAAAGATTCATTCAACGGCAGAAAACATTTTGCTATGGGAGAATAAGCAAATATTGTTATGAAAGAGAGTAGTGGAGAGTGTTTAAAACATATTTATTATGGTTAAAACAATAAATATTTTATTACTAACCATTCTAAAACTAACAGAGAGGTAGCCATATTAGTCTGTATTCTAACAAAACAAAACAGCAGTAATGTAGCACTTCACAGACTAACAAAATAATAAATGAAAAAAAGTCAGACTATGAACAGGAGGCAGCTCGACAAATCTAACACCACATTTTACAGACCCCTTTCCTCAGCTCTCACTTTAGAATTCCAAAAGGAACTACACATTCTACTTAAAGAACTCTCTGCCTCTACTCAAGATCAAATTCACTCACACACACCATTTGAACCTCGACCTGGATTATTCTATTTACTGCTTGAAATCCACAAACCTGGAAACCTAGGACGCCCTATCATTTCAAGTATTGGCACCCTTACTACTGGATTGTCCAGCTACGTAGACTCCGTCCTCAAATCCTACACCACCAGCACTCCTAGCTATCTCCAAATACTACTGACATCCTGAGGAAATTACAAAACATTGCAAACCTGACAATTCCATCCTTGCCACCATGGATGTAGAGGCCCACTACACCAACATTCCACATGAAGATGGACTACAAGCTATCAGGAATACCATCCCTGATGTTACCGCAGCAAATCTGGTGGCTGACCTATGTGACTTTATGTGACTTTGTTCTCACCCACAGTTATTTCCAATTTGGGGACAATTTATACTTCCAGATTAGCAGCACTGCTATGGGCACTCACATGGCCCCATAGTATGCTAACATAAAAATGGACAACTTAGAACAATGATTCCTTAGCTCTTGTCCCCTATTGCCCCTCCTTTACTTACACTACATCGATGACATCTTTATTATTTGGACCCATGTAAAGAAACTCTGGAATAATTCTACAGAGATTTTAACAACCTGCACCATACCATCAATCTCAGTATTGACTATTCCACACAAGAGATCCATTTCCTCGATACCACAGTACAAATCACTGATGGCCACCTTCTCTAACAGAAATCCACGGACTGCTACACTTACCTACATGCCTCCAGCTTCCATCCAGTACACAGTACACAATCCATTGTTTATAGTCAAGCCCTGAGATACAATTGCATCTGCTCTGATCCTACCGACAGACACTGAAATCTTCAAGATCTCTACCAAACATTCATGAAACTTAATCACCCACCGGGAGAAGTTTAAAAAAAAAAAAAAGAAAAGAAAAGAAAAAAAAATTGACAGGGTCAGACAAATACCCAGAAACCAGCTACTTCAAGATAGGCCTAAGAAGATCAATAACAGAACACCACTTGTCATTACATATAGTCCCCAGATCAAACCCCTGCAATACATCATTAAAAACTTACAACCCTATGCTAGATCATGATGTTACACTCCAGAATACCCGAGATGACAGGCCTGTCCTTTCTTATAGGCAACCTCCTAACCTAAGAAAGATTCTCACTAGCAATCACAGGCCACACCACGGTAATACTAATCCTAGAAATTTTCCTTGCAACAAACCCCGTTGCCAACTTTGCCCATATATTTATTCTGAGGATCCCATCAAGGGACCTAACCACGTTAGTTACAAGATCATGGGCTCATTCTCATGTACCTCGACCAATATTATATACGCCATTATGTGCCAACAATGCACCTCCAGTACGTACATTGGACCAATCCAGGTAAACTCTTCGCCAAAGAATGAATGGACACAGAGCAGACATCAGGAACCCCAATACACATAAGCTGGTCAGTGAACACTTCAATGGAGTGGGCCATTCTGTTAAAGACCTAAGAATTTGTGTCTTACCACAAAGAGACTTTAAAAACAGTTTGCCTCGAGAAAGTTATGAATTGGAGTTCATCTTCAAATTCAACACATTAACACTTGGTATGAACAAAGACAACAATTACCTTATGCATTACGAGACCTGCTTCCCTTCCTTTGATGCCCGTAATTATCTCAGGAAAGAAACTAAACATCCCCCCACTCCTCACCCCTCTCCTTCAGTCCTATATACTTGATTTGTCAGTTTTTATTGTAATTTTCTTTTGTTTTTGGACCTCTGTACTTATAGAGGTCAGTCTGTATTGGAAATGCTATTGATCTGATGAAGTGGGTCTGTCCCATGAAAGCCCAAACAAATCATTTTGTTAGTCTTTAAGGTGCTACGTTACCGCTGTTTTGTTTAATTGTAAAAGTAGTTACGTTTGGTTCAAGGAACCAGTACTGTATATTAATTATCTCCAAATTCCAGGTCAAACATGACACCTCCAGAAACTCAAAAGGAAAGTATTTTCTTCAATTCCCTAGTTGTAACTGGTGTTTAGAGCATGTAAGTGATACAGAACAGAGACCTATTTATTCACCTTAACATGGTCGAAAACCCAAGTGTCTAATTTAGTTGCATCTTGTGCTCCAAAGTCTTCCTTTTCTGCTGTGTAACAAAACGTATAAACATGATCCCCACTAGCACCTAAAAAAACAATACAGAAACAGTGTTGGGAAGGAATAAGAACAGTGAACATCTCTCCTTTAACAAAAGAAATACATATCACGGCTACATTTTCACTACTGTGATCTTTTGAAGGAAGTCCTTCCAGAAAATCTCAAGAACATCTTTCAAAAGACTGCATCCACACACAAAAAAGCAAATCAAAAGAGTGATCTCTTTCAAAAGAGAGCATCTGCACAGCCCCTACTCTTTCGAAAGAACAGGCCAGGGATCGAAAAGTCTGGCACCATCAGGACTCTTCTTTAGGAAAAAAGGGCCCGTGGAGCATCTACATGTTTTCTTTTGAAAGAAGCTTTCAAAAGAAGGCGCTCCTCCTGATATGGGAGTTACAGAGCACTTTTGAAAGGAGCACTGCATTCTTTTGATTTAATTTCAAATGCTTTTTGTGTAGACACTCCGCTGGATATTCTGTACGTGCGCCTTCTTTCAAAAAATATTTGACAGAACTTGCCAGTGTAGACGCAGTCTACGTGTTAAGCTACAGGACACAAGAAAGTAAAATACCAACACAAACAAGAAAACGTATTAGAAAGAAGAGATGCCTCTTGAATAAGCTTAAATCTCTCTTTATTTTGTTTTCCTTTGTTCCTTGAATTGTACAACTGTTCTCTTTTCATCAAGTATATCGATATTACCAAGATCAGAGATGCACTTATGCATCTTTTTATCTGTGTTATCCCTTCAGTTCCTGGAAGGAAATATCATTTTGAAAAGCAAAAAATGAGTGTAATACTATCCAACTTTATCAGAATGAAACAGGGGCTATAGAACTCATTTAGAAAAACAAAAGGTTGGAAAAGGGTTTGTTTACATAAACAATTAGTCCACGGAAACTGGGGCATAAATTTACCCTGCCCTGCCAGACACCAAACAGTATGCCTATCTTCCAAGGCACTAATTCATTTTGGAAGTTTCATTAACTCACTTCAAATTGACAGCTTTAGTTAATCTGAATTGTCTTTCCTGTGCACCACCATCCACACAGACCTTAAGAAGATGACTTTTTCACATGAATATATTGCTTGGCCCCATATTTGAATTTAGATTTTCAGATCACAAATATTTTAATATACTGCTTCTTCTCATTCTGACACAGATCAATAACTGGACATTAAGAAAAGATTCAGAGAAGATACACCCCAAGTCATTAAAATTTCATTTTATTACAACTGTGGCAACATCAAAAGGTCAGAGTGCAGAATGTTAGTCTGGAATTGGTGATCAAAATTAAAATTGGTGACAGAAAATTAATATTAAAAATCTAGCTTTGAAAAACAAAAGACTTCTAATTTCTGGTATTAAACCTTATGGGAAACCAGGTTACACAATGCCATATTATCCAGACTTTAATTAAAAGACATTAAAACATTCAAATTTATACAAACAAACAAGACAAACAAAAAAAAAAGGTCAAAGAAAGCTTGAGGAATGATGCAAATTAGTTACTCCCAATCAATTCAGAAGGGTAACCTCACTACTGTAACATGCAAGGATAATTTGAGAATGGATTGAGACCTGCACAGTCTTCAAAGATTTTCTTTAAAAATTCACTATGATGTATAAAAAGGGTAGGAGTTATTCACAATGAATGACAATTTTCAGAAAAATGCAGACATGGAACTTCATTTCCACTGATGTGGAAAAATATAGGCTCCAGATAAGACAATCTCATTCTGTACACGTTAAAGACTATACCACGCTGTCTTGTGAAATAAACAAAAGGGAAAACACATCAAAGTACTGTATTTTTGAACCCCTGGTGAGAGCTGAAAACAGGTGGAACTTATAGAAATGCTGCAGTCTGGCAGTGCTGTTAAAATCACAGGGCTCCAAACAAGTCTATTTCTATTATTTATGCATAAATTCCCAACAGGGAAATATTCTTCTGCAAAATCATAGCAACAAAGACTCGAACTGATTTGTTGTTTGTTTCAATTATATAGCGCATTTTCCAGGCTTGTGGGTGAGCTACCGTATCAAGTCCAAGAGCTAGCATTACCTGAATTATACTCAATACCCTTAAAAAGAGATTCTAGGACAGGAGTCTGAAAGCTGTAGTCCTTCACATGGTGTCCCTGTTTTATGATGGATTTTATCCAGAACACATGCTGTAGTTTGCTGAGTTGCTGTCAGAATAGTGAGTAGAATCCTCCAAGGCATTTTTTCAAATCTGCTTATTACTGTCAGTGAAACTGAACAGAGTGGATAAAGTATATCAAAAAAAATGAGAGCGCTCACCATCTCTGCTGAGTGCTGTAACCAGCCTTATTGATGTTATAGTATGCATTGTTGTGCTACCTTCTGATGATGAGATACAGCAAGTGGGAGAAACCGGGAATCAATCTGAAACAATTTTCTGTCCTTGAGAAGTGCCAGAGTCAAGAAACTTAAATGTTCTGTATGTAGTACATGGACTGATTAGAGGAAAGCTTCTACTGCTCCCTACCTTGATCTACCAAATAGAATAATGTGTATTAATGTACAAACAAAAATGGAGAGTACAATGGGTTCTTCCATGGAAAATTTTAGATGCTCTTATAATGGTTCAAAAGGGATATTATAAACAATATCAATTGTGTATTAAGTATCTATCTTTGGAGGCGGAAATGAAAGGCGAGGGAAAAGCCTCCTTTTCCCTCTTAACTGCCAGTAAGGAGGACGCCATAGAGATTTGGGGAAACTTCCTTCAGAAGAGCAGAGGAAAGCACATGAGGTTCAGCTAGGACACATACAACCATGTGGTGCTGCTGCTCAATCCACTAACTGGACACACCGGGAGCCCCAGAAACTAACCAACTAGGTATCAGCTTCTCCCACATCACATGTCCCTGTCTGATGTCTTTTCTCAGCAACAGAATGCAATCTTGCGGTCGGGAGCAGAGTCACCTTTAAAAAGCAAAGAAGGGATGCACAGGGGTCAACACCGTGCAGGGGTCTCTTCAAGGTAAGATCTTTTGAATCTAGCTCTGCTACTCATCAATAGCAGGTTCATGCTGTGGAAACTGTATGCCAGGCACGCTATATGTAAACTGGCACAGGGTAGGACACCCTAAGAAAAAAGAAAGTCTCTCACGCAGTAAGCATGCCTCTTTGAGATGCTTGGTTTCATGGGTTTTCAGATCAGTGATGCAACTTGGAAGTTCCGAACAGTACTATTGAAGAAGCCCCGCGTGTGGCCTATCTGCGTCTCTGAGCCCCAGCCACATAGTTATTAGAGTTAGCATTAGAATTTCTGCTCTTATCTAGTCTCCACCAATGCTCCAAACAAGTTGTTCATAAATTATTGCAGGCCCACACAGGCATGGACAAAGCCAAAACGTACCGGCTTCAAGCGGTCTTCCTCTTGCGATAATATTACGTCCTCTGAAAAGCAGAGCTCTTAGCTCTGCTACTGCAGCAGTTTCTCTCTCGAATGAATTCCCCATGGCTCATTAGAGGAAGCACCACTCTAACAGAACATCTGTGTCAGAGGTGGACTCACACTAGTAAACTATAGCACAGGAGTGGCTAACCAGTTAGGGACTCAGAGCCACAGACAGACTGCAAAGAGCCACATATTATATATCTATCTTAACTATCTAGATATATATTATATACACTCATCCCTCACTCTACGAGCACAATTGGTTCCCAACTTTGTGCTCATAGGCAAAAACTCATAAGAGGGACACTAAATTCTCATTAAAATACATGTAAATGTCTCTGATTGGTTCCTAGAGCTCAGGGAAGGAGTGGAGGTGGGTGGCGCTGCTTTTGGAAGGTAAGTGAACCTTGGGTTTGTGGGTTGGAAAAGGTTAAATGCTGGGGGCCCTTTAGGGACATGAGTGGGAGGGAGGGTTAAAACCTGGCAGCCGGTTGGGTCTGTGGGGTGGGTGGGGGGTTCAGGCTGATGAAGGCTGGGTGTGTGGTTGGGGGAGGGGAGCGGTCAGGCTGTGGGGAGTTAGGTCTACCAGGCTGGCGGGGAGGGGAGGAGGGGGGTCAGGCTGCCATGGGGCCAGTCTGCAGGGCCAGCGGGTGGGGGGAGGTAAGGCTGCTGTGGGTTGGGGCCATGGTACTGGCACAGGGGTCAGGCCACCACGGGGCCAGTCTGTGGGGCCGGGGTCAGGCTGCCGTGGGGCCCGTCTGTGGGGCCAGTGGCTGGGGAGGGGGTCAGGCCACCACCGGGCCAGCAGAGGAGTGGGGGTCAGGCTCCTGCAGGTAGGCACTGCGGGGACGGCAGAGGGTCAGACTAGGGGAGGCTGGAGCCACAGGGAGGGGATTATCCTCGTATTAGCGACGGGAGTTCACTGAACTGAGTGAACTGAGGTAAGCAAATGTGTCCCTCATTTAAGCGAGCGCTCGTAAGTTAAGTACTCGTTTAACAAGGGATGAGTGTATATCTAGATAGACAGAATAAATGCACAATACATAGCTCGGTGCCCACCACCATGGCCAGGCACCCCCAGCCCTCACCCCTTCCTCCTGCTCTAACCCAATCCCCTCCCCCTCCTCCAGAAACAGGAATCCTCAGCTCCCTGCTATAACCCAATCCCCCACCCCTTCCCCAGAGCCAGGAACCCCCAGCCTCCTTGCTCTAACTTGGTGCCCTCCCCCTCAGCCAGCTAACTTCACTTCCCTGCTCAAACTCGATGCCAGTGACTCAGCAGAGCCGCCGCCACCACCACACGCTTCTACCACCATGCACTGGGATGCATGCGCAGAGCGGCAGGTGGCACTCCAGCGTGCAGCTCCCAGTGGCAGCTGCATTTAGTTGCTCAAAGAGCCGCATGTGGCTTGAGAGTTGCAGGTTGGCCACCCTGCATGTGACCAGGAGTCAGGAACCGACAGAGAAGAGCCATAGAGGGAATGGAGGCAAAAGGCAGTTAGGAACACAAGCTGTCTGAGACAGCATGAGAGCCGAGGGATCCTGGGCAGCAGAGGAGAGCTAGCTACAGCTAATAGACGTAGCTGATGAATCTAAGCAGTAGGGTTTTCTTGGCCTAAAGTAGTAACAATGAATTTTGGGGGTGGGGGACAAAACAAAATTGGCTTTTTATTAAAGTCCAAAAAGTGGTCTGTGACAATTATGTACTAAAAATGGGTGAACTTGGAGTTTTGGGGTTCATAGCGACTGTTGCGACTTAACTAGTTTCAAGGTCAAATTTTAAAAAGACCATTTTAAAAAAAAAAAAATCTTTCCTCAGAAAAAAAATATATTTACCACTAAAATATTACAGAAACTCTATTAACCTCTGAAAAATTAGTGTTAAATTTGAAAACTGAATGTATTCGTTAAAGAGAAAAATAGAAAGATTTTAACTATGTCTGTAAATTAAAGCCTAGAATTGCTATGGGTACACTGACGGTCAATGGAAAAAATAAACCTAAATCAACTGTTCAAAAATCTTTCAGAAGTGCAGATTTTAAGGCTCAGTATTTTAGAATTTAAGAAAAACAACAATTAAAAACTATTATTTTTACTAGGGGGACAAAGAATCTACTATGTGTTAGGTTTTTCTGTTGACACATACAATAAATCCTTTACTGTAACATACATTTCTTTCTGACAAGACAAAAACAGTTTCCTGACAAGCTATAGTTTAAGCACTGTTGCTGATAGAACCACGATAGCTGGTATTTTTCCCCTAGTTGGCTTTGAATGGACTATACAACTACTATATGGAAGTCACATTGAAATGTGGATGACCATACAAATGTCTGAAGGAAATCAAGGATAGCTAATATAATTATGGCAACTATAATCTAACTCATTGATGATTACTAGGCAAAAGGCTTTTCATGTGAACGTTCTGACTATTTAGTCATGATGCTGTCAACAAGTGGCATAAAAGAGTCAGTTTTATATTTTATACTATAAACATATAAAACTAACAGTAATAGTAAGCATTTACTTCTACAATAAATATCGACACAAATATATATTGGTGAAGTAATTTCTTCTTAGAAACTAATTATCCAACCCTTTTCCCAGGGCTATATCTACTCCTTAATGATTGCCTTATGAAGTTGCATCACAAATTTCTCAAGTGGTATGGTAATAACCATTTACCTTCTTTCGCAAAAAAAGCCAATAAAAGACAGCACAGTACACAAAAACTAGATTCCACAAATCCCCTCCCAAGAATACATGGCTGCAAAAATGTAAACAATCTGCCAATGGGCTGCATGCCACCTTCTCTTCTCAACACTGCCGCTGCCCCGCCCCCCCCGCAACACAAGCTTGAAGCGGCAGTCCTGGGAAAGCACAACTTCCCCAGAAGACATTAGTTTGCAGCTAGCCAAAAAACTGTTTTTCTGACTAACACAGAAGTGGACAAAAGAGGGAGGGGGCCAAACTATTATCTCTTTATCCAATCACTAAACAACAGTATTCAGGCAAAATACTATTATTGTCATGAAACATATTTAATACAATTTTGTCAGTTCTAAAATTATCAGGGGGAGGAGAAGAACTGGAATTTATCATGTATTAATCTGGTTCATGGATTTCAAGTTTAGTTACAACTGTAGTGTGTACCTTCTTCACTGGGGTAGGGAGGTGGGAATCTTCCTTTACATCATTTTCACTACTCCTAGGATCCTCAATCTGCCATTCCCCTCTTATATCCGTGTTTATATTCCCTACTCCAAGTCCCCAGAGCATGGCCACCACCTTTCTGAAGGCAAGGCTCTTCAAGCCCCTTAATTGGATGAAATGTTAAGTGAAATGCAAACTATATCTCAGCCAAACATACTGCACGCCAGTGTTCTCCCAGCCCTTACCAACCCTGAGAGTGAGAAATCAGCACTAGGAACCTAATCCTGAGCTCAAGGATAGCATCACAACACCTCATGTTTACATTTTTCATATACATTTATATTTTACTGATCTATAATAGGAATGAAAAAACAAACAGTAAATCACATTTCGATTTAATCTATACAGTAGTCATAGGAACAATACAATTAGGAAAACAATTACTAAACATAATTTCTTAATGAAACTCATATGTATATTAAATTCAACTGTAATTTTTTAACTATAAAAATTTCACATTTGCAACAGTATTTACAATATTTATATTACATGCACTGGACCTTACAAACCACCCTTGGAGCCAAATTGCACTCTTCAGGCACAGTCCTACATTGGAGAAAGTGTGGAACCATGACACCCAGAAAGAAAATGATTTAGATGGTGCAGCCTGCTCTACAGAGAAGTCCACCTCTTTGTTAAATGGCATGAATGTGGGATGGAAGAAATCTCCCATCATCTTAGGGACAATAACACGTGCACACAAATAGAACAGCCTTGGTATTCATTCAGTACAGGCATGGCGACTGCCTCTCTCCTTTGCATGGCATATCCAATGGCAGGTAAGATAAGGAAAGCATCTAAATACAACATACATAATAGTGAGAAGTTATGTTCCTTTTCAAGCCTGTTTTCATTTTTTCTGGACTGTGAAGATTTTTTTCCACTCCACTCCCAAATTAAGAGGCCTCAGTCTTGAAAAGATGTGTAGCATTCACTATATTAATGAACAACAAGTCTTGTGGCACCTTTTCGACTAACAGATATTTTGGAACAGCAACAAAGGGTCCTGTGGCACTTTATACACTAACAGAAAAGTTTTGAGCATGAGCTTTCATGAGCACAGACTCACTCCATCAGATGCTGGTCTTGGAAATCTGCAGGGCCAGGTATAAATAAGCCAGAGCAAGGGTGGGGATGACAAGGTTAGCTCAGTCAGCAAGGGTGAGGCTTACTACCAGCAGTTGATCTGGAGGTCTGAACACCAAGGGAGGGGAAGCTGCTTCTGTATTTAGCCAGCCATTCGCAGTCTTTGTTTAAGCCTGAGCTGAGGACGTCGAATTTGCAGATAAATTGCAGCTCAGAAATTTCTCTTTGGAGTCTGGTCCTGAAATTTCTTTGCTGTAGGATAGCTACTTTTAAGTCTGCTACTATGTGGCCCGGGAGATTGAAGTGCTCTCCTACGGGTTTTTGTATATTGCCATTTCTGATATCTGATTTGTGTGCGTTTATTCTTTTACGTAGAGACTGTCCAGTTTGTCCGATGTACATAGCAGAGGGGCATTGCTGGCACATGATGGCATAAATTATATTGGTAGATGTGCAGCTGAATGAACCCACGATGGTGTGGCTGATCTGGTTAGGTCCTGTAATGGTGTTGCTAGAGTAGATATGTGGGCAGAGCTGGCAACGAGGTTTGTTGCATGGATGGGTCCCTGAGTTAGAGTGACTGTGGTCTGGTGTATAGTTGCTGGTTAGGATTTGCTTCAGGTTGGCAGGTTGTGTGTGGGCAAGGACCGGTCTGCCTCCCAAGGCCTGTGAAAGTGGGGAATCATTGTCCAGGATGGGTTGCAAATCCCTGATGATGCGCTGTAGAGGTTTTAGCTGAGGACTGTGGGTGATGGCTAGTGGTGTTCTGCTGGTTTCTCTCTTGGGCTTGTCCTGTAGTAAGAGGCTTTGTGGCACACGTCTGGCTCTGTTGATCTGTTTTTTCACTTCCTCAGGTGGGTATTGCAGTTTCAAGAATGCTTGGTAGAGATCCTGTAGGTGTTTGTCTCTGTCAGAGGGGTTGGAGCAAATGTGGTTATATCTTAGTGCTTGGCGGTACACAATGGATCGTGTGGTGTGTCTGGGATGGAAGCTGGAGGCATGAAGGTAGGCGTAGTGGTCAGTAGGTTTACGGTATAGGGTGGTATTGATGTTGCCATCTTGTATTAGCACCGTGGTGTCCACGAAGTGGATCTCCTGTGTGGACTGTTCCAGGCTGAGGTTGATGTTGGGGTGAAAGTTGTTGAAGTCCCGGTGGAATTCCTCCAGAGTCTCCTTCCCATGGGTCCAGATGATGAAGATATCATCAATGTAGTGTAAGTAGAGACAGGGTGTTAGTGGACAAGAGCTAAGGAAGTGTTGTTCCAGGTCAGCCATGAAAATATTGGCATATTGAGGGGCCATGCAGGTACCCATAGCTGTGCCGCTGATTTGAAGGTATATATCGTCGCCAAATCTGAAATAGTTGTGTGTGATGATAAAGTTACAGAGCTCAGCCATCAGATGTGCTGTAGCATCATCAGGGATACTGTTCCGGACAGCATTTATTCCATCTTTGTGTGGGATGTTGGTATAGAGAGCCTCTACATCCACGGTGGCTAGGATAGTGTTTTCTGGTAGGTCATCAATGTCTTGCAGTTTTCTCAGGAAGTCAGTGGTGTCTCGGAGATAGTTTGGAGTGGTCTTTGCCCATGAAAGCTTACGCTCCAAAATATCTGTTAGTCTATAAAGTACCACAAGACTTCTTTTTGTTCTCGAAGCTACAGACTAACGCAGCTACCTCTCTGATGTATTAATAAAACCACAACCACCATAAAGCATTGCTGGAAAATTTGGTTTACCTATTGCAAAAGACCAGGGCTTATCCTACTCCCATATGTAGTATTTCTTTAAGATTCTGGTTTTATAATTTCTGTATGCAAAGGGTAATTTATAATAATACAAAGGCCTACAGAAGTACTAATTATTGGAAACTCCTGCCAATACCTCTCTTACTAATTTACTTTAAAAAAAACTGTTATACACTACACTGGTGGCTATGACATGGTTTATCAGTTAAACTGATGCACATAATGTAAGCTTACCTTTAGCAAACATAGGTAAAATATCTGGACTTCCCCAGCTCCAAGTATATTTACTTTCATTGAAAAATGAATCAAATTCAACTGGATTCTCTTTCCATCCTGTCAAAACGAACATTAATGTTAATGGGGTTTTCCAGGAGTAAGAGAGTACCAGATGCAGGCCACTGCCTGATGATTAACAGCACTAGAAAACAGAAAACATTTTAAAGGTTTATTTTAATAATATTGTCATGAGGCCCCTCATACTTTTTGAAAACTGGCTCATGAATATACATAAGTTGAAAACACTTTCTGCAAAACAGGTCATGTAACCTACCATTCAAAAGACTGTGATCCCCTCAATGTGTATATCCTATTTCTGTGCATTTATCTTTCTTTTATATGAAGTTCAAAATATTAAGTGGAAACTTATTTTGTTAGTCTATGTATTCTAGTAAAAGCCATTAGTAATACTTTGAGAACTTGATGGCTCAGTGATCAAGTCAATTACCCGTGGATGGTTTTGCATTTCCTGTTAGCACACTGTGGTTGGTCCTACAAAGATATGCGCCCAGGCCAACGGATGCTGGAACCTATTTTGAATCTGGTATTTGTTCTGGGATAAGGAGGCACTTTTACCCTGATGTGCCAATATGGCTGAGCTCCATTTGGTTTTTCTGCCTTCCTCAAAGTATTATGGAGCCACAGTTAGGTTGCAACCTGTTTTTCATCTGCGTAAGTGTGTTCATCAATACCTAATTACTTTAATGAACTTTGAATCAGGGCCTGACTGAGGCTTGGCTCTGTGGGAACCATTATCAGCCTGTCCCAGATTAATGACATTTGTATTGAATAGAATCAGGTATCCTATCCACCCTATTAAATGATGACTTCATTTAGATACACAAAGGAAAAGATAAAGATGTTAAAAATAACCCAAGAGCTGGGAAATTCCAAATCAGAAAAAATAAAACTACTTTCAAAAACCATGTCACTTTTCACATCATTCACAAAACCCAAACATTTAGAAACAACTAAATAACCATATAAGGACATAAATTTTACAATAATCATATACGTACAACATATACTTGTCAAGTATAAAAAAATGCATGTTTCATCACAGTTCAACAAACTGGTCTTTCATCTGGAATTTCAAAACAGAAGACAAAACAATATTCTGTAGAAAATATTAAAAATCTACGCGTTAACACACTGATCAACATGAAATTCTACACAATACATATAAATCTACCATCACTGATAAATGTATACATTTCCCTATTAAATGACACATGCAGTAATATAAAAAGAATAGCAATGAATATTTAATAAAAAAAATGTTAGTAGATAAATAGTTTAGCTAGTATTTTCCACCCAACAGAAGAAAATCAAGCTAACTAAATAAAACATTAAATCTGGTACTTTTCCACTCAATGGGAACATAAGAACATAAGAATGGCCATACTGGGTCAGACCAAAGGTCCATCCAGCCCAGCATCCCATCTGCCGACGGTGGCCAATGCCAGCTGCCCCAGAGAAGGAGAACAGAAGACAATGATCAAGTGATTTATCTCCTGCCATCCATCTCCTGCCCTTGTTCTGAAGGCTAGGGCACCATACTTTATCCCTGGCTAATAGCCATTTATGGACCTAACCTGCAAAAATTTATCAAGCTCTTTTTTAAACCCTAATAGAGTCCTGGCCTTCACAGCCTCCTCGGGCAAGGAGTTCCACAGGTTGACTGTGCGCTGTGTGAAGAAAAATTTCCTTTTATTAGTTTTGAACCTACTACCCATCAATTTCATTTGGTGTCCCCTAGTTCTTGTATTATGGGAAAAGGTAAATAATTTTTCACTGAGAAAAATCTTAACTGAGCACACAAAATTCCCACCTTGGGCAAAATGGATATAAAGCGGGGGGAAACAAACAATGGGAGGTAGTTGCCAGATGCCAGACCCTGACCTCCCACACTTGCCACCCAAGATGCCTGCTCGAAACATCTAAGACTGACCAGAGGAAGGGACTGGGTCCATGATAAGAGGCTTCCTAGCTTGTGAAAGAAATCATTACAACTGTCAGGGTAAGCATCTGCTTGTAACAAGTTTCTCAGTATATTAGGATTAGCTGGCCTGTTTTGTTTATTTTGGCTTAGTATCTTATTTTGATCTGTTTCTTTTCACTTGTAAGTAATTGCTACTGAGTGCAGCGGGAGGGGAGCAACCACTGTGCATACCTCTCATTAATAAAGAGGGTGAACTTACAAGATTTCCTGTGTAAAACCTATTCAGAATAAGACAGATTTATTTGAGGTTTTGGTCCTTTTGGGAGTTGGATTCTTGGGTACTGTCAACAGCCCTATAGCTGAGCTCTCTCATAACTGAGATGGTTCAGTGTCTGTGTTAGGGCTGTTACCCCAATTCTGTGCCTTGGATGGGAGAGACCATAGCTTCTGACCCAGCAAGAAAGGGGGATACAGAGCCTCAGAGGGCAGGAAAGTGGGCTCAGTGGCTTGATCAGCACACCAGGTGCCAACCCCAAGGGAACCCCTTTGAGTTAACCCATCATGGAATTTTCTAGTAAATGCTAGAGTTAAGATTACACCTCACTTCATTTTAATCCAATTGGTTTATGCTTATAACTCTAAACAAATTTTGGTTGATCTTCATTGTGTCTGCTGTTAAAGGTTTTAATAAGTCCAAGATACTAGTCTACTCTTTCTTTCCACTGGCAAGGATGACAAACAAACTTGTTATCACTTTTTTTCAAAGTAAGATAATTTAAAGACTACTTTGTGCATACATAGCTCAAAAGTGGTTGAACTTGACCAGTACTTCCAGGTATTAACCTGGAAGCTTTTCTTCTGTATTGATCAAATAATTTTAAGTGACTTAGGCTGCGTCTACACTAGCTCTCAACTTGGAAGGGAGCATGGTAAGTAGGGTGTCGGGATATTACTAATGAAGTGCTGCAGTGCATATGCAGCACTTCATTAAGCTAATTTTCCCCCACGGCAATTTCGAAGTGGCAAACTTCGAAGTGCCGGCCTGTGCGTAGCCCCAGCTAACCTGCGGGGACTTTGAAGTAAGTCCCTTTACTCCTCAAAAAGTTTGCAGCTTCAAAGTTTTCATGGGGGAGAATTAGCTTAATGAAGTACTGCATATGCACTGCAGCACTTCCTTAGTAATCTCCCAACAATAATTGCCATGCTCCCTTCAAAGTTGGGAGCTAGTGTAGACACAGCCTTAAAGTTTTGGCCTTCTCCATGTGCAGTACAAGTTGAACCTCTATAATCCAGCACCCTCAGGACCTGACCCATGCCAGACAAGAGAATTTGTCCTGGACCACAGGAGGTAAATATTGTTTAGCAGCATTAGCAACACTTCCACTGTTTACTTGGCTCTTAGAAGATATTTAGGGGTAAATTACAACTAAACAACAGCATAGAACACTGAGAGCCAGGACTGATGGCTGGACACAAACTTTACTAGATCACAGGAAACTTGGCCACACTCATGACATGTGGTCACCAAGCTAATTAAAATCATACTAGATTATGGATGTTGCCAGCCAAAGGAGTTCTGGATTAGAGAGGTTTAACCTATACAAAGTTTCCATCATGTTTAGAGTTCAATAGGAACTGGACTAAGATCATCAACTAATTTTATTTAGACCCAGGTTCAAATGCATCAAGTTAAAAAATAAATAAACAAATATTTTTTAAAAGAACAGTCTTTATGATAGCTTTGCTATATGGCCCTCCATAAGGGCCTTTGACCCCTCATATTCTACGTTCTTGTCCCAATCTCCAGATATTTATTGAGTAAATTCTGCCCTATGAGGCAGGATTTATTTCCCATAAAGTGGCTCCTTCCAGAGTTGTTGCCTGTTTCCATAGAGATAGGCAACAGAACTATACAGAGAGACAGTCCATGCCATCTCCTCCAGGGTGCGTCTACACTAGCTGGCTACTTCGAAGTAGCCGGCACAACGTCGAAATAGCACGCAACGCGTCTACACGCGCCATGTGCTATTTCGACATTCAAATCGACGTTAAGCGGCAAGACGCTGAAATCTCTATTCCCATCTGAAGATCGGAACAGCGCCCTACTTCGATGTTCAACGTCAAAGTAGGGCATGTGTAGATGATCCGTGTCCGGCTACTTTGAAATAGCAGTTTCCGCACTGGTGGCAATCAGTTATTAGGCAGAGACATGCTGTCCAGCCCCTGCGGGGCTCCATGATCTCCATGCCCAGCAGTTCTTAAAGCTGCATGGACCCAGAAACCCCATAGCAGGAAGCTGACACTGTGCAGGCAGCGGCCATGCCACGAGGTGTCCTTGCACAGCCCAGAGGGGCACCATGGCAGCCAGCCAGCCTCCCCAACGCCCGCCCTCTGGGCCATCCCAGGGCTCCCAGGCCTCCATCCGGCGGGGTAGGAAGCGGAGCCCCTCCTGGACTGACCCTGAGCTCTGTGACCTGCTGGGGCTCTGGGGTGAGGAGAAGGTGCTACATATCATGGGGAGCAAGCGGCGGAATGCGGAGGTGTTCGCCTGGCTGGCCGAGGGCCTGGCTGCCCGGGGTCACCCTGCCCGCACTCCTGACCATGTCAGGAGTAAGGTCAAGGAGTTGCGGCAGGGTTACGCCCAGGCCTGGGACTCAGCCAGCCGGTCTGGGGCTGCCCCCACCGCTTGCCCCTATTACCGGGAGCTCAGGGCTATCCTGGGCCCCCTGGGGCACCTCCTCCCGCCAGCCAACCTTGACACCACGGCCGATGAGCCCCAGCCGGCCTCGGAGCCAGGGTCGGATCCGGAGCCCAGCCCTGCCCCCACCAGGGCCAGAGCCGGGACCCTCCACCCCCGCCACCAAGTGGTCCAGCGAGGAGGGGGAGCTCGTGCTGGACATCCCATCTCGCAGCTCCAGCCAGGTGTCCGCTAGAGGGGCCTCTCCTGATCCTGGCAGCGCACCGTCGGGTACGTACTCCACAGGGCACAGACCCCCTGAGCATGGGGCGGGGGCACCACTCGATCGGGGGCCCCCCACATCCCCACAACACCCCAGCCTGCCATGGCCCAGGCAGACCATGGCCCAGGGACGGTGCCACAGCCACCAGTGCCCAGCAGCAACTCCACTCATGGACAGTGCCCTGCCCCACCCCCACTGGGAGGTGAGGGGGTGGACCACTGGAAGGGGCCACCCACAGGATCACTGCATGCACCTATGGGGGAAGGGGGGGGAACCACAGGCCCTTGGGGGGATGGTGGTGGGCCACGGGTCAGGGCTGGGTACTCACGGCCTCCCTTCCCCATTTCCCCCTATTTCTGCACCCACACCATCCATGGTCCCGAGACCACCGGACCACCAACACCCGGGGTCGCCGCCTGCACCGGGAAGGGCCCACCCCCACCAGGGCCACTGCCGCAGCACATGTGACCCGGAGGTGGCTGCTGCCCTCCGGCGCCCGGCGGACATCATGGAGCGGAGACTCCAATTTGAGGAGCGGGAGGCTGCCTGGCACCGGGAGGCCTGGCGGGAGTTTATGGCCACCTTCAACTGGGTGGCCAACACCTTTGAGGAGCTGGTGGCCCGTCTGCCCACCCCCAATGTCCTCCGTGCTGCCCCGCCCGCTGCCCCGCCTGCCACCCCACCCACCAGCTCTGCAGGGCAGGAGCCACCTGGGGCCAATGACCGGGCTGAGGACCCACCTTGGCCATACCTCTCTGTCCTCCCGGCCCCCAGCCAGCCTCGCCGGGGACCCCGGCTCGGGGGGCACTGGTCACCCGAACGCGCCGGGGGTCGCACCCTTCCACCTCCGCCCTGGAATGATGGGACAATGTGTGGCCTGCCCACATCTCCCCCCTGTATATAGTTGTCCCTGTCCTTGTATATAGTTATTTATAGTTGACCCCCCTGTACATAGTTTCTTATAGATGCCCCCACCTGTATATATTTATTTTCAATGATTCTGTTTTATTTGGTTTATATATGCTGAAAAGAGGCAAAAATTTTGGTTATGTAAATAATGACAGTTTTATTTTTCAAAAAACCTGTGTCTCATGTCCTTTTGGTGAGGGTGGGGTGTGGGTGCTGGGGCGGGTTGCAGGGATGGCCTGGGTGTCGCTCACTAGGCCCCCTGGTCGAAGTATTCCCTCAGGGCCGCCCGGACCTGGACCCCATCCTGGTGGGCCTAGCGGCTCAGGGCAGCGGCTGGCTGGGGTTAGGCTGTTCCAGCCTCCAGTGCCCAGCCCCGCACGAAGGCCTCCCCCTTGCTTTCCACCAGGTTGTGGAGTGTGCAGCAGGCCCCCACAACCTGGGGGACGTTTTGGACGCCCAGGTTGAGGTATGCCAGGAGGCAACGCCAGTGGCCCTTCAAGCGCCCGAAGGCTCGCTCGACCACTTGGTGGGCATGGTTGAGTCGGGCGTTGTAGCGCTTCTGGCTAGCATTGAGGTGGCCTGTATAGGGCCGCAGAAGCCAGGGCTGGAGCGGGTAAGCCGCATCCCCAACAATGCAGAGGGGTACAGTGGTGGTATCCCCCAGAGGGCATAGTCCCAAATTCCAGAAAACGCATGCATCATGGGTACAGCCGGGCCAGCCCACGTATATGTCCTGGAAGCGGCCACAGCTGTCCACCATGGCCTGCAGGACCACAGAGTGGTAGCCCTTCCTGTTGATATAGCAGCCACCACCGTGTTCTGGGGTGCGGATGGGGATGTGGGTCCCATCGACGGCTCCAAAGCAGTTGGGGAATCCCATGGTGGTGAATCCCTCGACGGCTGCGTCCAGGTCCTCGACTCTGATGACCCTCCTCAGCAGCAGGGCACTGAGTGCACGCACCACCTGTGCAGAGGGAACATGGGTGCCTGTGAGGGTTTGCAGAATGTGACCCCCTCACCCAGGACCCCCTCCTCAGGCCCCCCTCACCCAGGGGGTTCAGACCCAGGCCTCCTTACCTCCATGAGGACAGCCCCGACTGTGGCCTTTCCCACTCCAAACTGCTAGCCCATGGAGCGGTAGCTGTCTGGAGTGGCCAGCTTCCAGACAGCTATTGCGACCCTCTTCTCGACGGGGAGGGCGCGCCGCATCCGGGTGTCGTGGTGCCCGAGTGCAGGGGTGAGCCACTGGCAGAGCTCCATGAAGGTCTGCCGGCTCATGCAGAAGTTCCACAGCCACTGTTCATCATTCCATTCCCCCCATAACCAGGTGCTCCCACCACTCGGTGCTGGAGGGGTAGCTCCAGAGTCAGCGGGGCACCCGGAGGAGGGGGAGGAGCCGGAGGGCCCGATGGTCTAGGGTATCTCCTGGTGCCACTGGGGAGGGCTCCCATTCCAAAAGGTGCTGGGCAGCTGCCCAGGCAGCATCTAGAAGGGCACCTGCTCCGCTGGAGGAGGCTTGGAGGGCTTCCAGCTGCTGCTGGACGTCCATGTCTGCGGGCTCAAGGTCTGCGAGGCTTGTATCACCAACGCAGGGCTGCTTGTGCAGTGAAAGCCAGGTGTGTCTGGGAGGGACCCTTTAAGGGAGCGGCTTGCAGCTGCCCCGGAAGGGCTAGTCTGCTCTGTGACCCCGTCCACGTGCCTTCTTGGTCCCTTATTTCAAAAGGGGGGCTTGTGTGCGTGGACACTCCGTGTTTCGTTCCGGGTCGGCTCCTTTCAATGTTCCCCAGCTCTACTTAGACGTTGAACGTCGACGTCACCATCCCTGGAGGATGTGTAGACGATAATCATCAAAGTAGCCTATTTCCATGTTCTTCCTTTGAAATAGGCTACTTCGACTAAGTGTCCTAGTGTAGATGTAGCCCCACTCCCACATTTGCAGCTGATGCTGGCATGTGGATCCCTTTGGGAGCAGGAACACACTATTGAAGATCAAAATTCTTTTCACCACCACCTCCAGATGAAGTCCACAGAAATTTGACCCACCTATGTCAGGTGAAAGCCTGCATGCAGACCAGTATACTGGTTGGCTGAAGTCCTACACACAGGTTATTATAGAGACAACATAAGGTAAAAACATTCAGTCACTGCTAACTGGGGCCAGATCTGAATTAACATCCTAAAGACAAATTGTAAATAACCCATTACTGACGAATCCTCTAAATCAGGGGTCCACAAAGCAGGGGGCAGGCCCCCAGTGGGGGCAAGCCATTTCATAATGGGGGTGCAGCACAATCAGCTGTTGGGTTTTAGACTCATCCATCTCATTAAAAATGTTAAAATACGTTATTGTTTTTATGTATGTGTAGTCATAGTTATATACACCAATTAATAAAGTTATACAGTCTACATACTTATTTGCTTACACGTGCTGAAAGGTTGTTTTTTTTTTCTGTTCATGTGACTATAATCCAAAATTTCCCTCAGTTTGTATGACATTAGACAGCTTGGGGGTACCCCTACTAATTGCAGGGACGAAAAGTGGGGCCCAAGGTAAAAACTTTGCCCACCCCTGCTCTAAATCACCCCCAACTCAGAAGCACAATTAGCAGTCCCTAGTCCAGGTGTCATGAATTACAAACTCCAAACTCATGGACTCATGAATGAAAGTACAGTACAATAATTAACCCTCAAACATGAATAAAACTATACAAATCCTATTTCTGCAAATATTAATAGTGGAGAATTCTTCAAAAATTAACTCATGTTTTTTAGTCTATTATGTTCACATGTAGTGACCGATTTTTTACTTCACTATGCCACCAAATGAACTTATTTGGTGGATGATGTTAAATTTGTTGGGACCTGTTGCTTTCCTACCTTTAGCAACTGCACTGACATCTTCATAAAATCCAGCTATAATTGCCACATGCCCTGGTCTAGATTCTGTTGGAACGTGAGTATGAGATATTCCCCAGCTGCCTTTGTTTTCTATGATTTTCCTGAAAAGAAAATACAAGTAATTACTTCACAAGACTACATATTCATGCAAAGGTAGTTTGTTGACACAGAAAAAGTAATGGCTAGATGCTATTAGTATTAAATTCAAAAATCATATTTTTGTCACTATAACTAATACTTACCAGCCGTAATTACCATCATAGTCAGCCACCATTGTGGAGATAGGAGGTTAATACATATTATCATCCATTTCTAGTTAATACATTTTTCTATTTCTACCTTTTTATAGTAGAGGTTATTCACTTTTTTCTAATAAAGGTTATTCATCTTTTTCCTCCCTCAATTTTTTTTCTAGCTTTTGCATCTCCTTCATTTTACCTGTAAATTTCCAGGTTAGGTTTCTTTCTTCCTCAATAAATAAAAAAGAGCCCATTGTGCATATTTCTTGTAATGCTGCCCTTTTTCTGGACTAAGTTTCATAACCGAGAGGGGTCACTGATGAGGGACGAAGACAAGAGGTACAATGGAGCTACTCAATTTTACAATCTTTAATACCCATTTCTCAGAAGTAATCTTCTCCCATGAAGACGGAGGGAGAGAAAAGTCCCCAAACGGAGAGAGAGTCAAGTAAAACAATGGAACAGGAGAACCAAGAAGCAAAATTGATCTAGAACCATCAAAAAATATCAAAACTTAAGTCGTCGAAGAGTATGTGGTGAGTGGTCTCTGTCTGAAACATTATTTTCTTTTTAGGCAGATCAGTAGGTGTCTGGAAACCAGCAAACTGGACAAGGTAGAAAATCTGAGTCAACTGGGATCTTTGTTTAATTACAGGTATAAAAATCCCGAGCTATTGCAAAGAAGCCCAGAGTCCCTCAATGTGTGCAATGATTCATCACGGACCTCAGCAAAAGCTTTCAGAAAAAGGGAGATTCTAGACAGTATTTTGGTGCTTCCTAGAGAATCCAGAGGATTGCAGCCAGGATGCTCAATATACCATGACTGCCATGGAGTCATGCAGTATCAGTTGCACCTAGGGAGGTCTGTAATGATGTTCTAGCAATAAACGAACCTTCTGTTTGCAAAGTTCTGCCTGAAGGTAGTCAATAAACCAAGTGAAGTTGGAATAGTTACTGTAATTGTATTTTACCATATGAGCATGGTAATTTGCAGTCCTAAATTGTGGAACTGCTGCGGAGTAACTCTTATGGCTATAAAGGTCAAGGCATTTTTTCCTTGCCATGCTGGGTAAATTAAATGTGGTGCTCTCTGTCACATTCATTTACTGTTTAAACAGCCTCAGAGTTCGAAAGATGTGAAAATAAAACATCACAGTTATTGGCTGGGACACACTAACTTTTAATAACATTTTACATGAGGATGGTGCCATTAGCTGTAGGGTTGCCAGGCCTCTGATTTTCTTACAGAATGCAGAAGAGAGACCAAGGCAGCTCCAGTTAGCACTGCTGTCTGGGCTTTTAAAAGTCTGTTCAACAGTGCAAAAGGGATAAGGGATAAAGCAGACTCTATCCACCTTGGCTCTATGCCACTCCCAGAAGTGGCTGGCACCTAGGCACAGCAGGGGTGATCAACAAGCTTCACTTGCTAAACTCCCCGCCCCCCCCAGCACTGGCTCTCCAACTCCTATTGGCTGGGAACTGCAGCCAATGGGAGCTATGGGGATGGCGCCTGGGTGCGTGGACTGTGCACACCCCACAAACAGAGAGCCTGCTTTAACCCTGCTGTGATGCTGACTGGGAGCTGCCTGCAGTAAGTGCCGTCTGGTTAGAGCCTGTGCCCCAAACTACCTGCCCCAGGTTGGAACCCCCACCCATAGCCAAGCTACCTCTCAGAACTCTACCCCACACCTGCCCTGCCCTGAGCCCACTCCTGCACTCTATACTTCTCATCCCCAGCCTCACCCCAGTGCCCACACCCCCAGCCAGACCCTTCACTTCCTCCCCAACCCCCTGCCACAGCCCAGTGGAAGTGAGTGAGGAGGGGGGAGAGTGAGGGCTGCAGTGAGTACAGTCAGGGCCTCAGAAAAGAGGCAAGACAGAAGAAAGTTGAAAACCCAACTGCCACCCCTCCTGGTTTCGCCAGCAGTCACCTGGAAGGCTACTGAAGCCAAACCAGGAGATTTTAAGGCCACTAAAAATCCAGCAGCACAGTGGGGCTCAGGCGGTTTCACCACCTATCTTGGATCCATTCCACTCCCAGAAGCGGCTGGCACAAGCCGGGAGCAGGAGCAGCACGCAGAACCAACCCTGCGAGCACTGACTCTGAATCTCTGGCTGGTCAGGAACTGCTGCCAATGGGAGCAGTGAAAGTAGTGAAGATTGTCCCTACAGGTTGGAGCAGCATGCAGGGGCCACAAGGATGTGCTGGCCACTTCCAGATGTAGTGCAGGACAAGGGCAGGCAGGAATCCTGCCTTAGCACAACTGTGCTATCAAATAGGAGCCACCTGAGGTATGTGCCACTAAGCCAGCACCCAGGCTCTTCGTCTCTCCCATCCGAAGCCCTGAGTCCCCTCTCAGCATCCCAACTTCCTGCCCCAGTCCCCTCCTGCACCCAATCTCGCTCCAAGAACCCACATCTCTTGCACTCCAACTCCCTACCTCAGGTTCCAAAGCACCCTCCCACACGATGAACCCTGTGGTGACAGCACAGAGCCTGCACCCCCTCCTACACCCAAATCCTATGCCACAGCCCAGAGAGAGTGAGTAAGGGTGAGGAGAACAAGCAACTGGGGAGAAGGGATGTAGCAGGACAGAGACTCTGAGATGTGGCAGGAAGGGGCATGGCCTCACAGACGGGGTGAGACAAGGATGTGTGCTTTGTGAGATTAGACAGTTGGCAACCCTAATTAGCTGGGTCTGTTAGATGGTCTTGGAATCTAGAAGGGCCTCATAAAAGGACAGAGTCACTCCAAAGTAGAAGGCGTCACATACAAAATGTCTTTGAGCTTGTGCTGCAACTCCAGGAGCAACTCAAGGAGGATGTGCAATGAGTCCGCAACACATTTGATTAGCTCCTTAAATTGTTTGAAGTCATTGGCCACAAAAGTGGGGGAGGCCACTGGGGAAGATAAGGAGATACTAATTAACAGCCTTCTTGTCTGCCCTCGCTTCTTGCTCTTCAAAGTCTTCCTCCAATTATTGAGATAGTGAAGAAATGAAGTAGAGGCCTGCCTCCCCGGTGTCCCTGCCAGCAGCCCAAGAACTGTTGTAATAGGCAGCTAAGGGTCCCACTATGGAACATAGGGTCAATGACATGGCATCCACTGCTGCTCACAGCAGTGAGGAGAAGCCTGGGTTTGCGGCTCACATGAATCATCACAGTCCTTGAAGGTGTCATAGAAGGTGCCCCTAATTTGGCAGGTACAGGAATCTTACACAGAAATATGGGACTCTAAAGAAAGATCCTCCTCATCGTACAAAGGGGGAGCTCTGCCCAGGTGTGGAGTCCAGTGGTACCAGGGAATAAGATAACACACCATCAGTTTGAACTCAATTTATGTTTAAATACTTTTCTTCAGAATCCTAAGGTTTGATTTTTTTTTAATTTACTTTTGTGGAACATAATTCTGCAATATAATATTCAGCCCTGGAATCACAGAGGACCTGATCAGAAATTACCACTATTCTGAATCTGTTTCTCTTCTCCCTGAAGAGAAGGCAATTTTGCAAAATGTTTAATGGGACAGCATGACTTAAGATTTTTAGGAACAAAGTGTTATCAGAGACACTTACCTAAGGTAAGGTGCTCGAGGAGTACCATCATAATCTAATTCATACAACACATCTGCCCGCAAGCCATCAGCAACAAAAAGCACCAGTCGCTTAGCAGGTGGTGGCAATGGAGTACGGTGAGGAGTCATGCCATGAACCAAAGGAGAGGTGAAGTAGATGTCAAAAATAGAGGCCAAGAATACGCAATGCACAAGGAGACCAGCAATTACGAAGATTAGCATATCCATGCTGATATGTGGTTCCTAAAGCAAAGGTCAACGCTGAGGAAGGAAAATACAGGAAATTAGTTTACTCAGTCACATGAAACTTCTGAGCTACATTTATCATAGAAAGGCCTCTCCAGAGTCAGATATACAACCAGGTTTTTCATTATAAATCCTTGCCAGTCTGTTCCTCTCTCCCAAAATGAAAGCAAAGAAAAATGTTTCAAACTGTTTTTTGCAATAAAGATCATTAACAATTACCTTGATCTGAAATATTGTCTTTTCCTCAGTACAGTAAACCCTCAAAATGCATGACTTCAAGTTGCGCTTACCTCACATTACCGCAAGTTAAGTGCAACTCAAAATCCCCCCCTGAGCTCAACCCCGCCAGCCCTGGTCACCATTGGCGCATGGCTCCAGTTCACCTCCACCCCCATCTCCCCTGCACCCTTAACCCATCCCAGGCTTAACCCCCTTGCCCCCTCCCACAGCTAGGGCAACCATATCTGCCTGTCCCACATATGGGACAGGGTGATATGGGGGGGGCAACTCCTCCTGGCTGCACCAGTGGGCGCCCCCCACTTCAGCCCTGGGAAAGTGGTGACAGCAGGCGCTGCCCCACCCAGAGCCCCAGGAAAGTGGCAGCCGCGGGCACTCCACTGGGGAAAAAGCCACCCCCGACTTACACAAAATTTAGGGTATGCAAGGTTGTGTGGGAATGGAACCCTCATGTAAATCGAGCGTCTACTATAGATACATAGGTAAGAGTTATTGTCTGAAATGAAAACTGCTAGTTACTATTCCTGCATGATTTTCACATAGTTACTAATTCTTGGAAATTCATTCGTGGTGTGTAGTTTAAGGCCCAATGGTTTCAGAGTGAGTGCCAGTCTAAGCCACCTCCCATTAATTTCATTTTGTGCCTTTAATCCATTTACAATCAACGACAGTAGGATCAGATGCTACATACGTCCATTAAACACACTTCCCTCTGTTGGCTGGTTGTTTGAACATGCTGACCTCTGCTAGGGAATTAACATTTAGAAAAGCCAAAAGATCCATACAGTAAATAGCAATCAAAAGCCTTTCTTTAGCAGATTAATTATTGCTAACTGTTAAGCAGGTGTGGCTCATTAAAAACCACCTAAGCTTAAAGTTGGAGTTGCTATTGCCAGTACAGTTGGGTTAGTAATACTAACTACTGGCCTTTGAACAGTGCTTTGAGATATACAGATGAAAAAAAAAATTGTGTTAGTCACATACACTAGATGAGGTAGCTCAGGCAGAAAGAAGTTGGTGACTTGGGTGGGAGGCACTGTGGCCTTAGCTGTGGAACCAAGAGACCTATTGAATTGGAGGTTTGATACAGTAGACCCTCGCTTTGCGTGGACTTGACTTACGAGTTTTCATATTAACGTGAGTCAAGTCCAGGGGGACCCTGCTCTCCTGTATCCTGCTTCTCCACTTACCCCTGCACGGCCAAACAGCTCAGGGACTCCTTAGGAGGCAGCTCCTGCCTTATGGCTGCCTGGTACTGCAACACCAGGTCAGAGAGGGGCAGGCACGGCTGGAGCTACCTGGGACCAAGCTGTAGCATGGCTGGAGCAGCCCAGGGCTCCAGTGCTGCAGCAGCCCTAGCAACCCCGGGGCCAAGACACAGCTGGGGGTCAGCAGGGGTGCCATGGCTGCTCTCCATGGCCAGCAGCTGGAGCAGGAGGCACCTTATCCTGACCCTAACCTGGCCCCTGCCTGCCTGCAGCAGGAGCCAGAGTTGCTGGCTGGAGCAGAGGCTCCAGCCACCCGCTTCCCCCAGCCAGGGGAACTCTGGGGAACTCCCCAAAACCCTCTCTCCAATTTCCACAAAATATGATTGAAATGCAGGTTGCCCAGGGTGCAACCTTCACATAAATTGAGTGTTTACTGTGTGTTGATTTATCAAGAGTTATTAATGTTTGGAGTTAAACTAAACTGAGATGAGCAGGTATGCCTTGTTTTTAGGAACATGACGAATATGCATATTTTGTAGGTACGTGCACATTGAAGGCCTCATCCAAAGCCTACTTACAGTGACGGAAATATTGTCCTTCTCCCCATCCACTGCCACATCAACAGGAGGAGGATGCTGACCCTGGACATCAGAGGACACGACAAACGTTAAGAAGGCAAAATTAGGGCTGGCCCCATTCCTTCCTCAGGTCCTTGGCCTTCCAACTAGCTGTTGCAATCAGGCCAATCACATACACTTAACCACTTAACACACACAACCACTTAAACTCACCCGGGGTTTTCAGAATCTCCCTCTGTGTAGGGTAAATCTTTTTCTCAAGCTGCAGATGTCATTTGCAGCTCGAGCAGACATATGTGCACTAATTTTGACCATGCTAGTGCACCAAAAATATAAGTCTGCCTGCAGCAGTGCAGGTGACAGGAGGGTCTCACAGTTCAATCAAGTACCCACTACCACAAGAGACCCTGTCCTCAGGGCAAGTACCCATTCTGTTGCCTGTCCTGCCACAACTGCACTTCTAGTTTCAATACAGTGCCTCTATCAAAGCCAGCTCAGGTAGACACAGACACATTGAAAATTATATTTCCAGCTTGAGTGCCGGTGTATCTTAATTGTTTTTCAGAAGGTGCATTGTCAGGATACTGCAAGTCAAAACAATTGTTCTGGGATAAGGAGGCACTTTTTACCTAATGTGCCAATATGGCTGAGCTCCATTTGGTTTTTCTGCCTTCCTCAAAGTATTATGGAGCCACAGTCAGGTTGCAACCTGTTTTTCATCTGCGTAAGTGTGTTCATCAATACCTAATTACTTTAATGAACTTTGAATCAGGGCCTGACTGAGGCTTGGCTCTGTGGGAACCATTATCAGCCTGTCCCAGATTAATGACATTTGTATTGAATAGAATCAGGTATCCTATCCACCCTATTAAATGATGACTTCATTTAGATACACAAAGGAAAAGATAAAGATGTTAAAAATAACCCAAGAGCTGGGAAATTCCAAATCAGAAAAAATAAAACTACTTTCAAAAACCATGTCACTTTTCACATCATTCACAAAACCCAAACATTTAGAAACAACTAAATAACCATACAAGGACATAAATTTTACAATAATCATATACGTACAACATATACTTGTCAAGTATAAAGAAATGCATGTTTCATCACAGTTCAACAAACTGGTCTTTCATCTGGAATTTCAAAACAGAAGACAAAACAATATTCTGTAGAAAATATTAAAAATCTATGCGTTAACACACTGATCAACATGAAATTCTACACAGTACATATAAATCTACCATCATTGATAAATGTATACATTTCCCTATTAAATGACACATGCAGTAATATAAAAAGCATAGTAATGAATATTTAATAAAAAATGTTAGTAGATAAATACTTTAGCTAGTATTTTCCACCCAACAGAAGAAAATCAAGCTAACAAAATAAAACATTAAAAAAAAAGAGAAAAGAAATCCAGGGATCACAATTAAAGCTGTTGTACTATCATTGAATAAGAAATTATTTTAACTAACTGGAACAGTTTGTTTAGTGTGCAGACAATATAAGTTTCAGAACATTTGTTACTATCTATTCCTTTGCTTTTAAAGTGCTTCAGTTTTGTGTATGATGCAAGAGATAAATCCATTAGTCATTTGGCAATTTACCTTTTTTTTTTTTTTTTTTTTTTTTTTTTAAGATGAAGATCTTGGTATGGGAATATCTGAAAGGAAACACCTATGCTTAGCTACACGTACACAGTATACCAGAACGTTTAATTCTGGGAATGTTATGTTGAATTCAGACTCAAGCTGGAGCCCAGGGTCTGGGACCTTGAGAGGTAGGAGATGTAGCAGGACATGGTTGCTGGGCTCAGCTAGAGAAATCAATCCAGGGTATCTTTGCTTCAATACCAGGCTGCCTACAGCCCCAGGCTGGGATTTCCTTCTTGCTAAGGCAAACCCAACCAGCCACCACAGCACCTCTGCCAGCCCCAATGGCCAACCAGAAGCCACCCAAGCAAACCCACAGATTTCTCAGTTGCTGTACCAGCCCAGACCAACAACCCCCAAATTCAGGTGAGAGGCTCTTAAGCCTGTTTCACCAACACCACACAGATTCTTCCAGACCCCCAAAGGGTCCAGCCCCATCCCCTCGTCATTATATACTTGGAACTTACCCAAATAACCATGCAAAAAAGTGAGATCCTTAGATCTAATATCTAAGGGTTTTATTAATACGAATAAAGAACAGGGTTAGAGAGATGAATTGTTAAAGCAATACTTTACATGCATCGGTCATAACTACTGAAGTAGGCCAGTGATGTTATTGGCTGATTGTTGGAGGTCTCTGAAAGGTCATTTCAAGTTACATAGATTGAGCCACTGGAGCATTGTAGATCCAGCCCGCTAGGGTCCACATGCTGGGACATGGACCCCTGGAGGCCACAAGACAAAAGATCCAAGATGGCCAGTACTAAATCCACATCATCTCTCTGAGGGATGGGCCCCCTGTCCAGACAGTCTTAACTCATGAGGATTGAAGAACAAAGAATAGTACCTGCCAGGGCCCATCTGATAGATTTTCATATGTGGAGGGAAACTTCTTCTCCATAGGCCTTGGCTTACCACCTGACCAGGCAGGTCACTGTGCTGAGTTTCCATTTGTTGCACTCCCAGTAGGAAAACCCCACCATCACAAAACGGGTGTTGGCCATCTGGGCTTTTGCTCAGTCTATTGTCCTGGCTGGGGTGGAGCCCCACCTCCCATTGTGAACCTCAGCACTGAAACATTTCTCAAACAGCTGCATGACTAAACATCTGTAACTTTACACACGTGATACAAACATGGAAGTAACATACACAGATTCAGGGCATCATCAGCTTTCATTTGACACTGCACACCTCTGACCTCTAGAGCTGGCCAGGAAGGATACCTAAGGTACAGCTGCTCAGGCATCTGGCAACCAGGCTCTATGGCCAGCTGGGAAGGGTGGGGCTGCACCACCTGCTCAGACTGGGGTAGACTATAGGGCCTTGGCTACTGCCAGTCCCAGAGGTTTGACGATCCAAGGCTCTGAAGTTAAATTATCTCATCTCTATTTCAAAGTGGAGGCATCCTCTCTTCAATGTCTGCAGAATCATGAAAAAACAAGTTTTCCCTTCCACCATCTTCTGTGATTATGCTGAAAGACCTCAGATAATATCTTCGCTTCTGTCACAATCAGGAGAGTTCCAGGCAAGGAAATTTCAGTATTTTTTAATCTTTCTGGGCATTCCTCAAGTCAATTACTTTGTAACTGTAAAGACAGGTGTTCCACAATGGACTAGCCAATAATCCTTACTCAGGTTAAGCTTATTCCGTTAACAGGAGATTTCCTTGAGTAAGGACTGCATTGTTTTCATTCAATGTTAGTTTTGATACATCTCTTACTAGCATAGAGGAAAATGGAGAACATCAAAGGCCAAAAGAGCCTCCTGTGTTTTGAAGGCCACTTCATGGAGATCTTACATACATAATTGGCATAAAATTTCCCTTACTTCTCCAAGGCTACGTCTACACTAGCCCCAAACTTCGAAATGGCCATGCAAATGGCCATTTCGAAGTTTACTAATGAAGCGCTGAAATACACATTCCTGCCTGATGGGAATAAGGGGACTTCGAAGTAGGCGGGGTCCTTTTGAAAAGGAGCCCCATTGGGATGAGCCACGCGGCGGCGAGCCGCGTCAATTTCGAAGTGCCGTGGCCGCCCGCATGCTAATGAAGCGCTGAATATGCATTTCAGCTCTTCATTAGTAAACTTCGAAATGGCCATTTGCGTGGCCATTTCGAAGTTTGGGGATAGTGTAGACACGGCCCAAAAGAACAGAGAAATTGCTATATTCTGGACCTGATCATTATTTCTTCCTATGACCTTAGGCAATAATGAATGCTTCAAACAAAAATGCTTTCTTCTCTTTGGTCTCTCATTCAGTCTCCTAAACTGTATCTGAACCTAATAATAATAGAATCTAACCTTCAGCCTACAGTATTTAAGCAAGTTTGAAGTTAAACACAGGAAGGTAGTTCAAAGCTTAAAAAGAAAGGTAAACTCACAATTTTAGGCTGGGCTTAATTCTTTTGATACGGTGAACCCTCAGGGACAGCAGCCTGACTCTTGCCACCCCGAGAGGAGCAGTTTCCTGCTTCTCTCAGGGGCGGCAGCCATGAATCAGGCTGACATCCCTGTGAGGAGCAGGGAAACTGCTCCTGGCAGGGGCATTTTCCCAGTCCTCAGAGTAGAAGGGAGCTGGCAACCAGGTGGCAGCCTGGCTCCTGGCTCCCAGAAATGGAGGAGAACCGGGAGCCAGGCTGCCCCTGGTCCCCAGCTCCCCTCCACTGGCTGGAGACAGGACACTGACCAAATCAGATGTCCTGGTCAGTTTCCCAGCTCTGCAAGGGGAGGAGAGCTGGGAGCCAGGGGCAGCCTGGAGCCATGTGCTTGTCCGTCTCCCAGGTCCCGCAAGCAGTGGGGAGACGGGAACCAGGCTGCCCCCTGGTTCCTGTCTCCCCTTGACTTGCACAAAAATTTGAGTTATACAGAGGTTGCAAGAACGCAAACCCCACGTAACTCAAAGGTTTATTGTAGAGGACAAATCATCACCAAAGGTAAAGCTCAACCTGCAACATAATTCATTGTAAGAAATCTACTGATAATTCACTGAGACATACACACAAGATTTGTTCGCAGATGGCTCTTGCGCACATGAAAAAAAAACAAGTGCCACTACTGAAAGTTACAAAAAACTATGGAAAATAGAACACCTACAACCTCTCAAATTTACTCGATTTCATTCACTGTTTTATATGAACATGGAAAGAAAAAAAAATGTTGTAAAAAAGGAAAGGAAAAAAAAATGCCAGTAAGAACATAGGGACCCAACAGATAAACATTAGAACCGTTATGCTCACCAATATGACTCATCCATGTGATGCAAAAAGACAGCCAAAGAGGTAAATAAGAAGCCCCTGTATCAGACAAGAGCTCTTGGAAGCAGTAAGAATTCAAAACAACTACATTTAAATGTGGCAGACATGCATCAACTTTTGGGACAATAACAATTAAGTGGGTTTCCTGAAAAAAATCAATGGGTGCGTCTACACTAGCCGGCTACTTCAAAGTAGCCGGCACAACGTCGAAATAGCACGCGTCGCGTCTACACGTGCCGTGTGCTATTTCAACATTGAAATCCACATTAGGCGGTGAGACGTCGAAATCGCTATTCCCATCCGAAGATGGGAATAGCGCCCTACTTCAACGTTCAACGTCGAAGTAGGGCGCGTGTAGACGATCTGCATCCTGCTACTTCAAAATAGCGGGGTCCTCCATGGCGGCCATCAGCTATGGGGTTGAGAGACACTCTGTCCAGCCCCTGCGGGGCTCTATGGTCACCATGTGCAGCAACCCTTAGCCCAGGGCTTCTGGCTGCTGCTGCTGCAGCTGGGGGTCCATGCTGCATGCACAGGGTCTGCAACCAGTTGTCGGCTCTGTGGATCTTGTGCTGTGCAGGGCAAGTGTGTCTGGGAGGGGCCCTTTAAGGCAGCGGCTTGGGGCTTTGCTGGCCCCTTATTTCAACGGGGAGTGCTTGCGCGTGGACGCTCCGCATTTCCTTCCAGGACGGCTCCTTTCGGCGTTCTCCATTGCTACTTCGACTTTGAACGTCGATGGCACCAGCCCTGGAGGATGTGTAGACAATACGCGTCAAAGTAGCCTATTTCGATGTCCTAACTTTGAAATAGGCTACTTCGACGTAGTGTGCTAGTGTAGACGTAGCCAATGTGTATTCCACAACTCTAGTTATGCAAAAGTCCAATCTTCTGAAGCTATGTGCCGAGGAAAAGGCCACTGACCAGCCACTTCCTGTTCCTTCAGACTGGATATGAACTCTCTGAGCTGTATAAAGAAACGGCTGACCCATCTGGTCACAGTTCTGGTTCCCAATCTTAAAAATTAATATGAACTTTAACCAACGCGTACAAGTTGTGAGGTATGAAAGAATGACACCTACCAGAACCTAGCAGAGGAGCTGTGAGTGAACTCTGGTAAGTTTTAATAATGCATCTAAGTTCTTTCAGTGTGTTTTCTCTGTAATGTTTTTACATAGAGAATAAAAGTGGTTGCTTATGTAACCACCCACAGACGGACTCAAACCTGGGATCTCTGGAACTTCATCTAGGAGCTTCTACAGTTTGAGCTAAAAGCCAGCTGGCTTTCAGATTAAGGCACTAGCAGACACTCATTTTTGCGCTCTGTAAGTGGTCTACTTACCATTACATGGGACAGTGAACCACACCCAGTAAGTGTATGGGATGCACACAGAAGGAGCTGTGTGATAACCTGTAACTGCTGGCAATACCCTGTTAATACCTCTCAAAGAGAAAGCAAAGCACTGGCCTTTACACAGGCTGACTTCCTGGGGGTGTTGCTGTGTAAGGCAGGGGACTGTGCAGCCATAAAACCTCTTGATCTGAAGGGAGTGGACATGGGTCCCTATCCAGACAGGTGAGGAAGAAGAGAGACAGAGTCCAAATAATTAGGACGGGGAGGCAACCAATTTATCTACATGAGGTCTCCTCTTTCCAGGCAATTCCATAACTTGCTGACAAGAACATTTCCTCTTTTCCATTTTTTTGGCTTAGGCTTCAGGAAAACATTTTCTCTGTTAAGGTGTCTGCTGTTACAGAAGCTATATCCACAGCCTTGTGCTGAATCAGGTTCTTTAAGATTAATAGTAAGGCTGGCGTAAGTAAATGCAGAAGCTTCCCCAAAGCCATTAACATTTATTGTTTTAGTTGTTTGGTGTATTAATCTCAAAAATATTACAAATGCCAATTTTGACCAATTTAAAAAGAACACAGTGTAGGACTTTAAAAAATAATGTAAATATTTTCTATTTTCAAATATGTAGTGGCACATAGACACAACATTATTAATATGAATCTGCTATGTTGGTGGGAGGATATTTTTAAAAAGGTAATAAGATGTCAAGACAAACATCAGAATATGTTAGTCATCTCTTTTGGAAGGTGCACGCTCCACTGAGCCTTCTACGCCTGTTGTGTAAAATTAAGAGGCTCTATTTGAAATACATTTTCGATAAATATCAATGGCCTTGGTAGGTGTCTTTTGAGGAACACAATAAAATTGGCAAGACAGTTTGCTATTTTTCTGGATGACAGATACATTTTTCAGCTAAACACAATTACCTAATATTTAATTTAGATTGTCTAAAAGGGTGGCTGTACAATTTGTTCACACAAACATGATTTAATCTACCTAGGTAGGATCAGAGGAAGACAGTGAAAATCTCTGGTGCAGAGGGGGTAGAATTTTACATGGCACTGGGACATTACATGAATGTTTAAACACTAAATTGGTTCTCAAATACAGCAAACTGCTTCTTTTTCATAACTTAAGCATCAAAATTTCATAATTCACAAATACAATTTGTTGACTTTTAATGTCAGACAGTAAATTCCTATTGACAGTAACACTGAATTGATATGACTGAAAACTTACCAACCAACCTCAAATTAACCTTCCCTAGGATCAATATGCAGAACTCAAACATATGAAATTGAAATTCGTCATTTTAATGACACAGTACAGAATTACATTCTGAATAATATTCAGATGGTGATCAAGCCCCCTTTGCCCTCCTTGTCAGAGCCTGATTCTCTCCCTTCTGTATTGAGGCACAATACACAGCAGATTGTCACACAACGAAACTGCAAATATGGTACTTCCACTTGCCCTTATATTTAAATATGCTTTTGTGACTCAGGCCATCTGCTTCAAATTATTTTATGCTCAACATTTTAATTTAATACTTTGTACATTACAATAACAAATACAGCTCTTTTAAATTGTAAACGTGGTTCAGCAATGCACAGCTAAACCCAAGGCTAAAAGCTCATAGAGAATTATATATGCTGTTTAATATCACTCTGATTATCAAGATGACTCTCCTTCGCTAACTTTGCATAATCTTCAAGGGGTGATCATCAACATTACACCTTGTAGGTCATGAAATAGCAAAGACAAATCTAGCTTTTCTCCAAACCCTGCTGTAAACACTGAAAAGAGGTCATCTAGGACAGGGGCTGCAGCTCTCCTAACCATATGGCTGAAAATAATATTAAAGCTAAGGGGTTTAATATTAAAGTTAAGGGTATGAAATTGTATGGGTACTTCCATTGAGAGGGAATGATTCCATAAAGTATGAAAAACTACGCTATGGCATTGTGAAAGAATCAAGGAGCTCACCCTTAGGTGATGCACATTTACAACTTGGAAAAAATGAGCTACTAGTATGAACCTTTCATCTAAAGACACTGCCTCAATCTGCACAGTTAAGGCTGTTGCCTGAATGAGAAGGGATCTAGCCCAGAGACCCCTCCTTACATTCCTGCCTCTCAACAGGACAAAGATTCTGCATAACTGATTGTATTAAGACAGCTGCCCCACTGCCGCAGGGAAGTGGTTAAAGCAGGCTGGAGGGAACATGTGCAGCATTCCAGCCAATTAGGAAAGGGCTGCTAGGGGAGCCAATCAGAGGGCATCTTGCCGAAGAAGCCCTGCATATAAGGTGGCAGAGAAGTGACCCAGGCAACAGGAGGCAGAAGAGGAGGAGGAAAGAAGGATGGCAAGACAAGGCTGCTGGCCAAGACCCAGAGTAGTAGGCAGGCTGGGTTCCTCCCCTTCTCCTTTGCACCATTATGGACTGTGTCTTGACCCTCAAGTGAGGTGCTAGACCAGGGGTGTCCAACATGCAGCCCACAGGCCAGCATCTGGCCTGCAGAGCCTTTTCACCCAGCCCACAGAGTTGGGTGAAGGCACCATGTTGAAAGCCTGCCCCACGCCGGCTGACCCAGGACACTCAGGTGCGACGAACCCAGCATGGTGCCTCGCTGCCCCCTTTCCAGCGCCTGCAGGGTGGGACGAGCCAGGGCCCACTCACTGGGCTGGCAGCTCCCCAAGGGTGCTTGGGCTTGGTGCTGACACTGATGCCAGGCCGAAGTCCTTCCACTGCCTCTGGCAGCCCCCAGGAGCAGCGCCGCCCACCATGGAGTGGAGCCTGTAGCACTGGTCTCTTCCCTGCCACTGCCCGGAGATCAGTAGGAGGGCAGTGGAGGCCAGCTGGGAGTGCATTAATCTCCTCTGTGAGGTAGGTAGAGGGGTGGTTTGGGGCTCAGAGGGTTTTAATCCTGGGGAGGGGGAGCGGCTTGGGGCTGTAGGCAGGGAGATGAAGCCTGGGAGCAGCTTGGGGTTGTGATGGTAGTAGGGTAAAGCCTGGGGGGCATTTTGGAGTTGAGAAGGGTTAAGCCTGGATGTGGTGGGGGGTGGTTTGGGGCTATTTTGTGTTTGGTCCCTGGAACATGGAAAAAATTGCCACGTGGGCCCCCAATGAAAAAAGATTGGACACCCCGGGCTAGACCGAGATTGCAGTTAGCCGCAGTGGTGGGATGCAGAACTACTGATACCCCCAGAAAAGGGAGAGAGACTGGCAGGGAGCACTGCCAGAAGGCAGCATCCTGAAGAGGATTCTGTGATCTGGGGAGCAACATGGTCCAGAGCATATTGTGGAGGGATGCCTAACTGACAAGTGAGCTAATTCCCAGAGTAACCAGCAGGAGGTGCTGCACTGGTGACTCATGCACTGTGACACTGATGAAAGATATGGCGCATTTATGGAATTGCAAAAGCACGGCAGTCACCCAGCCAGAGCAGTTTTGCTGTCTCAAGTCAGCCATATCAGACAAGATAAGACTCAGCCCCTCAGATTTTCTAAATGTTACTAGCCACTTTAATCAGCTTTTATATTACTATACCAGATATCTCATCCAGCCTCCCACCCACAAGTACAGTAATCAATAAGACAGCAGGAAGTGCATGAGAGCTGCATCCCGATTTCTGATCTCCTTTGTTTTGTGCAGCATGAAGCACTTCCAAGCCATGCAGAAATAAAGCAGCTGGAAAAGAGGCAAGCCCACTCAAAGTGAATGAATTCAGGGGGCACACTGCTCCTTTTCTATAAGTAGAGAGGGTTGAAGGAGAAGCAAAAGTATTTTTGTGAGTGGCACAGCAAATATGAATGTAGAACATGAAAGGGACAAAATGGTGGTAGAGTGACCCCAAGTGGCAAACAAGAATATGGTGAACTCATATCAGATCCATCCTGTAACTAAAGTAAAAACCATCAGGTAACTACACATCACATCTTGCAATCATTAAAGAACTATTTAAAAACACACACACACACACACACACGTTACTAGATATGGAAGAGAACAAGAAGTCCTGTGGCACCTTATAGACTAACAGCTATTTTGGAGCATAAGCTTTCATGGGCAAAGACCCCGCTTCATCATTTGCCCAGTGCCCATCCATCATTTGTCCATGAAAGCTTATGCTCCAAAATAGCTGTTAGTCTATAAGGTGCCACAGGACTTCTTGTTGTTCTCGAAGATGCAGACTAACACGGCTATCTCTCTGACAGATGTGGAAGAGAACACTGTTTAAAATTTGTTCTATAGGAGTAAATATGCAAGAGGAAAGCTTTAAAACAGAGCTTACATACAAATCTGTCTAATCTTAACCTAATTTTCATTTTACCTGTTAACTGAGTATTTAAATTAGTGCCTCCTATCAGCCTATTTTCCAACCTAATGTATCTAGAATTGAGGTTACAATGCTGATATTGTAATATGTTATCTTCAATATTAAAGAGCTAGAGAAGAGGGTGAGAGAGAACTGCATTTCATTTGCTAATAATTTCAGTAATAGCAAGAGCAATAAAGAAAATACCAACCAGGTAAACTGCTACTTGTCTTCCTTTAATGTCTTGACTTCAATGTCAGAATTGCTCTAAATTTTATTCTCCCAGTGAGGGTGGAGAACAGAAATAATTTAAAACATTTGTAAACTATCCCTTCTTTTAGATAAATATAAATAGTGTCAATCCAAATGGCTTAGGAGGGAAGGGAAAGAAGAGGACATCAGAACATAAACCCTCACACAAAGAACATGTCTACACAGCAGCCTTATTTCAAAATAAACTATTCCGAAAGAGCTACTCCTGAATATCTTATTTCAAAATAACACAGCTACACACAAAATGCATTTTGAAATAGCACTCGGCTATTTAAAAATACAGGCTACATCTACACTAGCATTCCTTTTTCGAAAGAGGCATGGAAATGAAGGAAATTGAAAATGCAAATGAGGGGCAGATTTACATATCTGGTGCTTCATTTGCACATTCCTCTTTCGAAAAAGCTTCTTTCAAAAGAAGAAAAGCAGTGTAGACGCGGCTCTTTTGAAAGTAATCCTCATCCTCAAAAGAACCCTTCTTCCTTAAAAAAAAAAAAAAAAATAGGAAGAAGGGTTCTTTCAAAGATGGGGATTACTTTCAAAAGAGTCACATCTACACTGCTTTTCTTCTTTCGAAAGAAGCTCTTTCAAAAGAAGAATGTGCAAATGAGGTGCCAGATATGTAAATCTGCACCCCGTTTGCATTTTCAATTTCCTTCATTTCCATGCCTCTTTCAAAAGAGGAATGCTAATGCAGACATAGCAACAGTGTCTAAACACATACAGCCTATCTTGAAATAGAGCCATTGGACACAATATGGCTTATTTCGTAATAGACTCTATTCCCTGTCAACACAATCTATTTCAAAATAGCTATTTCAAAACAGGCTCTATGCCTTGAGCAATGAGGTTTACCAATTTCAAAATTATTTCAAAATAGCAGTTGTATTGTATCGATGCTAGGTTAGGTTACTTTGAAATAACTGTTCTGTTAAGACATACCCTAACAGTATGCATGATTAATGACATACCCTAACAGAATAGCATGACTAATGATTTAACTTTTACCTCTTATCTGTACTTTTACTGGGCAGCCCATTTTTCCAGTGTTTCCTCAGAAAGTGTAAATTGATTTTTAGCTTCTCAGACTTTATATAAGGTACAGTAACTTAATAACATCTGTATCTGTATAGTTAAGTATCAGAGGGGTAGCCGTGTTAGTCTGGATCTATAACAGCAACGAAGGGTCCTGTGGCACCTTATAGACTAACAGAAAAGTTTTGATCATGAGCTTTCGTGAGCACAGACTCACTTCATCAGATGCTGGTCTTGCAAATCTGCAGGGCCAGGTATAAATAAGCCAGAGCAAGGGTGGGGATGACAAGGTTAGCTCAGTCAGCAAGGGTGAGGCTTACTACCAGCAGTTGATCTGGAGGTGTGAAAACCAAGGGAGGGGAAGCTGCTTTTGTATTTAGCCAGCCATTCGCAGTCTTTGTTTAAGCCTGAGCTGAGGGCGTCGAATTTGCAGATGAATTGTAGCTCAGCAATTTCTCTTTGGAGTCTGATCCTGAATTTTTTTTGCTGTAGGATAGCTACTTTTAAGTCTGCTACATCATGTGCCAGCAATGCCCCTCTGCTATATACATCGGACAAACTGGACAGTCTTTACATAAAAGAATAAACGCACACAAATCAGATATCAGAAATGGCAATACACAAAAACCCGTAGGAGAGCACTTCAATCTCCCAGGCCATGGAGACTGTGTAGATTTGTGTGGGTATTGCAGTTTCAAGAATGCTTGGTAGAGATCCTATAGGTGTTTGTCTCTGTCAGAGGGGTTGGAGCAAATGCGGCTATATCTTAGTGCTTGGCGGTAGACAATGGATCGTGTGGTGTGTCTGGGATGGAAGCTGGAGGCATGAAGATAGGCATAGCAGTCAGTGGGTTTACGGCACAGGGTGGTATTGATGTGGCCATCGTGTATTAGCACCGTGGTGTCCAGGAAGTGGATCTCCTGTGTGGACTGCTCCAGGCTGAGGTTGATGTTGCGGTGAAAGTTGAAACTGCAATACCCACCTGAAGAAGTGAAAAAACAGATCAACAGAGCCAGACATGTGCCACAAAGCCTCTTACTACAGGACAAGCCCACGAGAGAAACCAACAGAACACTACTAGCCATCACCTACAGTCCTCAGCTAAAACCTCTACAACGCATCACGGAAGATTTACAACCCATCCTGGACAACGATCCCCCACTTTCACAGGCCTTGGGAGGCAGACCAGTCCTTGCCCACACACAACCTGCCAACCTGAAGCAAATCCTAACCAGCAACTATACACCAGACCACAGTCACTCTAACTCAGGGACCCATCCATGCAACAAACCTCGTTGCCAGCTCTGCCCACATATCTACACCAGCAACACCATTACAGGACCTAACCAGATCAGCCACACCATCGTGGGTTCATTCAGCTGCACATCTACCAATATAATTTATGCCATCATGTGCCAGCAATGCCCCTCTGCTATATACATCGGACAAACTGGACAGTCTCTACGTAAAAGAATAAGACACACACAAATCAGATATCAGAAATGGCAATATACAAAAACCCGTAGGAGAGCACTTCAATCTCCCAGGCCACACAGTAGCAGACTTAAAAGTAGCTATCCTACAGCAAAGAAATTTCAGGACCAGACTCCAAAGAGAAATTTCTGAGCTACAATTCATCTGCAAATTCGACGCCCTCAGCTCAGGCTTAAACAAAGACTGCGAATGGCTGGCTAAATACAGAAGCAGCTTCCCCTCCCTTGGTGTTCACACCTCCAGATCAACTGCTGGTAGTAAGCCTCACCCTTGCTAACTGAGCTAACCTTGTCATCCACACCCTTGCTCTGGCTTATTTATACCTGGCCCTGCAGATTTGCAAGACCACCATCTGATGAAGTGAGTCTGTGCTCACGAAAGCTCATGATCAAAACTTTTCTGTTAGTCTATAAGGTGCCACAGGACCCTTTGTTGCTATATCTGTATACTGTATAATGGAAATGGAAAAGCAGTCTGTACCAGATTTAAAGCCTAACAATATAAGCTTTGCAACTTTTCAACTCAAGCTAGCTTATTGGTTCACAGCTGGTAAATGATGAGGAACATCAGTCACTATGTCTTGCACAAAAATAAAGATCTATTCTAATGTGAAGGAAAAACAGGCTAAAAATAGTTGATGTTTAAACTTTAGGGTTTATGCACATCTAGAAAATGATATCAATGTTTATAGAAAGTATGTTCATCTGTTATTACTAGCAGGGCTACGCCTTTCCAGAGGCTACTTATTTGCACAGGTAGACTTGGTTGTTTCTAATATGTAAGCGAACACATATCCTATTGGTTTTTCAATCAAATTTTATTTTGCCCCCATACAAAGACTACATCAATTTTTCCTGCAAGCATTCATTACATCTATATCACTTCTGGATACGCAACATTTCAGGTAAGGACACTCTTAGACCTAACTTGTACATTCCGCCTTGGTGCCCTGTGGAAAGTTTGCTGATCCACATATATCTTGAGGTTTCCAGGGATGCCTACCAGACTCATAGCCACATACACAATGGGGTAGGGGGTTGCTGCTCCCTCTTTCCCTGGCAGGACGGATCTACTGCCAGCAGCCACATTACCCTCTTCCCACTGCACCTGTTTGCTCCCTCTTCCTGTCCCCAGCCCCTCCCACTGCCCCCCTGGCTACAACCACCCCCTCCCAGCTCGCCGCCAGCCCATCTCCTAGCATGCCCACATTCTGGGCGCTGCTCTATGCGCCCCACTGACAAGAAGGCACAACCCTCCAGCAGCTCCTTTCGCCGGCCCACGACTGCAGCACCTGAGGCCCCTTTCTCCTTCCTCGCCCAGTCCGGAGCTGTCTGTCCAGCCCAGCTTTGCCCTCTGACTCCTCAGTGAGCTGGCAGCTGGGAACTCCCAAGTGCACTGCAGGGCGGTGCAGCGAGGAGCCAGGGGTGCCCCCACGCGTCCCACTGTACTCATGAACATTCCCCGTGGCTGTCGTGCACACAAGGCTATGGTGGGGTCAGCGCAGGGGAGCTCTACCTCTGTGCCCACTAGCCAGGTGCAAAGCCAGGGTGGGGCTCATGTGGGGGCAGCTCTCCTGCCCGCTTCTCCATGCCACAGGAGGGAGGTTACCAAGGAAAGGAAAAAGGAAACTGTAGGGCCAAGATGGCCCCTCTTGGAAAGGAACAGCCCCCCATTCTGCGGCCCCCTCCCACAGCCCCCATGCTGCGCCAACCCAAAACCACTGGGACCCCCCGCCACAGCCTATCTGCCCCTCCTCCCAGCTGTAACCTCACCCATCCCCGCCACTTCCTCTACCCGTCGGCCCCCCACTTCCCCCTCTTCCCGCTATACTTCACTGCTTCCTTCCCCCCAGCCCCAGCCCCTTCCACTGCCCCCCCCCGATGCAACACCCCCACCAGGCTCATTGCCAGCCTGTCTCTTCACACACCCATGTGCTGTGCTCCCCACAACCTTCCACCTACTCCCTTTGCCAGCCCCTGGCTGCAGCACCCGAGATCCCTTCCCCCTTCCTCACCTGGCCAGGAGCCTCTGTCTGACCCAGCTTTGCCCTCATAACTCCTCAGCAAGCTGGCAGCTGGGAACTCCGAATCATGCTTAGGATGTAATATAGGGGAAGAAGGGCACAGAGACTGCCCCATGCCAATCCCTCCGCATCCTCGCATGCGCCATGTTAGCCCCAGGAAATGTTCATGGGATGGACAGATGGACCAACAGCTCTCCTTTTATAATAGTATAGATTCAAGGAAACAAAAGGAAAACCATTTCTTTGCATCAAAATAGTTTAAGAACCTTTAAACCACTGTCCTTGATTCAGAATGAGATTGATGTTCCTCTGCCACACGGAATTTTAACAGCATCAGTGTAAGCCATTCTTTTAGTCTTTTCTGCTTCCTTATATCTTGCAACCTTTCGTTCTGGTGCTCCTACTAACATTCGTTTTGCTCAGTGAGGTATTGGATGTGAGCGTTTTTCTGTACATAATTTGCGGTGTCTTCAAAATAAGATTGTGCATAAGCATATCAAGGTTTGTTTTGAAGACAAAAGCCTTGAATTCTGTCTGTTGTCCAAATGTCTGACACACCTCTCGCATTGTAGGGAACAAAAACTACTAGGTACATGCAGTAGACCCAGAAATTTGTATAAGATGGGCTAATTAAAAAAGGTAACACAGCTTTCAAACACACCAGATATTCTTAGCTTAGATCCAAAATCAATGGTAGCCCGGCTATGGCCCATTGGGGTTGTGTGTGTGGCCCACAAGACATTTTGTTTACCACTGCCTGTGTGCAGAGCTATAACAGTCCACCGGTTTCCATCTGCATTGTTTTTCCCCCCACTGGTATTAATAAAGTGACACACACATGAACCAAGAGCACATGAAGTTAGGTGCAAGCTGACTGCACACAACATGGACTCAGAGAGCTGTGTGCTCCCTCTGCATCCAATCAGAGTGCAGCTATGGTTCACCTGGCACATTCTGCAAATTCTAGGCACATGAGCGCAAGTAGCCAAACTACCATATCTAGGGAGACTGTCTTGATTATGACAATCTTACAACTCATTCAGCTGAGGGAGGGCCACTCATGCAGTCGACTTGCTAACTTGGTTGCCCATCTCAGTCCTAAACTATGTTATCTCACAAAGCCTGCAGGAATGAATCACTTCAGTTTGTTTAAAGCTCACTATCAGGACAGTGGCTCACATTCAGAAGGACCAGAGAGACTAGGACCTTGGAGAGCATCAAGCTGTGTCATTCACATGCACGTGTTCATGAAAGGCACACTTATACAAATGAAATTCAGCTGGCCCAGTATTCCAAAACAACGCTATAGCACCGCTACCCTCTATGACACAAGTTTAGCCAAGAAGAGGAAGACATTTCATATCATTCTATAGCTGGATCCAACATTTGAATTATTGGATAGACAGATGGGTCAATATTTGGACTGTTCATTGATAAACATGATGATTTACTAGCTTCAGGCCTCATAACTATACAAATGACTAGCATTAAGATTATGGATTATTTCAGTTTTTTGTTCTCATAGCTGTCAACATTATAAGTGTTTCAAGGGAAAGTCCTGAAAATATTTAGGAACTATAGGTCTTGATACCACATGGTTACAACATGCCATGGTGAATTTTGGAACTTACCACTGAAAGGTAAGTATCATTACTGGTATTTTACAGGAGGAAACAAAACCAAAACACATTGCAATTTGGCAAGAGCGACAGAACCAGTTGGTGTCAGAGTCAGGATTAGAATTCTAGAATCGCTTGCACTCTGGTATCTTAATCCTCTAGATCAGAGCACCTCATGCTACCAGATTTCACTCCTTGCCGCCAGAAAAACTGCCAGCTAGTTGAGCTGGGATCTTGTAGTTGTTCTACTGCAGTTCTATACAATCCCCCCCTCAAAAAAAAAAACCCACAAAACACAATTAGGTCTGTATTTTCCTCAAAACCATAAGTACCCTCTTATCTTTAAGAAAGAATTGATGGAGAAAAAGTTTTTAACCTATGTAACTGATGTAACCAAGACTGTAAGTGCTATGAGGCAGGGAATATTGTTTTTTTTACTACTGAGAAATATTACCAGGATGGATAAAAATCAAAGATTCTTTTAAATCAAAAGTGGATTTTATTTAAGCCTTTATTAAAAAAATTAATTTTTTAATTTAAAAGTAAGATACAATTAAATCTCATTAAAATATGCTATGCATACATTTACAGTCTAATAAAAATGAATTAACAGCTGTAGTCTGTCCAGTCTACGTAGTAGCTCAGGGGTCTGCAAACAAAATCGCAAGAGCAGCCATTTTTTCCAAATTCACTTACAAAATCAACCCTTCAAGGGCTGCAATGCATGTGAATACGAGGCAGTCCTTAAAAATAATGTCAAACCGTGCTTCTTATGACCCCTATTTTAAGAGCAGTGCACACAATGATTTGTACCAGTAAGAAAGTTACCCCCCATCTTCAGGCTTTACCTGTCTCAGCCCCCAAATCTGCCCCCTATCCCAAGGCTTCAGCCCACCCCAAACCACAACCTCCTTCCCCCTCCCAAAGGCTTAACCCCTCTGAGCCCTGACCTTCGCCCACCCGCCCCAAGCATTAACCTCTCTGAGCCCCAATCTTCTCCCCACCACCCACAGCCATAACTCACTTCAGACTGCACAGTTCTGCAAGAGCCATGACTGCTGCCTCCCCTGCTGCTTCCCGCCAGGTCCTCCTCCTACTACTACTGGGTGCAGCTGTGTGGCTCCAGCAAAGGCAGGCTTCTCCGCCCTCCCGCCGGCTCTTCTGCCAGCTGAGACTTCCACTCACATGGGGCAGCTCCCTGCCCAGCCAGCTTCCTCTGCAGGGCTCCCTGCCGCATCTGACTGCTGAGCGGCTCTAGCTGCCGCCACTTAAACAAACTAAATTCAGCTGGTTCAATGGCGGGCAACTGAATTTAGATTTTTGTTTAAGCGGCGGCAGCCTCTGGAGCCGCAAGAGGAGTCAGCGGCAGCGCTCAGAGCCACAAGTGATTCCTTAAAGAATTGCATGCGGCTCCGCACTGCAAGCTGCTGACCCCTGTACTAGCTCTTGCTCCTTAAAAGTTCTGGGCTTTCACTTTCTATTTCTCACCACACTAAAAGGTAACGTGCAATAAAAGACAAAAGCTGGACAGGACTGTTTTTGTTCTGTGCTTACAGGGTGGAGGACCTTGTTGAAGCGTGGCAGAGGAGTTAGTTAAGACATTGTGTTAAGATGGAGGGACAATATATGACAGGACAAAGGCAGAATACAAAGGAACCAGTATAACGGAGTACAAAAAAAAATTCAGCACACTCAGACTACATTTCCCCACACTCTTGCCAAAGAAAAACTGTTATACAGCTTCTGGACATAAGAGATCTTGTCAGGGAATATTTTGATGAAATTTGTTCCCCGAGTAACAAAAGAAAACATGTCAACTCAAGAATGAGATGAAGAGCCCAGTCGCAAGAATGAAACATCTTAAGGAAGATTGCTTATTGAGAGAAAATGAGACAGATGGAAATGTGGATATGGCTGAGTGGGTCAACTAATTAGTAACTTAAATAATTTACTTTGTAATGAATCATTCTTCAAAACTCTCTCTGTGCCTTTTAATATAAATGTGATTTGACAAGTAAATTCCTAAACTGTTTCCCGTGTTGAATGCTCCTTAAAAAAATGTTTTGCTTAGTTAATCCATGTAGCTTGTTTAATAAGTCAACTAGGTACAGAATCTGTCACTCACGTATACAATACAGAAAGCTGCAGTGCAAGAAATCTAGTGCTGCTGGTTGCCACTGAGTATTATTTTCTTATTTTATATTACACAATACATACACCTTATTTTGGAATACAATGGCCACAGACCATAATGGCGCTGTCGTAAATCTATTCCCTATTTTAGTTCAACATAACACAGATTTTCCAAGGGAACTCAATCCTGTACTTGTTTGCACAAGAAATGGAAGTGCAGGGCAAGACTCTGAAGAAAATGTTTTGATTTTGATTGCATGGATACAAATTTTGTCTTGACACGTAACAATTTGTCAAGGCTTACTTTAGAAGAAATATCCTCTCATTAGGCAAGTCCATGCAATCACTTATGTCTTTACACTTCCTTCAACTTTTAACATGTTGGCTATGTCTACACTGGTCCCTCCCGTTCAAAAGGGGCATGCAAAAGCAGTCAATTGAAAATGCAAATGAGGTGCTGATTTGCATATTAATAATGGCAGTCACTCCTCATTCCAGAAGAGCTGCTTTTGAAAACCAAAACAGCCACGCAGATGAGGTTCCTTCGAAAGGAAGCCCCACTTTCAAAAGCACACTTTCTCCTAATTTTTTTCTGCCTCTTGGCTGCCACCAGGGGCAGGAGCTGGGAAACTGACCAATGCAGATCAGTTTCCTGCCTCCTGTGAGTGGAGGGGAGCTGGAGCCTGACTCCCTGCTCTGTGCCCGCTCACAGGAGACAGGAAACTGTCCAGCATTGCTGCGCTGGTCAGTTTCCTAGCTCCTCAAGTATCACGAAATGTGACTTAATGCAGGGTTGCGCAGGAATGCAAACTCTGTGTAACTTGGGGGTCAAGATTGTATAAACAAAGATTTTCAGACATTATTATTACCCACTGCGAAATTCTGAGCGTGCATTCTTGAAAATTCCTTTATGTTGTCTTAAGTTGAGCACTAGAAGTTGGGGTATCTAAAATCATTAGTCATTTTTGAAAATTCTTAACATAATTTCATTGCTAACTTTTTTTTCAACTAACACTTGATTTCTCCCTCAAATTGCAAATCTCAGTTCATCTTTCATAGCTATGTAGATAGCCACCAGTGAAATGGCTTAATTCCAAAAGCTGTGTCTACACTTGCCCTCTCCTCTCGGAGGGGGCATGTTAATGACACAGTTCGGAAGATGCTAATGAGGCGCTGACATGAGTATGCAGTGCCTTATTAGCATAATAGCAGCCATGCATGATTTGAAAGTGACGCTTTTGCAATGCACACTGCTTGTGTAGGCAGGGGTGGGACTTTCAAAAAGACACCTCCCCCCCCCGACTTCAAAAGCTCCTTCTTCCAAAAACAAAATAGGAAGAAGAGGCTTTCGAAGTCAAGGGGCCCTTTTCAAAAGCCCCCCCATCTATAAGTTTGACATGTGTTCCAAAAGCGGCACTTTCAAACCACACACAGCTGCCATTATGCTAATGAGATTCTGCATATTCATGTCAGCATCTCATTAGCATCTTCCAAACTGCCTCATTAACATGTCCCCTTCTGAGGGGGCTAGTGTAGACACAGCCAAAATGTAATTAGTGGGAACAGAGTAAAACAGGATGTTTTGTTTTTAATACTTAAACACCAGGGATTCCTGCAAAACTTAAAAGGTACATTGCCTCTTCAATGTTCTTTCCTTACTTTCCCTTCCTCAAAAGCTTTCATCTCAGGCCTCTCTGACCACATTCATCCCCACTCCTTTGATATACTGTAATGCCAAAATAAACACATTTTCTATATCCAGTGTTTTCTCACTTTTGGTATGCACATTTAGGCAATGTTGGGGAGGTCCCAATTTTCCATAAAATATTGCTGAATAACCATGAATGTGCCTGTTTAACTGACTTTTTTTTGTCAATACAAATTACGTACCACTTCACCAAAATTACATACAGTACTGAATTGGATGAATACTTAGCTATGGGATACAGATTCACTTTGTACTCCAGGGCAGTTTTTAGCCCATGAGGCATGCATCTATACTGACTTTAGTGGAATTATGTCCATTTAGAGTAGAGCTGAATTTGCTTTCTAATAGTTAGCCAACAAGTCTAAAGTGCAGGCTAACACGGCAGTGCTTAATGAAGGCCACAAGAAGATGCTCAAAGATAAAACTATTTTTGATTTTCAGTTTTCACTCCAAAAGCAAACTGCTGGACACATTAACTGTGCATCAGATTACTTAACTCCATATAAATAAGGAGCATAGAACTTCTGCACCAGTAAAGTAAAACACGCTTAAACCAGATTTAAAAACACACATTCTGACAAAAGATTGTTCCAGGACTCCCATTTCCAGTAAAAGGCCTCTTGCAAGGCCACCAGCCACACAGGGCATTAAAGGCCCCTCCCCAACAGCACTTCCCTGCACAAGCTGCTGAGGCCTGCCATGCTGCTCACAGCAAGGCTCAGCCTGTCCCTGGTACTGACTTCCCCAACCAACAGTCATAGACTCTCAGCAGCTGCAGACCTGAGGGATTGTCCTGAACCAGATGTTGGTCATTCTCCTGGCCTCCCTCCTGGGCCTCCTGTGGCGAAGGAGACCCAGGCCTGTGGGTCCCAACCCACCACTGCACCTACTGCCCTTCCCACCACACAGGCCATCCCATGCATCTGGACCCACACCACCAGCACTGCCTGGTGGGACAGCGTGGTCATGGGCAAGTGAGATAATGCACGCTGGCTGCAGACTCTCTGCATGAAGAAGGAGACCTTTCTGGACCTCTGCATCTGGCTTGCTCCCATCCTTCAATAACAGGCACCTGGATGCAGCCACCCCTGTCCATCAAGAAGCGCATGGCCATTACTATATGGAAGCTGGCCACTTCACACAGCTACCGGTCTGTAAAGCAGCAATTCGGTGTGGACAAGTCCATTGACAGGGCCGTTGTCCTCCAGGCAAGGCATGCTCCAGGCCCCGGCCTGGCGCAAGGAGGGGGGCTGTCAGGTTTGGACTGGTGGGGGCAGGGAGGCCTGGACCTGGGGGAGCTACACAAGCCCACTGCCAGAGGGGTGCCCTGCTGGGGGGGGGAGCGGAGGGCCCTGTAGGGTGGGAGGAAGAGGGGGCCTGGGGAGCGGGCAGGGGCATTCCTGTGCACACCCATGAGTGTGCTTGCACTCTGTGCCCTGCAGGTTGTGAAAGCCATCAACCACATGCTGGTGTGGAGGCTCATGCACATGGGGAACCTGGATGCAGCTGTCGAGGGCTTTGCCAAGCTCAGGCTCCCCCCAGTGCTTCAGGGCTATTGAAGAGACTCACATCCCCATCAGGACCCTGAACCACAGCACCGGCCATTATGCGAACCGCAAGAAGTACCATTCCATCCTGCTCCTGGCAGTGATGGACTCTCAGGGGCAGTTCACTGATATCCATGTGGGCTGCCTGGGACGGGCACACAATGCAAGGGTCTTTCATAATTCCGTCCTGTCCCACTGGATGGAGGCTGGCGTCTATATCCCCCAGTGGGAGTGCACCATCAGGGATGTCGCCATGCCGCTCTGCTTTGTGGGTGACCCAGCCTGCCCCTGCAGCCCTGGCTTATGCAGCCATATGTGGGCCACCTCACCCGCTCCCAGGAGCTGTTCAATGCCTGGCTCACACAGGCCCGGTACCTTGTGGAGTGTGCTTTCAGCTTGAAGGCAAGGTTTAGATGCCTCTTCATGTGCCTCGATGTAGGGATGGAGACTGTTCCCCAGGTCATGGGCTCCTGCTGTACCCTCCACAACTTCATCAAGGTATGTGAGGAGACCATCCCCGAGGGCTGGATGGCCAAGGCTCTCCCCGGACACAAGCAACCTGCCGTGGCCCCGACCAGCATCTCAACCACAACAGGAACCGCATCCGGAAGGTATTTGTCCACAGGAAGCATTAACCCTTGCCCGAGTCCTCTCACAGTCCTCCCCCACATCCCTGACCACCCTCTCCCCCAGTAATCAGGGAGACAGGGGGTTCGAAACTAGTAAACTCTATTTAGACATAACTTGCAAAAAACAAGCAACATTTCTTAACAAATAATTAGAGAACAATAAACAGATGTTCAGTTGAAACCTGTAAAACTATTTACATGGGGAGTTAGAAATCAGGGGCATACCAAATTGGATGGAGACAGGGATGGAGGGGACCCTACTCAAGGGATGGGTTGAAGGGCCGTGAGCCCTGGCGCCCCCAGGTGCCTCTCCCGCCCTGGGTCCACAGTCCCCATCAGGGCACTGGCAAGACCAGGAGCACAGGGAGGTAGTGGTGATTGGCCATGGGCTTGGCCTCAGCAGGGGAGATGAGGGAGCCAGGGGAAGGGTTTGCAGGGTGGGGGGCCCTCCACAGGCCCCATCATGGCCAGCAGCCAGACCCCAAGGCTCCTGAGGGCAGCTGCAGAAAGGAACAGGGGAAGTAGGGTTGCTAGGACCCCAGGGGCATCGGCTGGGACAAGAGCAGCTGGATGGACAGCTCCAAGAGGGCTCTGCACACTATACAGAGCATCCCTACAACCTCCCCACTGTGTTCCACCACCAGTTCAGCCTCGTCCAAGGCCAAGCGCCTCTCAGCCCGTGTATTCTGGTGCCAGAGGGCAGGTGTATAGGCTGCAGCCTCCTCATCGCGGCCCTGGCATCAGGCCCTCCAGACATGTGGCTGCCAGGTGCTAGGGCTGGTCCGGGCCGGGCTACAGGATGGGATGGGGCTGGCAGGCCCCAGGCTCCTTGTCCGGCTCTCCCAGCCCTTGGATGGAGCTGCTGTAAGATGGGAGGAAGGGGAAGGAGAGGGAAGGTTGCCATGCCCGCTGCAGGCAGGTGAGCCCATCCCAGACCCAAGGGATGGCCATGTCCCAGGGATGCCCCTTAAGCCGTGTCCCATGTTCCCAGCACCCTGGCCCATGAAGTACATTGCCTTCATAATGGTGCTGCCAGTGGCGGGCCCCCGAGAACAGGCTAGTGGGCGAGGGGTGATGTTTGGACATGGGGGAGTCCCTGCCCAGACAGCAAGTGGGCTGGGCATAGCTGTGCACCCTGAGGTCCCCCCAGTGCATGCGCGCAGCTCATGGGGCTGTCCACAGAGTGGGGTGCCATGTGCCACCTGCAGCCATGGCCGCGGCCCTAGGGCACATTCTGGGGTGGGACACCTGGGTTTGGGCCGTTGCATGAGGGCCTGGGTGTGCCCCCCCCAGGGGACTCTGCCATGGCACACACTTATCTAAGGAGGCCTCAAAAAGGTCGGGGGATGCCCAGCTGGAGGTGGCCTGGGTGCGGGAGGCAGAGGGCAGCTCAATTACAAGGAAGCCCTCTGAGGACTCATCCCGAGAAGGAACTTCAACATGCTGGGCACTGGGCTCTCTGGCAGGTCCATGTTGGTCTTTGGCTGGATCTGCATCCCCCTCCAGTGCAACAGGGGGCTCCAGCATCGCCGTCTCAATGGTGGTGCAGGGTGGGGAGGTGTCATCCCCCACCAGTCGGACCCACATCTCCCTGAAGTAGGGAAAGCTGGCTGGGGCACCACCAGATCGGCGGGCGCTGTCCAAGGCCCTTGTGTGGTCCTGCTGGAGTTCTTTAACCTTACACTGGACCTGCTCCAGGGTCCATGATGGGTGGCCTCAGGAACCCAGGCCATTTGAGAGGGGCATTACTACAGCGCCCTCTGCTGTCCTGCAGCACTTCTTCATCCCTCCAGAGCTCCAGGAGGTCCTACAGCTCTGGCTCCGCCCATGACATGGCCCGGTCAGGGTGCTGGCTCTCCTTGGATAGCTCCCTGGGGGATCACCTGCGGGGTGTGGGGTGTCTGCCTGCTGGCCATCAGTTGGGCTTGAGGCTCAGCAGTCACTGCAGGGGACTTCGAGCAGTGTGTCTGGTACATTTGCACATGCTGCCTGTCTCCACAATCTCAGCTTCCTGTCACGGGGTCTCCGGGTCCCTCTAACTTTAAAAGCAGACAGAGCCAGAGACTGCAGAGCCCCGCTGGGGCTGCCTGGAGCATCTTTGTGCTCCAGCTGGCTGCTGTCATGGCAAACCACTCTTTCGGAAGAAGGGGATGGAGAGCATCTACACATACTTTCTTCCTGGACAGTCTTCTGGAAGGCACTTCCTGATTTGGAAGCAGAGTACGGAATCCGGAAGACAAAGAGCATTTTTCTGGATTCCTTCCAGAAGAGTGCCTTTCACGTGTAGACACTCCACAGATCTTTCAGAAGCCAGCGCTCTTCTGGAAGATCATACATGTGTAGACACGGCCCAAGGTAACTCATATCCAGCTACACCTTAAAGGCATTTAAAAGTGGCTAATTCAGTCTTTTGAACACACAAACCAAGGCTTTTTGCTGACCCAACTTTAATGTTGTGCCACAGATAACTGTTATTTAAAACGCAGCTTTCAGAGAAAGTCTAAAATGTTGATTTTGACTTTATAAAAACCTAAACATATTGGGACTTGGCTAATTGACAGCATGTCGACAACATGGAAATTTTTTAACCAATTTTAAAGAGTGTTTAGCCAAATGGGTTAGAATTGTAGATTTTAAACACTAACTGAGGGGTGGAAAAGCTACCACAGGCTGGATGAGAAATATAGAACCTCACTTAGCTCAGGCAACAGTAGGCAATCACTTTTTCATAATTTTCTTGGGGAAACACAAATGTGAAAGATTTGATATTTATTATTAATTATTATTAATTATTATTATTATTATGCCATTTGTAAACGATCATTAAAATTCACCAATTTGCTCAGACTCCCTCCCTACATCACTTGTTCTCCTGGACCTCCAATCACTCAGTTGCTCATTTTCACAAGCCTGGGGAGGGTCCCTTTTTGCGGTGTTTTTTTTCTTGAAAACTGGACACCTGACAACTATAATTTTTACTTAACATATGATCCTAATCTGAGACGTGATTATATAAGACATAGCACTTTTACTCAGATCTATATAAAGAGCTATATGTTGATGTAAGCAAACAAATAAATCTTTCATTCCTGTTAGACTGCAGGAGTTAAAACAGTCATAAGAGAGTGGGCTAACCTCTGCTACCAATTATGGAACAACACTTGTGTTGAATCCTTACTTTATTACTGCAGTCAATGCAATTGCCCAGGCATCACATAACACACATTTGGGTCTGTAAAGATCTTTTATTACTGGTGATATGTAAAATAGAAAGAACCTAGCTAGACTGTCTGAGCCCAGATTTGAATGTGTAGGAAGGGAAGAGGGGGGAACCAACTCTGGTGAACACAAGTAGCAGGGGGTAGCCAGATTAGTCTGTATCCTCAAAAACAACAAGAAGCCCTGTGGCACCTTTTCGACTAACAGATATTTTGGAGCATAAGCTTTCGTGGGCAAGGATGTATACGACCAAACGGGTCTTTGCCCACAAAAGTTTATGCTCCAAAATATCTGTTAGTCTATAAGGTGCTACAAAACTTCTTGTTGTGTTTAGTGAACACAGTGCATTTTGACTTGAAATCATTGAAAAAGAAAGCAATGTGTAAGCACACTGCAGCAATTTAGCCCAAACTGCCACTTAGTTTCACGGGTAGTTCACACACAGCAACCCACGGAGCAAAACTCCACGTGCTCAGGATAGTTACCGATCGCTAGCCACTGACAGTGCTGTGGGAGATGTGCTGATCCCAGGATGAGAGAGGTAGTTCCGTATCTTTTATTGGCCCATCTCGCGGGTGAAAGAGACACGTTTTACAGCCGTGCACACCGGAGGAGCGCCACAAAGCGTCTCTTCGCACCAACAGAAACGGGCTCAATAGAGAGTTACCAGACCCTCGTCTTTCAGCTGTCACCGGTCACCTACCCGGCCGCCAGGATCAGGGGCTGCAGCTCCCCGCCAGCCCGCCCACCCGCCTGCCGCCGTCAGCCCATCCCGCACCAGGCCGGGCGCTGCGGTGGGTATGAACCTGACCGCGCACAGGGCTCGCGGCAGCCACCGCTCGGAGCGCCCGGACGGGCAGCGACGCAGCTCTCCACCCCGATCCCGCACCAACCGGCGCCCCCGGCTGGGCCCACCCGCGCCCGGCCCGCGGACACGAGCCATGGCGCAGGCCCGGCGGCGCAGCTAGTGACAAGCAAGCAGAAGCCCCAGCCGCCCGGCGCCCCCTCCCCGTCCCAACCCACGCGACGCGCACTGCGCAAGCGCCGCTCCCGCAGCTACTTACTCGATCGAGGACTGTCAGCGCCGGCACCAAATTTCGCCCCACGCGGCCGGCCTGGCTCGCGGACTCTCTCGCGAGACGCAGCAGCCTGTCACTTTACCCCGAGCCTGGCTCGCTCTAGCTCTCGCTTCGGGTCCCGGCTGTCACCACAAACACACTTCCGCCTCCGGGCCACGCCCCTTCCCCCTGAAGAGGTTAGTCCCTGTCACGTGCTTCTACGAGCCCCCCCCCCCCGCAATCCCTTTAAAACCCGCCCATCGGGCTTGGGTCTGGCCCCAGCCTTCTTGTGCCTACGTCATCACTTGAGCTCCGCCCCTTCCGCCCTTCTCAGGCTTAGGCCTCAAGTCCCCTCCCACCGCCGTACACCTTCCTCTCCCCTCTTCCCGTGGGGGTGGGATTCCACCGCACCTGACAGGGGAAGGGGGTGGAGTTTGGGATTCTGATCCTAGCCGTTGTCCCCTGTTGGAGGGGGATCGTCTCGCGAGAGTTGGCACCCGGAAGCTGGCAGCGGAGCGGGGGGAGATAGGAAGAGAGTGGCGGCTGCACAGCCCGCTTGTGTCCGTCCACCCTGTGTACCAGTGCGCGGGGCTGGAGCGGCAGCAGGAGCCGGGCGGGGGTGCTGGGCCGGCCGGCTGGGCGGCAGCGCTGCGCGACCTGTGTCACGCTGTAAGATGGCGGCGGCGGGCGGGGGCAGCAGCGTGAACCCGTTCCTCAGCGACTCGGAGGAGGAAGAGCCGGAGGAGCCGAGAGCTGGCGGCAGCAGCGATCCCGGCCCGGCAGGCCCGCTCTCCCCGCAGCAGGAGGAGGCAGGGGCGGTGGGGGGTCCCGGGGCGCTGCCGGGTCTGCGGGCGGCGGCCCCCGGGGAGGCCGGCTGGGCTGGGCCCGGTGCCGGGGAGCCCCCCCGGGTGCCCGTGGACGCACTGGCGGCGCAGCTGCTGCGGGACCAATTCCTGCTGACGGCGCTGGAGCTGCACACAGAGCTGCTGGAGAGCGGCCGCGAGCTGCCCCGCTTGCGCGACTATTTCTCCAACCCGGGTAACTTCGAGCGGCAGAGCGGCACCCCGCCTGCGGGAGGAGCCCCGGCACTCTGGGGAGCTGCCGGAGCGGTGCCGGGGGGAGCTGCGGCCAGCGGCAAGGAGCCTGGCCCCGGACAGTTAAGTAAGTGATCCTGCCGGGGTCTGTAGCAGGCAGGTCTTGGTGGCACAAGGGGGGCGATGGTGGCCTAGAGGGAGGGATGTCTGTTGGCCGGACTTCAGTGTGTGTTGCGGTGTGCGCGGCGGGTGGTGATGTCCACATAGTTAGAGGGCTTGGTGCATTTGAGAGCCGGTATGGGCGTGGGTATGCAGCTGTATAGAGGCATGGATGGAGTGTGAGAACGGCAGGCAGGGATGAAGTACGCGGGATCATAAGTTGAGCTAGCGATGGGGTTCTGTTAAAGTCAGGCTGTTGTATTTTTCTCCTGCGACGAGTGAGATGAATTTTAAGGCGGCCTTTGCGTGGAAAGTGGGGCATTTCTGTTTTATTTCTGGGCCATTCTCGCATTTTGTTAGTTTTTCTTATCTGACTCGCCAGATATCATGGGTTCATGGTTCCACTGGGAGTGAGTTTTCCTTGTCCTGAATTAGAAGGAAATAAATTTTTGCTTATGACAGACGTACCTAAAATCTCTAATTTCTAATACAACTGTCAAAGTTTACCCTGACAACATAACACTATCAGGGTACTCAACTGTTTGTGTCCTGTCACTTCTGAACTGTTTTGATGGAAAATGTGTGTATGAGCGGGGTTGGGGGGAAAGGAGTTTGGAAGGCAGGCAAGTGGGTGGGAAATTGTCATAGCCCTTACTGTTCTTCAGAATCCCTGACTCATATGTTTGTATTAATTACATAAAATATTTGTTTTTATCAAGACTCTCATGGCAAACAGAGTGTAAAACATAAGTTTTATGTGAACTAAAAGATGAGATTAATTCTTTGAGAGTAAACCAATTCTTCTTAATCTCTTGATTTACAATTTATGGTTTAGTGACATCTTTATATTTTATTTGTAGTTAATAAAAACTTGGAAGATATGTACATATGTTCTGTTTCTGTGGAATATCTATTTTGGGTGTATAAGGTGTCTCCTGAAGAATGGGTCACTGTCATGACCCATCTTGACAAATTATGTAACTGGTACAAAGCCATGTCACATACTTAAACTTTGCAAATAGTTTATGGGGTTTCATTTATTATCTTCACTTTCTCACAAATTAAGAAGGAGCACAAGCTCATAATTTTATTGGAAGTAGACTAATAGATGATTATATCTAAAATTACATCATTGCATCCTAGCTAATGTATTATCATTTTTAATATTTTTGTAATATCTAAGGTATTGTGAAAGAGTGAGAATTGCAATTTTTTTTTCTTGGCAAAGATTAATGAGTTTTGTAAAGGCTTGTGCTTCAGGGCCATGTACTTTTCTAGAAGAAATTAAAAAGTGACCATTTTAGAACTATATAACCAGTCAGATTACTTAATTTAATAATCTCTCTTCTCTCTGAACATGAAATCTTGTAATTCTTCTAGATAGTAGTATACTAAACTAAGTGGACTGTAAGTTTGATCCAATAAGATAAATGTGGGGAGTTTTCACTAATGATGTATAAGAACAATATAATGAGAAGCCAAGTCTAGCCCTCCCCTGTAACCGCCCCAGTATGGAGTTTCTGCTAGCTTGCAAAGTGGGAATTCTAAGCCATTTCTACAGTAGTGCATGTTTGGTTTTGCTACCGCTGTAGCTCAGATGCCTCCTACTTTGATTGAATGCGATTTTTTCATCAACGTGGGCTATGTCCACACTTAAACTCGACAGCATCACAGCTGCTGCTTTCACCATTGAGGAAAACCATTGCGTTAACACGAGTCTACACTGGAGATTAGGTTAGTTTAATTAAGTCTCTCAGTATGTGGATTTTTCTCATCCCTGAGACACATAACTACTTTGGTTGTAACTTTTCCATATAGATCATCATTTTTTCACCTCTCCAAGATGCAGTAGTGAGGCTGCTGGAAGAATTGTTCTATTGATGTACCTGCGTCCACACTGGGGGTTAGATTAAGTTAAACACTACTTGGGGTGCACAATTTTTCGTAGCCCTGAACAATGTAATTAGATAATTTCTGAGCGTAAACCGGGTGGCTTCCCTTGCAGAAGATCTGAGTATGGCCAAGTTGGAGCTGGGGAAGGGGGTCCACCCAACCCCCAGGACCCTTTAGAGTTGCCAGCAGAGTGCCAGGCAAAATGATCCCAAGCTCCAGGCCAGGCGTGGCCTGCACTGATAAATTAGCTTGATACTGTACGTTGCTCAACTGAAGTAAACTCTGCAGTAGACACGGCTAGGTCAGTGGAAGAAGTCTTGTTGACCTAGCTACCACCTCTTAATGAGGTGGATTAACTACAACTATGAGAGAATCCTCAAGTGCTTCCTAATCTGTGTGTGTCATATATAGTCTTAGTGCTGATGTAGAAATTGGGGACAAGTGTGTATTTACTATGCTGTCAGGACAGCTGCACCCTGTAGCACTTTAATGAAGTCACTATAAGCCCCTGGGTCTCAGCCCTTAGACTACTGTTGGCCCACTAAGCACACAGATGCAGCCGTGTGTCATCTTCAGGGCCATACAGATATACATGTATTATGTGCATGTGAATACATGATATGCAGAGAGCTGTTTATGCTGCTCATAATGGTAATTAGGTTGAAAGCCACTTCCCCAAGACTTCAGGAGAGCACTCTACTGTTGAAATTGTCGATCCTGCTACTTAAGAAGCAATATCTGTTTCCTTGGGAGAAGCTCTGCTGCCAAGAGACCATTGTACACAACAGGTCAGATTGGTTTAACAGTGTCTCTCGAGATGTGAGCTTTGCATACACCTGAGCAACCTGTGTATACGGCTATGGAACAGTAGTGTAGGTTAGACCTGACTCTCTAAAGCTAAGTGTGTGGTAAAGCCACATGTCTGATGCTGCAGGTGTTCTGCTGTAGTGCCATAATGAGGACACTCGCTAGAGGAAGGGAAGGGGATTTCCATTTACAATAAACTTTCACATCCAGCATTCTACCATCTGGAATTCTTAAAAACTGGCATTTTAACCATAAGTAAATTTTAGTTATGTTTTCCATGAGTACAGTATAATGAAAACAAATGCCAATAAATACAGCAAATACAGTATAAGTTTACAGTGTACAATACTACTGTTGGTAAATAAAGTACGCTGCATACATTTTTGTTTGTTTGTTGGTATCTAACCTTATTTGTCTTTAGTGTTACACATTACTAGCTATACCGCTCTATTATCCAGAATATTTGACTATCCAGCAACCTCCCAGGCCTGGGACTGCCATATGTGACAGAATTTACTGTAGTAGCTAATCTGCCAGTCTCAGAGGCAGAAGCTAGGTTGGGAGAATTCTTCTATTGACCTAGACGTCTTGATCCTGGGCATTACAACAGTTTGGTTGAAGTATTTCTCACCCAAGTGACATTGCTGCTAGATCGGTCTAAATCAATTGTGTTTGGTGAGTCATTGAAAAATCCTTTTCAACTAAGGCTAAAAAGGTACTTTTCTTATTCACATTTTTTAAATTTTTTTAATCACAACTGGATGAATTTCACTGTCACGTGTTCAACTAATGTCACACAAGCTGAAATGAATTTCTCATGCTGTTAAAACCTCCACATTTGGGGAAGTGACTGAGTATATCAAGCGAAACATTTCGCAACTTAATGTGCAGGTGTAGCTCTTCCACAGTTCGAGTCTTTGTATGAGGTTAGGTTTTATAATCGTGTATAGAACAATAGTTGGAAACCCCCGCCATGCATGCCAAGAGCAACACGCCTGCTACATTTCATTGGCACACCAGCTGGGAGCTCAGCCCCATCCCCTCTGCCCTCACATATCCAGGAGCTTGCACCACTAAAACAGCTCTCTAGAGACTGGTGCCTCTGTTGCTGGAGCAGCTGAATTTACTCACCTGTTTTAATCACATTTTGTACCTTTGTTGGAGGAGAGTCACAGGCAAGACCCTCAGGTTGCTGATGCACTGAGGGTAGTGGGCAGGGACGGTGTTCCAGGGACTGGACATCAGCAAGACCATGCTTCTCCTCTGGACTCAATATGGAGCCGCAGGAGAGGAGCTGGCACTTCACTCCCTTTGAAGAAACCTACCTAATTGAGGCCTTTGATGCCTTTGAGAGGCCACTGATTTGTTTCTGTGGGAAGAAGAATAAGGATCTCTGCGTGCTGTCATTTAAAGAGGACAGTTGAAGCTGACAGCTACTGAGATGCTCAAATTACCTGGGGAAATAAAAGGAAAGGAGGAACAGGGCACTCTATGCACTAAAGTTTGTCATGTGTCCCGCTACTTCTGTATCTTCTTGGGGCAGCGATGGGATCAGAGGGATTGTTTGCAGTGCCACAGTGCCAAGCCCACACACAGCCCCTTCTCTTGCCCCTACCCAGCCCCCTGACCTGCTGTCAGGGGCTCCTCCCGACTCCACACTCTAAGTGCACAAAGTGGGGCCCCATGGAGTCTTAAACACGTTGCCTGTAAATAGGCTTTATCTTAAAACTTCCCAGGGTCACAGATTCCCTGGCCCTGGGGGTAGTTCACTGCCAGTACCAAGTGAGAAAAGATCCCCTATCTCAAGAAGACATACTCGGACATCCTCCTGTGGGGGTACCCCAAGATGTTAATCCCCCTTCAGGAAAGAGCTTGGACACACAAACCTGTAATTCAGTAGCTAACCATTTGGTCTGAGGTACAGACTCTTTGTAGGACACACAAATCAGATCAGGTGCTTACAACAGTGATTCATTCACAAAACAAGAGAAAAGTAAATCATGGGTTGCATGCAGAGAAAAATACTTCCCTGAGATTCGGCTTAAAAAGTTAGAGGGGGAAAATCTCAGGTCAAACAACAACACAAAAGAGAAAAACAGAGCAGCCAACAACAAAACAAGGTAACAAGCCAACAGTCCATTCAAATTCAAAATAACCAGAAGTCTGAATGCCTCTAACTATTCATTTCCCTTCTTCTTATATCTCTATGGTTGATTTTTGTGTTGGTGGGGGTATTTTTTTGTTTTATTTCAGTTGCCTGGGAGCCATTTCCCTTCTGGGTCTTTCTCGCTGTCGCAGAAACAAAAGCCCAGGAACTGTAATTGTTGTCAGTTTAAACACAAGTATCAGAGGGGTAGCCGTGTTAGTCTGGATCTGTAACAGCAACGAAGGGTCCTGTGGCACCTTATAGACTAACAGAAAAGTTTTGAGCATGAGCTTTTGTGAGCACAGACTCACTTCATCAGTTTAAACACAATTACTTCACTCCCATTTGCTCAACTGGGATTCAGGTTACCTCAGGAAGATTAACCCCTTCCCTGCACTCATTCATGACACCTGCAAACTGCAGCACCCCCCCATTACAGGGTCACCTCTAAACCTCATCCTGTGAGACCCCCTACCTGGCCTGTTCCCAGATGCTGAGCTGCTGTGCCCATTCCTGGCTTCCCTGTTCCCTAAAGGGGTGGGGTGGGCCTGTTTGCTGCAGAGATGGTTTGACACATGGCAAGGGAGTGCAATGAGGGAGTAGGGGAGGCCCCTAAAGCCCCATGGCACTATGCACAGCCCTGGACAGTGCAGAGGCTTGGGAGCACTGCTCTGGGGTGGGTGGTGGTGTGGGGTTGGCATGAAAAAAGGGGCTGTGCACAGAGGGTAGGGGGCTAGGTGATTGGGTAAGGGGCTCAATCAGGGATTTGCATGGAGGGCTGGGGGGAGGAGGGTTTTTTTTACTGGGGGAGTTCCCCCCAGCAAGGCTATGGACAGAGGGTATGGGGCTGCACTATGGGGGAAAGGCTTCATCTGGAGCATGTATGCAGGGCTAAGGGTCCCACACCAGCCCATGCACGGGGCGTGGGGGGGAACTAAGCAGTTGGGGGAAAGGACTCAACTCGTTTAGGAGCTTGCATGAAGGGCTGAGAGGTGGGGACCGGTACGGGAATGCCCCCTGAAGCCATCCACAGAGGTGGGGAGAGGGCATTTCCCCTGCTGCCTTGTATCAGGGTCTCACTGGACGTCCAGCTGTGTGGCTTTTGATCTGACCACTGTGACTTTGAAAGTGTTGTTTCCTCTTTTGCCAAAAGTTAGATAACTCGGACCTGCCCTTGCTGGAACAGAAGGTCCTAGCAGCCAGCAAGTGGGCTGCTGAATTCCTGTCACTCCTCAGTGGGTTTCGCTCAGGTTTCCCTTATCCAGCTGGGTATAGGGGTTCCCTGCTCAGCTGTGGTCCACCTCCTCCCCAAGATGGAAGAGTGTGTTAGCAGCAGCCAAGGCAGTTTGTTTCCAGCAGCTGGGGCTACTCTTGGGAGGGCCCTTTCAGAGGTAATATCATGTACTGGAGGTAGTATTGTGTATTGAACCAGCTGCTGTGGAGTACATTGATAGTGGGGGTGCGTGCGTGCGTGCGTGCGTGCTGATAGAACCAGGTCTGGCCATGAGCATCTGAAAACAGACCTTGCACCATCCTGGTGCATCACAGGTGTCAGGCTTCAGTGTGCTGACCAGTGTTCCCTCTAATTTTTTACATCCAGGGCCAGAATAAATTTTATGTGTGCCAAGGCATGTGGGGATGTGTACCACCGGTAGAAACGCATGCTGCCAGCTGTGGGCGCTCTGCCAATCTGCTGGATGAAACTTGAATGTCTGCTGGGCAGCTGCCAAAGTGCTCAGCTTACAGGGAACACTGCAGCTGACTGGCCCCCTGGTGTATATAATGTGCTTAGTGTGTGAAACCATGTCATCCTCTAGTACAAGGGTCAGCAACCCATGGCACATGAGCTGATTTTCATGCACTAATAGTACAGCTCTGCATCTTAATTTATTATTGGAGCTGTTATAAGTAGAAATATTAGTGACTTTAAAAAGTGTCACCAGCACTCAGACCATACACAGAGGTCAAAAAGTCTTAATTTTGGCACTCCCACCTCAGAAAGGCTGCTGACCCCTGGTAGAGAACAAGATTAAGGAGCCTCAGTTACGTTGGCTCAGTGAGTAAACAGTATCTATTTAATGAGCCAAAAATTAAGTATGCAATTACATTTTTTCATATTTCTTTTCAAAATTAAGAAATTCTTCAGTTGAGAATTGTCTGGTTAACCTCAGAAACTGCAGTTGGGATGATAATTTTAACTTTTTAATGCAAAATAGCAGCTACAAAAGACAGCTACTAGCCGTTGGCCAGTGACCTGTACATGGTTCACTAGCAAGTACTTTGCAAACCACTGGTAGCCCTTGGACCAAAGTTTGGGATATTAATTCAGTGGAATTGTTTTTTTATTAATGACGATATGAAAGATAGTAACTTTTGAGTTTTCAGAAACTTTCTCTGGCATCTCCGACATTGGTAAAATAGGACTCCCAAAGACCATTCATATTCACATGGGTGTTGGGTTTTTTATTTCTGCAAGTGTCCTCTCCATTTTGAGGTAACAATAATGTTAGACTTCAGCTGTAAACAGAGAAACAACGGTATTGTTAGAAATGAGAAAGTTGGCATTCTTTGCAACAACCCTTTCCTTTCCATGTTAATGATAATTATCTGAATGAGACCATTAAATGTTTTCCTGAAATTTTAAGAGTTTCATTGCCCTTTTCAGTCCTTTGGTTTTCAGTCAGTGTTATAGAGCTCACACCCAAGCAAACTTAAAATAATTTTGCATCCATTGTGCAGAAGCACTGCACTACCATTTGAGGCATACTAAGTTTACTTAAAATTCCATTTTTTGATTCATGAATAGTGTTCCTCCTTCCCCCTCCCCACCCCCACAAACTTTTGTTGTCTCCTTTGAGGAGATGTGCCATGAGCTGACTGTCTTAACGCTGAAATTAGCAAGGTCAAGAAATAATATAGACGGTATGGAAAAACAGTGCTGTTCAGTGATGTTTGATACGTCCTTTCAACAAAGAATCCAGACTATTCAGCCTGTGATGTTTGAACCAGTTGGAATCCCAAAAAAAGACCTACTAGTACACTTGTTATGGTTGTGACTAGGCCAAAGCACCAAATCTTTGTCAGTTAAACCTATTTTAAAAAGGGAGGTCAGACTTAATAGATTAAATAATTTAGCAGGTTTTTAACAAAAGGTAACTTTTTTCTGCTCCTCCTCGTCTGCAGTGAAATTAGCGTGTGTTTTCATGGCTGTTTTATGGAGGTGGGGGTGCAGCATCTGGGTGGGAGGAACGGAAGATGTGGAAGGGAGAGTGCAGGAAGGGGAAGAAGAATGGGATTGGGGTGAGGAGGAGGGTGCAGGGAGGTATGGGAGTATTTGGGGTCTGGGTGGGAGGGGTGGACGGAAGATGCAGGAGGGAAGAGGGGTGAGCCCAAGCCTCGGAGGCTAGATCCAGGGAAGCCATGGATGGGGATGTGGCCCTTGAGCCCTAGGTTCTCCTTTCTCTTTGCTGTTGGCTATGCAGATGGTCCTTGGTCCTGTCAAGAAGACAGGGGACTAGACTCAATGATCTCTCAAAGTCCCTTCCAGTTCTAGTGTTCCATGATTCTGAACCCTGTAGTGTAGATGCAAGATATGCTGATGGAAGGGTTTTTTCCCATTCCTGCAGGATCACCAGCTCTCCAAGCATCTGTAGCTAGACTGACAGAATCATGCTGCTCTTGACCTACCTGAACCTACATTAGTGGTTTGATCAGCATATCATGGAATTTTCAGATCTGTGGGAATTGACACTTGAGATTAATACTGATATTTGAAACCACCAGACACTACTTTAACCATCATTTATTAATTGCAAAGGTTAATTATAAATGCTATTTATACAATTGCTCTAAACCTGCCCAGAGTCTAATTAACTAAGCAGTTAGCTATATGCAAACAGTAACAAAACATTTCTAAGCATATGAACAAGATAGGCTAGACCTGTGGGTGCTTTAGATCAATATTGGTTGGTTCTAATATGGTCAGGCAGGTGCTAACAATGAAACCTTTAAGAATTTGGCAATTAGTTTCTCTTCAGTTAAAAACAGTCTGAGACAGTTCACACCCTTTTTGTCCGTCTAGTTCCAGATAAATTTTGTACCATCTTTCTTCCCAAGGCTCTTCCTTCCTCTCTGGTCTCCTTTTAATGCACCAACAGGGTGTTTTTTTGTTGCATTGGGGTTCACATAGGTGGGGGACAGCAAACAAAATAGCAAGAAGAGCCATTTTTTTCAAATTCAGTAAAAAAAAAAAAATTGAAGAGCCACAATGCATGTGACTACAAGATGGTCCTTAATAAACAACATCAAACCATACTTTCGGTGACCCCCATTATAAGAATAGTGCGCACAGTGATTTGTAGTGTGATGTATGTTTACTCTAAAAGGTTCACAAACTTCTTACATAGTCTGTTTTTTCACACTTCATGTGTGTTTGTGTCACTGTCTTCTGACTTTCACTTAGAACCTTCTCTCTCTCTTTTTTGGTGTGATACTGGGGGAGTTAGCCAATGTTTCAAGATCGCATACCGTTTGCTCTTGAGATACAAGTTTTTCATTTTTGGGCTTTTAGATCTTCACCATTTATCCAAAATAATCAGGAAGGTGGGTGTTTTTGTTTTTGTTTTTGTTTTTGTTTTTTTTTGTTTGTTTTTGTTTTGCTTGGGCTTTTTTAACTTGCAGTTATAGCACTGGGGGGCCACAAAGTCCTTAAAGAGCTGCATATGACTTCAGAGCCTCAAGTTGCAGACCCTGAGGCTTTAATTCTGTTGTGTTTTGTGGAAGGGCTTTGTTAACTCATTTTAACACAGATGCTCTTTGATTTAATGGAAAACCATCTGCAGTCATTCCTCTCAGAGGATTTTTACAAAACTTTCCCAATTTTATTAGTTATTTTTTTGAACCAGGTATCCTTCCTACTTGTATCAGAGAGGTAGCCATGTTAGTCTGTATCTTCGAGAACAACAAGATGTCCTGTGGCACCTTATAGACTAATGGATATTTTGGAGCATAAGCTTTTGTGGGCAGAGACCCGCTTCATCATCTTAAACAAAAACACCCACCTTCCCGATTGTGTTCGATAAACAGTGAAGTTCTAAAAGCAAAAATCATCTGATGAAATGAGTCTTTGCCCACGAAAGCTTATGCTCCAAAATGAATGTTAGTCTATAAGGTGCCGCAGGACTCCTTCCTACTTGATTATTTTTGACCTTGTAATTCATTCTTTGTAAGGCCTTCCTTCTGCTTGATAGTCAGGGCCTTTCTTTCCAACATACATGTATTTCCATAATCATTAAGCTAACTTCTTTAATTTTATAATTACCCTGCAACATCACTGATCAATATAGCTGTGTCCAGTTAAATGTTATGTTTCTATCAGATTTACCTTCCGAACTCCAGATGTGTAGTACTGAAAAAGCTGAAAGAAGAAAAGAATAGTTTTCTGCGCCCTTACTAGTAACCATTCTGGGGCCTAAATCATAGGTAGAGTGAGGCAAGAACACGATCATGATCATTGCTCTGTTGTGCCACACATTGTACAAATACATTGTAAAAAGTTTCTTCTGTAAAGAGTTACCAGTGTAATTGAAGTTAATCTGTATAAAATGGATGTAACAATTAAAAGAAGCAGTAAGAAGGTGAAGTAACAGTGATGGATACTTGTCATTGCATCAGCTACCTATATGCAGTTTTTGTCAGTTTTTTTATAAAAATGGAACGAAATGTGGGAATGTGCCAATAAAATGTGTGGGTGAAAGTTGAGAGTATTGCAAATATGGATGAGGATTAACATATCCCTAAAAGAAGATCTGGACAGCCTTGTAAACAGGACTAATAAAAGTGGGATGGAATTTCAGGAAACTGTTTCATATCTGGCATCCCGGAACCAGGATGTTGCTGCATAGTCAAATATTCTGGATAATAGAGAGGTATACCTAGCAAGGCATAGCACTAAAGAAAACAAATTTAGATATTAGAAGTAAATAAAATTTTATGCAGACTACTTTATTTACCAACAGCAGCATTGTACATAGTAAACTTGTACAGTATTTGCTGTATTTATTTGTATTTACTTTCACTGTATTACACTTATGGAAAACATAACTAATATTTACTGATGGTTAAAATGCTGGTTATTTGAGAGTTCCAGATGATAGAATGCTGGTTCAGACAGTTTACTGTAATAGTATAAAGTGCAAGATTGTACAATTAGGGACTAACAAAGATAATTTTTGCCATAAGCAGAGGATATATCAGATGAAAGTGACAGAGGAAGAGGGAAAAACCTGGGTGGGAGAGGAGTTATTTAAGTTAACCATTAGTGTGGACCCAAGAACAAATGGATGTAGACTAGCCATCAACAAGTTTAGGTTTGAAATTAGGCAAATTTTTCTAACCAACATAACAGCCATACTGGATCAGACCCAAAGGTCCATCCAGACAGTGGCCAATACCAGGTACCCCAGAGGGAGTGGACCGAACAGGTAGCGATCAAGCCATCTCTCTCCTGTCATCCATCTCCAGCTTCTGACAAACAGAGGCTAGGGACACCCTTCCTTGCCTATCCTGGCTAATAGCTATTAATGGACCTAACCTCCATGAATTTATCTAGCTTTTTTTAAAACCCTGTTATAGTCCTATTCTTCACAACCTCCTCTGGCAAGGAGTTCCACAGGTTAACTCTATACTGTGTGAAGAAGAGCTTCCTTTTATTTATTTTAAATCTGCTGCCCATTAATTTCATTTGGTGTCCTCTAGTTCTGATATTATGGGAACAAGCAAATAATTTTTCCTTGTTCACTTTCTCTTCACCATTCGTAATTTTATATACCTCTAACGTGTTCCCCCTGTTAGTCTCCTCTTTCCTAAACTAAAATGTTCTTTTTTTGAACCTTTTCTAATACTAATATATCTTTTTTGAGATGAGGTGACCACAACTACGCAGTTTTCAAGATGTGAGAGTACCATGGTTTTATACAAGGGCAGTAAGATATCCTCCGTCTTATTCTCTATCCCTTTTTTAATGATTTGTAACATCCTGTTTGTGTTGTTGACTGTTGCGCCCCACTGCAGAACGTTCTACAATGTCTCCAAGGTCTCTTACCTGATGAGTTGTAGCTAAATTAGCCCCCATCATACCTGATGTATAATTGAAGTTATTTTTCCCAGTGTGCATTACTTTACATTTACCCACATTAAATTTCATTTGCTGTTTTTGTTGCCCAGTCGCTCTGTTTTGTGAGACCCTTTTGAACTTCTTAAGGGTCTGCTTTGATCTTAACTATCTTGAGTAGTTTAGTATCCTCTGCAAACTTTGCCACCTCACAGTTAACCCCTTTCTCCCAAGCCTTTCATCCTTCTCAACAGCACAGGGGTTGTCTGACTGGAGGTGGGAGTTGAAAAGAAATTTTCCTGGGTCAGAATAGCAGAGACACTGGGAGAGGAGGGGTTGCTGTCTTCTGCGGCATGGAGAATGGATCAGTGGCAGGTTTAAACTAATGTAAACTATGGATTTTTCTCTCACTTTGAAGTCATTAAATCACAATTTGAAAACTTCAGTAACTCAGCCAGAGACTGAGTCTATTATAGAAGCGGATGCATTTAATTCTGTGGCCTGCAACATGCTAAAGTTCAGACTAGATAATGATGGTCCCCTCTGGCCTTAAAGCCTCTGGATCTAATCTGTGATTTCCTATTGAAATTGTGACAGCAATGAGACTTGAGAATGAGGTGTGTTTATTGACTGATCTGGCAAGGGCTGCCCATTCATAAAGGGAAGAAAAAAGTGGAAATGGGGAATTGAGGTAGGCATTATTGGCAGAGCCAGGGAGGTTGCAGACAGTCTAATAAAATAATTAATGCCCAGTGTTGAAAAGAGTAGAGTGCAAAAAGTGAGGATAAAAGTCCTGAGTTTGTTATTGTGGTGAAAGAAAGGGAGGCATTTCAGGATACAGTCTCAGCAGCATTTTTGAACATACCTGTAGATGGTTTGAGGATTGAGGGACCTGGAAGTGGGTGAGATTTAAGGATATGCATGCACGGAAGTGTGTGCGCAGAGTTCAAACTGAGGTTAAAGCCTAGACCTCCCTTCTGTCTATACACAAATCACATGTCTGAGTCTGAATCAAGATGCAGACAAGGGTTCAACCCCTATTGTTTTGCAGTGTAAGTGCTACCCACTGGACTCTTGTTCTGGGAGTCTGCAGGAAGTCCAGGAGAAAACTTTTTGTCCTCCGAACTGTCAAAGTTTGGTAAACAGCGGTACAGTTTCCCCCGCTGCATTATAAACAAAAGGCCGCATTTTAGGACAGCACTAGGAATCCTGGGGGTGTGTTTGGTTGCATTTGGACTTGCATACTGAGGTTACAAAAAGGTATAGATGCTCAAGCTCTAATTTAACAAACTTAGGGGCTATGTGTACACTAGACCAAAACTTCGAAATGGCCATGCAAATGGCCATTTTGAAGTTTACTAATGAAGCGCTGAAATACATATTCAGTGCCTTATTAGCATGCGGGCAGCCGCGGCACTTCGAAATTGTTGTGACTCACGGTCGCACGGCTTGTTCAGACAGGGCTCCTTTTCGAAAGGACCCCGGCTACTTTGAAGTCCCCTTATTCCCATCTGCTCATAGGAATAAGGGGACTTGAAAGTTGCCGGGTTCCTTTCAAAAAGGAGCCCTGTCTGGATGAACTGCGCAGCGGCGAGCCGCGTCAATTTCGAAGTGCTGCGGCCGCCCACATGCTAATAAGACACTGAATATGTATTTCAGTGCTTCATTAGTAAACTTCAAAATGGCCATTTGCATGGCCATTTCAAAGTTTTTGGCTAGTGTAGACACGGCCAGGGTGTGTTAACTTGAGTTGAGCTAATTCTGGGCTTACATTGCAGCATAGACATTCCTAAAAAGGCAAAAACAGAAATCAAAGTGAAGTTATGAATCTCAGTGACTCTCAATAATCCCAGACAGTTGGCCACCCTAGTTGGAGGAAAGGAATTTGAGGCAACAATAGAAATAAGGCAAATTTATTGTGTCTAGAGATGAAAGGAGAAAGTAGCATAAGGGGCAGATGGGATCAAGGATGGCTTTCTATAACATGTTGATGTCAGCATAATTATATTTAGAGGCAAAGGTACTTCGGGGAATTTTAAAGAAAAAAATTGAAGGAAAGATCAAAAGAAGTCAACCAGTGGAACTATTGGGTGTACTGGGAAGGGCTACAGGATGAGAAAAGTGCAAGAAGTGTCCAGGTCATAAAGTGTCCAGCTTAATGGTGGTTGCTAGATTGTTAGGGCATGTCAAATTGGCAGCTCAAATTGGACAGGAGTCAGCAAACTCGGAGGAACGGTGCTGCTTGACCAGGAGGGTATCCTCTCCTTAATTTCTACCAAGCTTACAGTGGATGCTATCCATGTGGTAGTAAACAAGCCACAAAGGTTCTGGAGAATCTGTGAATAGCTAATACTAATATTAAGTGAAAGATTTTAATACCAAAAAGGTTTCTTTTGCAGTATTTGAACTTGTTATAACAAAGAAGTGGGAAATTGCAAATGCTCGAAAGCTAAAGATTTTGGAATTAATAGAAGACATAATGGAATTACTGCTAATAAAGTTATCCTACTTAGACTAAATGTTGATTTTTAACTTTAAAGAATGTATAGAATAGTTCATCATGAGCTGGGTATAGTAAAAGAGGAAAGAATGGTTGGCCGCTGGCTGTTCTTTTGCAACACAAATAAAAAGCCTCAGAATATCCAAATACAAGTGGCTCTCAAACTTCATTTTACTGCAACCACCTTCTGACAACAAAAATTAATACGTAAGTCCAGGAGAGTGAACCAAAGCCTGAGCCTGCCCAAGATCTTTTGCCCCAGGTGTATGGGGGGGGAGGTGTCAAAGCCCAAGCCTAACTGCTAAAGCCCTCTGCAGATAAAAAAAAAAAAAAAAAAAAAATCATATCTACATCAGTCTCTGTAAAAATGAGCAGTGTATATGTGTACCCGTGGATGCAAAGCAAATATCTGTATTTGCTGAGCTCTACCCACCATACTTGACAGGGGGACCAAAACTGAAGCCCCAGTACTTCAGTACCAGGAAGGTGATGTATAACTTTAGTTACACGGTCCACAACAGAAGCCCTCTCACTTTAGTCAGGGGCCACAGAAACTAATCGAGCCCTGGCAATCCTATTAAAAAGGGGTTGCAACCCACTTTGGGGTCCTGACCCACAGTTGGAGAACCACTGCAGATGCTGGTAGCAAGCTCAGTTATTTTCCCTAAGTTGGGAACTCCACACTCATAACAAGAAACTTATTGACAGCTTGAAAAAACCTCACTGCACTCCAACTACTGATTGTAATGCTATGAAAAATGAAATCTCAAACAGCAATTAGATGGAAGGAATCCTGAAACATAGCAGCTTCAAAATACACTCTGTCGCGGTGGAATGAGTCATAGGTAGCGACTACATATGTTGGTTTTGGCAGTGTGTGAAGTCACAGCTAGGCATATTTTATTTACAAATCAGTTGGTTTAATAAAATTTGAAGAGAGATTTGACAAATAACCACTAAAAGCAACCTACAGACTTCAGGTTTTTCAGCATACTGTTGGATGTGCCTCTCTTCCTCCTTTTCACTCTTGGGAGCAATTGTAACTTTTTTTTTTTTTTTTTTTTTACTGTTGCTCTATGTTCACCAGAATGCTCATTTGTTGGAGAAATGCTCACTCTATTTGATGGTACTTGTTGCCGCTGGGTTCCGAAAACTGCATTTCCTCATCCAGTTGAAGCTTCTGCACAGTCCATGTCAGTACATTATTGCAAGGCTAGGGATGGTTTGTGTCATTTTTTCCTTGGTCATCTCTGGGACAAAATAGGTAATTTTTATAACTACAGTCTTCACCAAAAAGGGTTCACAGTTGCCAACAGAACCAGAACAACAAAAAAAATCCACCAAAATGGATAATGAGTTTGTCACGTATTGGAAGACCTACAGGACTTGGCATAACACCACAGATGGGAAAGGGAAGAGGAGTAGGTAGGAAGCATTAGCAGTATCTTGTGGGATCCCAAAATCTAATAACATGAACTGGCACAGGAAACCAGTATTTGCCCTTGTACTTGAAATTATTTTAGATATTGATTGATGGAGCCGTGAAGTCGAGCAGCTTGACTTGAAATCAGAGGTTAAGTCTCTGCTGAGATCTGAATGGACTTTTGGCTTCCATTGCTTCTCAGTAATTATTAGTCCACACCTTCTGGAAATATTGATTCTTTTTTTTTTTCCTACAAAAACTATACAGATTACATTATGAAACAGCTGTTTCATAAGCTTTCCCTACATTAACTACACTTAGTTACATTTTGTTCATTGCTCATCTCTGTTATAGTATACCTTCTGTAAAAGATTTTTTTTTAAATATACACAAACTTAAGCAGGCAGGCAATCAGCAGCCCAAAATCTGGTACCTTGTGCCTGTTGTGGTCAGCTTTATCATAAAATTCCATAGCCAGCCCCTTAAGCTGTCAGCTCCAAGCAACTGTAGCCTTATTTCAGATAGGCATATAGGGAAAACAACCAACTGGGGCAGATGAGCATAATACAAGAACTGTAAAAATGAAGGGGAGAAAACAAAGGTGGTCATGGGGAAATAGGGAGCATGGGAGAAACAGAAAAGAAAAGAGTAGAGCTATGGTAACTGTGTTGAGCATAGGCTGAAGAGACTTGGAGGAGGCTTGCCTGCTCACCAAACAAATGCACGTGGGTTGCTACAGGAAAAACTTAAGGACTACAGTAAACCCCCAATATGCACAATTTTGACTTGTGGTTAACCCAGAATCTTGGAGTTCCTAAGGGCTGGGGGTTGGGGAGCGCAGCTGCTCCCCCAGGTCCCCCAGCTGGGGAAAGCTGGGGAACAGACAGCCCAGCTGGAGGAAGCCAGGGAGAAGCCAAGCTTGGTTACCCTGGGCTTGCAGTAGTCAGGGAACTGACCAGCACATCAAAGCTGCTCCCTGGTTCCCCTCTCCCCATCACTCTGGGAGCTGGAAAACTGACTGATGCTGGTGCACTGATCAGTTTCCCAGCTTCCACAACTCCAGGGGTCTACTGTACTGGAATAAAAGTACTAGTATAGTTTCAAGGTAGAAATATCACTCCCTTTTAGAAGTTTAATATGAAGTAAAACTTTGTCAAAGTTAGAAATTAACATACTGCCTAGTCATTTTCCCGAATGGGAAGAATTATTTTGGTCATTATTTTTCTCCTTTCAAAACCAAGATGTGTGTAGTGATGCTATACTTGCACTGCTTTTGGGAGTTTTTCTAGGTATAATAGAAGCCGCAGATGAGAGTTTTGTAGCCATGGAAGAAGACATTCTTAGTTTTTATATTTCTAAATGCTGAACTTTTTAATCAGTTGGCCAAAATACTTAAGTTGGGGAAAATTCCTGCTCCAATATTCAGTTAATCATTAGTGTGCATTTTTGTGTTTCAGGAGAAGGGGGAGTTAAAATAACCTTTTTGGATAGTGTGTTAAAAGTAGTAAAAATGTTTTTAAAATGTTTTTGTTTTGGGTTGGAGTCTGAACAACTCGGTGCAGGAGAATTCTGAGTTTAATGGCCCTAAAACAGTAATCTGTTATGCTTACAAAAGAGAGGATGTTCTTTCTATCTGCCAGACCTGCAAACTCAGAATGCATTCTGTATCAAGCTGTGCTTTCTCTGGAATATTAGGCATCAGTGGTTACAAATATTGTGCACTGTGTTTCACTGAGATTTTTGAAAGTTTTGCTCTAATTGGAATTCAGATAACAAATCTGTTTGTGCCAGAATGGAATTCAGTTTGCACTCTGAAAGCTGTCTGAGAGGGGGTCTAAGGGCAAGAACCATTATGCTCTGCAATGACCACACGGGGGCAGCAAATAGGGAGCATAGTTATTCTTTAGTGTAACCACAGAGTCACGGACACACCTGGAAGACAGTAGCCAACTGGGGCGATGGATCTCCATGTTACCATCCATAGGTAAGTGCCCTCACAACCCTCCGACTAAACCCCTCCTGTCTCAGCCATAGCGCCTCGGGGAGCTGGTGGTCAGGGCTAGCTCTCTGCCCCATTGGCTGGCTCCAGGCTGCCAGCTGTTGCTGCAATGTGGCCCTGGACACCCTAGAGACCCACCACTGCCAGACCGACGCTGCCCACATGGCCATGGGTAGCCATAGTGAACCCCTCCCAGCCCCTTGCCCTGACTCCTGTATCCCCACACCTCCCAGTTCCCTGCATTGAGCCCCCCACCCTCTTCCCTGATTGCAGCATCCCCATCCCCTGTTCAGAGTGCTCCACTCCACCTCCCAGCCCTGTGCTATGACTGGCACCCCCTGCCCTGAGCCCCCACAAGGACCTGTGCAAAGCCAGGTAAATTGTCTGGTGGTTGTCAAACTCATGTGCATGCTCTCAGTGAGTTATGGGAGATGTGCCTCTTTGACTCCCAATAAATGGCTTCCGTAAAATCCCATTGAAACTTTCTTCAATTTTGTATCTGTGGCAGAGGCAAGGATAGAATATAATTCTCCAGAGTATCATTCAGCTGCCTTAACTATGCTACAAGCTTTTCTCTTCTTGAAGTCCTCTGTTTCATTACAGGAAACCCTCGAGTTCCTCCAATTCCCGCGTAACTCAAGTTTTCATGCAAGTCATGCGGAGATGGGAACTAGGCTGCCCTGGGCTTGCAGGGCTGGTCATTTTCCTGGCTCCCAGAGTGGTGGTGAGATGGGAGCCAAGCAGCAGCCTAGTTCCCATCTCCCCGTCGCTTGTGGGACCCAGGAAGCTGACCAGTCATAAGCTGGTCAGTTTCCCAGGTCCCACAAGGAGTGAGGAGAGGAACCAGGTCTTATCTGGGGCTGCCCCTTGGTGCTGGGCTCCAGCCTTGAGTCTGTGTGGTTTCCCTGCCCCCCTCCCTCTGCACTACTTCCCCCCACACCACCTCTCGCATAAAGGCAAGATATGCTCATGTCTCGGGGGATTACTGTACTACATATTCCAACTTATGCAACAAATGAAGATAGGGTCCTTTGAGTCTGGGAGTGGGTGAAGATTAGGATGTGTTAATGTAATTAAACACTGTCTTAATTAGAGATCAATATCTGTCACAGAGGTCACAGAATTCTGTGACTTTCCATCTGCAGGGGTCCACTGCAGTTGACCCCCTGGGACACCAAAGTAGCACCAGGGCCAACTGTTCAGGTGGATCCAGAACAGCCACCAGCTGCTACTCCAGTAGCACCTGGCAGGGGTACCCCTCCCAGCCAGGTAGATTTAATTACAGGTATTTTAGGAAAGTCATGGATAGATCATAGGTGTGAATTTTTTTGTTTATTGCCCATGGCCTGTCCATGATTTTTTACTAAAAATACCCATGACTAAATTCTAGCCTTAATCATAATGCATATACCCAAGGGGGTTGAATTAAGGATGCATTGGCAACCTTCAGTCTGTCATTTCCAAATTTTCAATGGTCAACTTTGCAACTTAATGTTCTTTTGGTATCTAACTATAAATTTGTGGCTTCAGGCTGAAAATGTATATTAAGCATCTAGAGAGAAAATGAAACTTTTGAAGTTTTTTGGCAAAATGCACAATTTAATCTTTAGAAAGTTTGCTACTTCAGAAAATTGGTTAACTTTTTGCTCTCATTCTTTTTTGGCAGTTTTGGGGTAACCTGTTAAGGGTTGTCCATACAAACCGTTAATGCATATTATGGGAGTGTGGGTTCTAGAGCACTGTAATGTATTGCACACTGCAAGGTCTGTGTAACCCTGCTAATAGTCACTAAAAGTTCTCCAGTACATTTTCATGTTGTATTTATTATACTGCACAAGAGGACTTTTAGAGCACACCAACAGTATTCTACACAGGCGCAACAATTAGGGCACAATACAGTGCACTTTAGAAATGACATCCTGGTAGTAGTATACATTACTTCTCTGTATAGACAAGTCCTGAGTTTCAGTTCATACTTGTAGTCAAGGCTTGTCTTCACTTACCTGGAGATAGTGCTCTGGTTTAATGGGTCTAGTAAGGACACCCTGGTGACATTCCCATCAACCTCAGTACTCCACTGATTATGAGGAGTGAGGGAAGTCTCACAGTGGGAACACTGCAGAAATATGACATAAGATACTTCAATGCCACTTACACTATTCACGTAGCTGGAGTAGCTATCTTAGGTCAACTTTCTTTGGTTGTGTGGACCTGGCCTCAGTTCCAAGGCTTTTTAATTACAGATACAAGATAGCTTTTGTTCACTTGCTCCATGACAGTATGTTAATTCTTCGGACCCGTAGAGATTTGGGACCTGCTGTTTGTGTTCTGGGAATACTGAGTTTAGTTCATATGACTTAAACTTTTCCAGAGAACTAGATGGAAACTTACGTAATTTCAAAGAATAAAAAAAACTGTTAGGCTATTCAGAAAAAAAAAATTAAGCTGTGTCTGTCTTCGTGTTTTGAAAGCATCTCATATTTTGGTCACCAGTACAATTGGAATATTTGCCATGTTCATTTTCAGAAGTTGCAAATTATATTTTGCATTAAATCTAGTCAGACACTTCCAATTGTACAAATATATATATTTAAAAAAAAAAGGAAGTATGTATACTGTACTTAAAACAGCATAAAAGGAGTCCAGGGCTTATTTTATAGTATTGTTCCCCGCATATAGATTTAATTTAAATATCATATAAACATAGCTTGTCAGTTATAAAATATTTTGTGTTTGTGACTAGAATGTTGAACAAAACTAACTTTTTGCTTCATTTTGTCAAGCATTCATTGAATACATACACTGGCTTATGGTTGTGTTTTCTAATAGTTATATGGCTAGCATGAGTTGTTAGAGAAGCATTTCTTCTGATTACAGTATCTCTGTTGAACTACCATTAAAACATTAGAATGAATTCTGCTAGCCACAAAACTGAACCTCATTAGAAACTAAACTTTCTAACATGATTTCAACTTGTATTCTTGAAACCCATTACTACAGGGCTGTGGGGAATAGGTTTTGATAGTGGGGACACGCCAAGATTGGTATGTGTTAAGGGCTGCCCGAGAGGTTGTGTGCTATGGGGAGATCCTGGTAAGAACTGGGGTGCAAGAGAGGGCCTGAGGTATGAGAGGGTGTCTGTGAAGGAAGGGATTGTGACCTGGGGCAGGGTTTTGGGGTGCAGAGTCTGAGAGTGAGTGTGGGTACAGGAGAGGATTCTGGCCTGGGGAAGGGATGCAGGAACAGGTGCAGGGTCTAAGAGGGAATTGTGGCTTGGTGCACAGGGCTCCTGGTGCATCGTCTGTCTGGGGGTATGGATGCAGGAGAAGGTTCTGGCCTCCCTGGGCATGGGTGTGCAAGGTCTGAGAGGGAGCTGGGGTTGGGTGCCAGAGGCAGTCTCTGGCTGAGAGGTGCTCACCTAAGCAGCTCTTCACTGGCAGCGCTCCAGGCAGGCCTCTCTGCCTGCAAGCCAGCAGCCCTAGGCTGCTCCTGGCTGTTCCCTGTGGCACTCTTGCCACAGTGCTCTTAAAATTACAGTAATTCCTAAAATCTTTGTCAATTATATTACTTTTTTGAAAGTGTAAAGGTTTAAAAAAGTGAACCATACACAGTACTGTAGAAACCTTCTGCTTCAAAATGACAATCTCAAATCTGCTTTTTGTTCATTCTCTAAACTGTTGTAATTTTGAGGACTTTCTACAAATGGTTAAAATGCTGTTTCACTTCTTGTAGATCGAGCTGGAAGCATTAGTACCCTTGATTCCTTAGACTTTGCAAGATACTCTGATGATGGAAACAGGGAGACAGATGAACGAGTAGCAGGTGAGTAGGATTTTTGTGTGGGATACAAGTGTTAGAGTACTAGGGTTACCATATGGCTTCATCAGGTTTTTTGGGCAGCAACATTTATAAATTACGTCTTTCCTCTTCAGGAACATGTTAAAGATTTCACTAGACTGTAGTTTTACTACATCAGGTTTATTCTAAATAATCTTTGTTAGCTCCTAAAATCACTTAGGAGTATTTTAGCTGAGTGAAGCAAAATATATCCTTTAAATGCCCAGCATTATATTTTATGAGATTCTATGCAGAGTTCCCTCTCCTCGATTGTTTGCCACAACCACAGAATCCTTCAAGATTGTCCATGTGCACAATAAAAGCAATCATTGTTTACTGATAGTTATTGCATCAATTTATTGCTCACAAGAGAGTTGTAAGCAACTCAAGCGTTGCCAGTTTAACAGCCAGTAAGCATACTGGCCATAAATTCTGCCTCTGTCGTCTTTCTTCTGCTTCATTCTTCCATTTCCCAGTTCTGCAGACAATGTGTGATGGCAAGGAAAAGGGGCCATTGTACATTGGCAGTCTTTTCCCCGCCCCCCCCCCCCCCCCCCGCAATCAGATCTGCTCTCCTGAAGTATTTGGCATCTGTGTGCCTTAAGTGACACATCTTTTCTTGTCAACAACACAGAGCCAATATAACCTTGGAGAGAGTATATTGGGTTATTTTTGGTCTTGAACAAAATCACCTTTTAATTAGGTTCTAATCTCAACATCGTCAGTGGTGATGCATAAGCTAGAAAAAAGGTAGATTTTTTTTTCAGGTTTCATTATTTGCAGTGCCAGCAGATGAAAACTGGGTTTTCAGATTGCACCTCCTAAAACCAGCACTCTCTGGTCCAACAACATCCCTTGTCCAGCAGGACCAAGGATGTTAGTGGACCAGAGAGCCAGGCAGGAGGGCGAGCTGCAGTCTGCATCCTTTGGCAGTCCTGGGTGTCTGCAGCTGGTGTACCCAACAGCCCTATGGGACGGGAGGCAGTAGTGTCTGTTTCCCCACGCCCACCAACCATGCAGCCCTGAGGGAGGGCAGCTGTGCAGAGCTGGAGCTGTGTCCCCAGCACTGGCCCAGAGCTGGCTTGCCTTGGCAGCCCCACAGGGGACAGCATGGGCGGAAGCTCAGCAGCAGGTGAAGGAGCAGCCCAGTGGAGGGGGTTTCAGCTTGGGAGCCAGTGGCAGGGAACCCTTCCCTGATTTGGGCAAATTCTCCAGCTGGTCCCAACCGTGCTAGACCAAGAGGGTGCAAGGTGTACTTGTAATATAAGAGACTTTGATATAACAAATTACCGAGGGACATTTTATCCAACTACAATACTTGCGTCGCGTAAGCCTCATCGTAAGATAATGGTGAAGACAAATATATTCTTAACATTTCAATTTTCACCTGTCATCTATCACTACATGACTTTGTTATTGCTATACAGCGTTCCCTCATATTTTCTCCACGCTTGGGTGGAATGAAATTTATTATACACCAAGGTATGTGTGGATGCGCACCAGCAATAGAAACTCATTCTGTCTTCTATGGGTGGCTGTAGACACTCTGCTAATCAGCTGGGTGGCACCTGAATCTCTTCTGTGCATCTGCCCAAGCAGTCATCTTACAGGGAACACTGCTGCTATATGAGATATACAAAAGTGTTGAATTCATTTTACCAAAACCCAAAGCTGGATCTCATCAGATGGGCTAATTAACAAAGACTAGCTGACCCTAGCAGCCTTGTGAAATTAAGGGCCCAGATACTTCCCATCATCTTAGCCTATATCGAGGTTAGGTAAACATTATCTAGATCAAAAACATAAATGAGAGACTTCTCTTTGCTCCCAACCTCAGCTCTAATGCATTTTTCTCTGGTACCTGCTCTTTTTTGTGAAATACAAGATGTTGGATGAAGAAAACAGCAAGAATGGATGGCAAGGATGGCTACCATTTTTAGCTGGTGTATTTCTGCCTTTTGTAAGTTTACCGTCGAAGGGTCTAGTAGTAGGTCCAGCTGCAGTACATAGAATCATAGATTAGGGTTAGAATAGACCTCAGAAAGTCATTTAGTTCAGCCCCATCTTCTAATCAGGACCAACCCTAATAAATCATTCCAGCTGGGGCTTTATTAAGCCTGACCTTAAAACCGTCTAAGGATGAAGATTCCACCACCTCCCTGGGCAAGCTATTCCAGTGCTTTATCACCCTCCTCAAGATTTTTATAAATGGGTCAGATTCAGTCATACGGTACCAAATGGGCACCACCTTTAGTAGAAATCATTTGAGACCATTTTGATGCACATTTTATCAATATTTTGATTTCTGGTGTGGTGCAAAAACTCAACCACTAGAAACTCTTTGGAAAAATGTCTATTTTGAGGGTTATATCTTTGCAATCCCTATTTCAGACTACTCCTGATTTGGATCACTAGCCATGCCTTGCACCCTCCTGAGTTCATGCAATTTACCAAGAAATCTGAATTAAACACGCACATTTTTAAAGAGTGGGTCAACTTTTGAAAAGAAGTCTTGATACATGTTGAACCCATCTTGTCCTGCACTCTCGGGACCTGACCAGTGTCATACGAGAGAATTTTCTGGATGACAAATGGTCAGCATTTTCTAGCACATTACCAACACTTCCACTGCTTACTGGGCTCTTAGAAGACATTTAGGCTGTGTCTACATTACCACCTTCCTTCAAAGGAAGGATGGTAATGAGGCTGTTTGGAATTTACTAATGAAGTGCTGCCGTGCATAGGCCACACTTCATTAAGCAAATTCCCCCCCGCGGCAGCTCCGAAGTTTTAAAGTACGAAGTACCGGCACGCGTCTAGCCACGGCTCACCCGAGGAGTAAGGGGACTTCGAAGTACCGGCGGATGCGCTGTGGCTAGACGCGTGCCGGTACTTCAAAGTTTAAAACTTCGGAGTTGCCGGGGGGGGGGGGGGGGGGGGGGCGGAATTTGCTTAATGAAGTGCTGCCTATGCACGGCAGCACTTCATTAGTAAACTCCAAACAGCCTCATTACCATCCTTCCTTCAAAGGAAGGTGGTAATGTAGACACAGCTTTAGGGGTAACTTACAGCTGAATTACAGCACAGAACACTGAGAGCCAGGGCTGGTGGCTGTAAACAAACTTTATGGGACCATGGGAAACTTGGCCACACCAATGGTAGGTGGTCTTCCAGCTAATTAACATCATGCCGATGAGAGCGTTCCAGATTAGAGCAGTTTAGCCTGTACAACCATAACTACAGTGCTGCAAACATGCCACTGTAATACTGTCAGTCCCTTTGGATGAGAAGTGTGCACTCATGTAAGGAATCTTAATTGCAGAACTTTTGATAGCACTCCAATGTAAAATCTAAAAAAGCATACTTCAAACCAAAGTAGCAATTAACTTTTTTAATATAGCAAGGGGCATATTTGAAAGAATATGATTTTTTTGGGCCTTCCTTTTAATTTTGCATCAGTGTAACAGGTCTCAATGGTTCTTTATAAATGTGACAGTTCATTGTCCATTTCCAATACACAATAAACTAGTGGTACAGTATTGCTTGACATTGCTATGTAAGTTGTGATGTGTAACACATTTTTGTCTTCAAAAAGTGTCTAAAGAACTTTGGATCAGGTGCAAGTTTGAATATGGTAAACCCTCAAGCAGCACAATTTCAATTTGTGCTTAATTCGCATTAACACGAGTTAAGTGCAAATAGGAACCAGCGCCCTTCCTCCAGCCTCCCACCTCCCCCAGATGGGAGAGCCCAGTGGGAAAAACCATGCCACAAGCAGCTGTTACACACGCACACACACACACCCCTCCCCCCATCCCCCCAGCTGGGGATTTCTGGGGATCTTCCCACCCCCAATTTACAGGAAATTCAGTTTACGCAAAGGTTGCCCACAACTCAGGCTCCATGTAAATTGAGGGATCCTGCTTCTTTGTGGGTAGGACCTTTTAAAATGTTCAAAAAGATTTTCTTCTCTAAAGGCAGCACGATTCCCTAAAGACTAACAAAATAATTTATTAGGTGGTAAGCTTTCGTGGGACAGACCCACTTCTTCAGACCATAGCCATACCCAAACAGACTCAATACTAAAGGCACAGAGAACCGAAAAAATAATCAAGGTGAGCAAATCAGAGAGTAGAGGGGCAGAAGGCAGGGTGAGGGAGAGTCAAGGATTAAGCCAAGTATGTAAAAGAGCCCCTATAATGACCCAGAAAATTCACATCTCAGTTCAAACCATATGTTAATGTGTCAAATTTTAATATAAAAGAGAGTTCAGTAGCCTCTCTTTGCAGACAGTTGTGAAAATTCCTCTTCATTAAAACTCAAACTTTTTTAAGTCATTAACAGAATGGCCCACTTCATTAAAATGTTTACTGACTGGTTTGTGAATCAGGAGTGTTATGTCTGTTTTGTACCCATTATTTCTTTGTCTGAGAGAGTTTGAAGTCTGTCCAATATACAAAGCATCTGGGCATTGTTGGCACATGATGGCATATATAATGTTAGTTGAGGTACATGAGAGTGTGCCTGTGATTCTGTGAATAACCTGGTTAGATCCAGTGATGGTATCTCCATAGATACGTGGACAAAGCTGGCGACAGACTTTGTTGCAAGGAAAAGTTCCAGAACTGGTGTTCCTGCAGTATAGGTTGTGGTTGTGGGTGAGAATCCTCATAAAGTTGGGAGGTTGTCTGTAGGAAAGAACAGGCCTGTCACCTAGGGCCTTCTAGAGTGTGGCATCCTAATTTAAGGATAGGTTGTAGGTCTTTAATAATATGTTGCAGTGGTTGGAGTTGGAGGCTGTAGGTAATGACTAGTGGTGTTCTGTTCTTGGCTTTTTTGGGCCTATCTTGGAGTAGCTGGTCTCTGGGTATTCGTCTGTCCCTGTCGATTTTGGTTTTTTATTTCTCCTGGTGGGCAATTCAGGTTTATGAATATTTGGTAGAGATCTTGTAATTTTCAATCTCTGTCAGTAGGATCAGAGCAAATGCGAGTGTACCTAAGGGCTTGACTGTAAACAATGGATCTAGTTATGTGTGCAAGATGGAAGCTAGAACGGTGTAGGTAAGTATGGTGATCAATGGGTTTCCAGTAGAGCATAGTACCGATCAGGCCATCCTTGATTTGTAGTGTAGTGTCCAGGAAATGCATCTCTCGCATGGAGTAATCAAGGCATAAGTTGATGGTGGGGTGCAGATTGTTAAAGTCTCTGTGGAATTCTTCTAGAGTCTCTGTACCATGGGTCCAAATCCTAAAGATGTCATCAATGTACGTTAAGTAGAGGAGGGGTAATAGGGGACGAGAGCTGAGGAATCATTGTTCCAGTTCAGCCATAAATATATTAGCTTATTGTGGGGCCATGCGGGTGCCCATAGCAGTTCCACTAATCTGGACGTATAAATTGTCCCCAAATCAGAAATAATTGTGTGAGAGCAAAGTTACAGAGGTCAGACACCCTATTAGCTGTGGTGACATCAGGGATGGTATTGCTGATCGCTTGTAATCCGTCTTCATGTGGAATATTAGAGTACAGAGCCTCTACATCCATGGTGGCAAGGATGGTGTTGTCAGTGGTATCTCAAAAGATAGCTGTGAGCGTTGGTGGTAGAGGGTTTGAGGAGGGAGTCCACGAAATTGGATAATCCGGTGGTAAGAGTGCCAATACCCGAAATATAGGGCGTCCGGGGTTCCCAGGTTTGTGGATTTTGGGAAGTAAATAGAATAATCCAAGTTGGGGTTCAGATGATGTGTCTGAGTAAATAAGGTCCCGAGTAGCAGCAGGGAGTTCCTTAAGTAGTTGTAATTTTTTTTGGAATTCCAAAGTGCGATCAGAGGAGAGAGGTCTGTAAAATGTGGTGTTGGAGAGTTGTCTGGCTCTCTCCTGTTCATCATCTGACTTATTCATGATGACAACAGCACCCCCTTTGTCAGCTGGTTTGACTATAATGTCTGGGTCATTTTTGAGACTCTGAACAGCATAGTGTTCAGCATGGTTGAGATTGTGTCTCATTTGGCATTGTTTGTGTATGTCAGTCTGAGCATGGTTGCGAAAGCGTTGTATGTAGAAATCCAGACTTTCACTACGACTCTCAGGGGCAGTCCACATCGAGTTCTTCTTCTTTTGATGTTGGTCGGGGGGGGGTCAAGAGAGTCAGACTGTTCGTAGGTGTGTTGGAAGAATTCTTTTAAGACAGAGGCGGCAAAAGAAGGCTACAAGGTCACCACAGAATTGTATTAAGTTAGTGGAGGAAGTAGGGCAGAAGGAAAGACCCCTGCTAGGCTGAGTTGGTATCTGGAAAGGTTAACAATATTGTTAGTTGAGCTGTCGTTATTGTAGTTGTAGTATCCTGAGGTATGAAGTAATTTAGAAAATTTATTCTCTTTTCTTTTTAGTAGGAAGTGGAAGTGGTGTTATAAATTTCTTGTCTAGTACAAGTAAAGCCTCGTTCTGTGTGGTCTTGCGTGGATGCCTGATTGTTGATGAGAATTTCAAGTTCACAGAATTAATTTTTAATCATCTTTTGTTTATTGTAAGGATTTTGATCAAGTCGTTCCTCAGTTTCTTAGAGAGCGTGTTGCATAGGTGCTCACTGTAGTGTGTGTATTATGTTGATTGTAATGGGTTTTTCACAGTCAGTCCTTTGGATATAATGTGCATTTTCTTGCTTTTGGAGAGAAAGATGATGTCTGTCTGGATCTGGGCAAGTTTTTCCATATAGTTGGTGGATTTCCATTCCAAATTGCTAAATGTAGTGCCTTGCATGTTGAATAGTTTTGTTTTGATAGTATATAGACTAGCATGGCTTTCTCTCTGTTACTATTCCAAATGATAAACTTACTGACTACACAGAATGCAGGGTTTTTTGCTGCTTTGTAGATCCTACGATATTAGAGGGACAAAGTGGATGAGACAATATCTTTTATTGAACTATTTTCTGTTGGTGAAAGAAATGGGCTTTCTGGCTACAAGGTCATGCACAACATAAAATAGAAAATAAATTTATTTTCAATCTTACATAGTCATCTGTGTTGTTCCAACATAGGGGAGAATCGATTCTGGCATTGGACATTTATGTTTAAGATGTCCAGTGTCCCTTTAAACAAATAAAATCTGAGCTAAGTTGTTGCTCTAAAAGTATCTCTTAGTTGCCAAGGCAAGCTGTTTTTAAATATGCAAGATAAATTAGGATGTTTAAAACTGTAAACTGGTTTCAAAGGAGCACTTAACTGATTACCCATTTTAACTTAGGGCCTGCTGCTGGGCCTTGTGCCACGGCCATGAGGTGGTACTGCCTGGTCCACTGGCTCCTCTGCAGCTGGGGCTGCTTTGCAGCCAGAGTGTGCTGGCAATAGCCAATTAACCAGTAAGTCTCATGCTTGCCAGTGTGCTTTTTGGTGAACTGTTTACCATCCTGAAAATAAAACTTGACTAACTTAATCCTCTTCTCTTTTTTTTTTTTAATTGTTCTCTCTTTGTCTCTCGCCTTTTTTCCTCTTGTCTAAGAAGACCCTTTGATACCATAGTGCTCTTACGAGACTGAATTTCAGCCTTTTTGGAAGAAGTGAGACATAATCTAATATCAAGGCTCCTTTTGAGAATCATCCGAGCTCTTGGAATTAGCCGTCTTTTCATTCTGCTATCTTCCCTATTAAAGATTTCTCAAGACAACCCAAACCTTCTGGTTTTATTGTTGTGCCCCTTGAAAGCAGTATAAAACAGAGAGAGCCATTGCATTCTTCAGTAGCTAAAATAAACTGGTCACAATTTACCTGTCCAATCAGATTTGTGTCATGGCTAGTCACTACTAGAGCCAGTTTTACTATTGCAAAGAATTTGATATCGGCCTCTTTAAGGTGCGTCTGAGCAGTCACCTGCAAGTTGAGGCACTGAAAATAAGTTTTGGTTTTTTTTTAAATTTTGATCCTTGACCTTTACTCATGCATCTTCACTAATGCAGACTCCGTGCTTTTCTAATGCAACTGAAACAAATTGAGTTCTTCTTCCTTAAGGGAGGGTCTAGCCACTCCCAGTCTTTTGAACCAAATTTCTATTCAGGAAGTTTTGCCTTATTTGGAAGGTGAATAGAAACCATTGACTTTTAAGGCACAGAGAACTTCAGTGATGCCTTGTTGTAGGGAGATTAGTCACCTTCCAGACTCAAGCTTCTGAACCCTCACAGACATGTGAGGAAACAGCTTCTCCCCTTAAGACATGTCTCACATCAAACACTTAGAAGTATTTTGATTGCTTTTGATAAGCCCTCCCTCTAAGTTGCCTAAGCTGTTCCATCAAGCCTGACACTTAAAGCAGTCCAATGGTGTGAGTCCATTGGAGGTACTTATACATGCTGCTCTTAAATCAAGGTCAGCAGCCTTTGGCATGCAGCCTGCCCACAGATTACCCTGATGAGCCATGCACCGAAGGTTACAGACCCCTGCATTAGATCATAAGGGAATTTAATCCTCCTGACAATAAGGTACCAGTACCATCTAGTGCTTAGTATTTGCTAAGTTATCAGTCAGAGTTATGGTACTGTAATTTTTCTCTTAAGTAAAGTAAGAAATATCTCCCCACCTCCAATTAACAGTATATATTGATTTTGGTGCTTACTGTTGTGTGTGATAAGGAATGCTGTAACAAGACATGAAATGCAGCTGCTGCTGAAAAATGCTTAATTGGCTCATTCAAATAAAATGTTAATTCTGGATTATCTTTAAAGATTAATCAGTATTCTGGGATCACATGTTACAAATCATGCGCAGTAAGAAAAAGCAAATGCTGACAAATGTACACATTCTTCAAAACAAAATGAATTTAGGATGCTGAAAATTGAAGTTTTGTCAGCCTGATGGAAGTTAAAATAGCTATGTTACGCTAAGGATGCACTCTAGTTGTGGGTGTTTTTAGCAAAAGTCATGATCAATGAACAAATTCACAGCCAATAACCTGTCCATGATGTGTATTGTGTATCCCTAACTATAAAACTAGGGCCGGGGCAGCATGAGTACTCTTGGGAGTAGTGGGAGGCAGCGCGTGGCCCAGTACCCTTGCTGATACAGGGTGGAGGGGAGGATGGCAGGGCTAGCAGGCTTTTCAGAAGCAACCAGCATGTTCCTGTTTTTCCTCCAGGGAGGGAAGATGGTAGAGGAGTTCCTCTATGCACTGCCCCTGCCATGAGCTCTGTTTCCGCAGCTCCCACTGCAGGGACAGAGCTAATAGTGGGGGCAGCATGTGGAGGAGCCCCACTGGACTTCTGTCTCTATAGGAGCTTCAGGGCGGTGCTGGCCACTTCCAGGCAGCATTCCCCAACCCCAAAATAAGTGCTGCCTTGCACCCCAGCCAGTATGTTCTGTAAGCTGTGCTCTTTGACAGCCACCCAGGAGAGACTGCAATGCCTCCCAGCAAAGTGCCCACAGCTGCCTGCAACATGTTTTGCTGCTGGTGGTGCACATCTGCATATGCCTTGGTGCTCAAAACAAAATGTATTCCTCACAGAGGGAACATCAACTGTAACCTCCTGCTCCAGCCTTGAGCCCCCTCCCACACTCCAGCAAGCTAGCAGCCACCAGAATGGCTGGCCCAGAGGCTTGTCTGATCTGCTGAGACATTCCCAGAACCAGCCCTCAAATCTGTGACTTCAGTCACCTCCATGATAAATACAGCTTTAACAATAATAAATGAGGTCTGGGACTTAACAGCGCAAGTTATACTTTGTGCAGTATAGTGTGTTCATTTTGAAGTATTGTAGAGCTAATGCTCGTCAGATATTTGTCTTATTCAAATTCTTAAGCTGTTTAAATAGAAACATGCAGCAGAGTAACCAACTTTGGTAGGAACAAGCAGGTAAAGTCATAATGGTTGTTTTACTCCTTCAGGATCATTGCAATTGTTTACTCAAATTTTAATTCTTGCAGTCTGACATGGGTTTTTTGCCTTTCTGTGCCTTCAGTCATGTGTCTCTCATTTCTGCTTCAGTTTTCCTCAGTGGGATTCCTGAGTTTCTCCAGTTTGTTTTTTTTTACCAGTATTCTTTTACATTTGTATCATTCTGATGCAGGGCACTCCTGATCTGCAATTGTTCTGTATCATTCTTAATATTTTAAATGAAAAACTGTGAATACATGCTCATTTTAAGTGATTTTTACCTAAATTCAATCGGTATGTGATTTTCATGTTTTTCAAAATTGAATAAATCGCCACCTTACTATTTAAAACCTAACTGTAAACTTCTGATATTTGTATGCTAAAGGAAATATTAAATGATTATGTAAGAAGTGTAATTTTCAGTAAAAATCATTTTCTAACTTGGTTGCACAGAAATGTTTGCAGATCAGCATTGCTGACTACTAAAGAGATCTTTTACATACTTTCTCATCAACTCCTCAGTTGTGCTTTTGTACCGCTGGCATAAAATTCTGTGCATCGAGCAAGTTACTTTCATATCGTAAATGTGATGTACTGTAGTTACAACTTCAGTTTTATGGATAAATGCAAACTGAGTGAATATTTTTTTCCATGTACTCGTTTCATAACCAACAGGTTCTTTTTAATCAATGTCCAACAAGGAGCCTGAATTATTTGTACAGTTTTTTCAATAACTGAATAGTACATCTTACATACAAGAACCAGTTAAATAAGACACGGATTTCACACCATTGTTATCTAAAGTAGTCTGTCAGCATATTCCATTAAATAGTTCCAGGCAGTGGTTCCTCAAAAACTACATTGAGCTTATTCTTTCTTGGCAGTGTTAAAGCATCATTAGTTTCACATTAATATTCAAGTTAAAATAGTTGAGACAATATCAGCTGTCCGAAGTCATTTTAGATAATAAAGTAAGTATATAATATTGAATAGTATAGTACAGCTAAATTCTAAACTACTTCATTTTCTCTAGATAACTGAATATCTGATGTTTGCCTACATTTGGTAGTCAGACTAACATGCATACTACATACAGTACAGTCTTTTATATCGTGCAGCCCTGGACTGTCTTTGTTGTTTTTATTTTCACTATATTGCACCTATAGACAACATAACTAAAATTTGCTTATGGTTAAAATGCCAGTTATTTGAGAGTTCTGGATAACAGAATGCCAGATATGAAAGAGTTTACTGTACCTGGCTGTGTTGAATCAGTAAGGTGTCTGGACACTGATAACTGTCTGAATAGATTCCCTCAAAACTTTTGAATGTAAAGAACTTTGAAAAGGAACATTGTTAAAGTAAATCCTCTTACAAAGGTGCAAAGTATATTTTAAATTGGCAGTCACTGTATATCTAGCCTTGATTTTTTTGTTCTAACCTTTCAAGGTAGCAGCACTGTTCTTGCACTTAAATACAGTTTGAACCTCTTTAGTGTGGCACTCTTTTTTGGCAAAATCTGTGGTCTGGCATGATGTTAGCCGAATATCCACTTATCAGGGGTGTTGCCAAGTTTCCCGTGGTCCCATAAAATTTGTTTACAACCACCATTGCTGGCCCTGTGTTCTCTGTTTTTATTTACCTGTAATGTACCCCTAAATGTCTTCTATGAGCCAAGTAAGCAGAGGAAGTATTGGTAATGTTGCTGAACGTTGTTGACCTCCCGTTGTTGGGCAAATTATCTTGGTCAGCACCAGTCGGGTCCTGAGGGTGCTAGCCTAGAGAGATTCAGCCTGTACCAGTTTGAGCAAACTTTACGGGGACATTTGTTAGGATAATTCATAATAGAGATGTTGAACAGCTAAATCTCAATTTGGAACTTGTGCACAGTTTTAGAACTGTAGCAAAAATGTAGAGTATCAGAGGAAACATTATTTAGGAATAAGTGGGTGTACTTGAAGCTCTTTTGAGGAATCTGAAATACATATGTCTTCCTTTTAGCAATGCATAGCTAAATGTATTTGAAGCAAGTCAAATGCATATAGAGATGCTTCATTTAATCTTATTAAAGTGAAAAATCCAAGGCTACTATTAGAAAATAACTGAATTTGTAGAAGCTAACAAAAAACTTGATAAATATTACTTTACCTCATAGCAAAAATATAGTAGGATTCAAACATTGAGATTTTTGAATCCATGACATTCATGCAAAGTAACAAAATGGTGTGTAATTTATTATAAAACAACTTCAAAAAGTTTAAAAGGCCAATAATACCATAAATTTCAAAATTATTTTGGTTTTGCCACACATACCGCTTACACTAATTTTTTTTTAAGAAAAATCCTCTCCTTTTTGTTTTAGCCCAAAAAAATCACAGCATGTTGATTAACAGAATTTGGAGAGGGAAAAGGATAGAAGCATCAGAATATTTTCCTCAATTTAATGCAAGGTGAAGATACATAGTACAGTAATTTTACTAAAAACCTACAGCGATTCCTTGTCAGACAGCTTGAACTTCCATTTTGGTTAACTCTAGACCACTATGATGATGGAAAACTTTCACCAGTTTGCTTTCAAGCCAACTCTGCTGCATGTGTCCATAAGTTCCATAAAGACTGCATGCTTTATGTTTTAATACAAACTGTATATTTTTTTTACACCCATCCTTGCTTTTTATATTTTATTTTTGTTTCCCTTTCCTTGGTTGGATGCCTGTGTGTGTTTAATCCAAATCCCTGTCCAGTCCTGGAGTTTGAACTACGGAAAGCCAAGGAGACCATTCAGGCCCTCCGAGCCAACCTGACTCAGGCTGCAGGTGGTGTACATAAACCTTTTCTTTAGTCTTTCTACTTTGACAATGTAGAAGTAGCTGAGCTCTTTCCAGGTGAAACACAGTAAATTTTATGTTAATTTTTTTGCAGAAAGTGAAGTTCCTTTGCAGGAACGAAAAAATTATAAATCAAGTCCTGAAATTCAGGTAGGTGCTTGACAGAAATTGTTAACTTCAGTGCACATACAGCAATTTTATACCAATCACAAAGAAGGTGAGCATAATATTTAGTTTTCATTGTGTTCTTTTTTTCCAGGAGCCAATCAAACCTCTTGAGAAAAGAGCTCTAAACTTCCTAGTGAATGAATTTTTGTTAAAGAATAGTTACAAGCTTACTTCAATAACCTTTTCAGATGAAAGTGATGATCAGGTAAAGTTTGATTACTCTTTCTGATAAGTGTTTGCCTGTGCTTACTTTCAAATCTGGGTTGTTTTTTTTTTAATTTGTTTTTGAGGTCAGAGTAGTTGTTGAAATAATCTCTGATTCTGCAGACTGCACGCATGCACTAAACTATATGCACCTGAGTAATCCCGATGAAGTCAGCAGGACTATTAGCACACATAAAATTAAGCATGTTTATCAATACTTAGCTGATTAGAGCCATAAACTGAAAATTCAAGAGCACTCTGTAATGCATCAAAATAGGCTGGTTTTCAAAATCTGCAAATAAAGAGCTAAAGAACACACAAAAATGGATAGAATTGTATAAACTCATATCAACTAATCATCAGTATTCAGATTATCTTTTTACTGGCAATTAAGATTTTACTTCAGACTCCATCGGTACAATAAGTTTTCTAGTAATTACTTGCACAAGAAACAATGTGGTGGTTATTTTAGAGCCTTTTATAACTTGGTAATACATTTATTTTTGTTCTTTGATGCCACAAACATTACCTAGTTATAATTTGTAAATGCAAAACCACTTTATATTTTTCTTTCACACTGATATGCTCATTCAATGTACTCTTTCACAGTACAGCAGAAGCTTTATTATTCAGCATCCCTTGGGAGCTTGAGCGTGTGGTCAAATGTGTCAGATATTGGAGCGGGGACAGTGGCCCTGGCCCTGCTGCCGCTGCCAGCCAAGCAGAAAACAATCCCTGCCTTGTGGCAGCTGTCCCTGCTCCACTGACAACCACCAGCAGAGCTGATGCTGGTTAAGTGAGCATGATGGTTGTCTGAATTCCAGATAACCCAGATTTTACTGTATATCCAAGAATTCAGTTGTAATATTTTGAACGTATCTTCTCAATACCTTAAGTTGATCATAAAGTTTTTATTACCAATAATCATGTGTATTCTATTTAAAGCATATAGAGAGTCAAATGAGAAATTAATTTTTTAAGCAATTTGCCAGGCATTTGTCATCAGAAGTGAGTACATGGAGTTAAATAGCCTACTAAGGGTAACTATTCTAAGTTTGTATAGTGATTCCCTCACTTTAGTGTCTTTAGAAAAGTTTGATTATCCACATATTTCTGGGTTAATGTAAACAGACACTGAGACGTCAAACTAATGTGCAGAGTTTGGCTCTTGTACTTACTTAATTCTTCCCATGTCACCATTGGTGTTATGACCCGTAATTGAAGTTTTGCCAGTAAGGGGGGGAAATATCAATCTCATTTTACATGCAATGGAATAAATACCAAAAAAAAAAATGTATTTGGCTTTCTACCTAAAATAGCTAGAAACAGATGCTGCAAATTAGTACAAGAAACAGCGTGAATTCTCTTTAGTTACTGGCAGTACATATATTTGATAAACTATTCAAAACCCTCAACTAAACTTCCTGTGAAGTGTGTGAATAGAAATCCAGATGATTCCCGCCCACCCCCCATATATTTAAGTGATGTAAAGCAAGCAAGCAAACCTTCCCTGGCTTAAAATACTGCACTGCAGTTTTTAGAAATGTTGACTATCTTTTTTTCTCAAAATATGTGATATAAACTCTTGGAGTTTACAGTTCATTTTTAAGGTTCAATAAAAATTAAATAAGGAATGGAAATAACTAGTAACTATTATTGAATGATATTTTGTAAATCTGTATAATGGTTAACAAAATACACGTTTTTATGGCAAAATTTAATGTTACCACTATTATACAAATGTTTTTATGTGGTTGAAATAGTATGCAACAGAGCTATCTGCTTATCTCTCTCTAAAATAATTTTTGAAGCCCTCCATTAAGTGTGGTGTCCTTAACATGCACTTCTGTTGTTCAGATTGACTCCGTTAAAATCAAATTGGGTTTCACATATGTGTCACACTATGTACCAAATGTGTTCATTTTCGGGGGCGGAGGGTGGTAATTAGTGATTAGCCCTGCAAACTCAGTCAATTCTCTGAGATGCTCTGATTCTCATGCATAATCTGAAGTCAGAGAACTTATGTGGGTGAAATTCCACCCTCAAAGACAGAGAATGGAAGAAAAAAATCCTACATGTCTCATATAAAACAAGAAGTGTGCTCATGAAGAACAGTGGGGAAAGAATTGTACAAAAATGTCAGCATTTATTACCTGTGGTGATGCTCTTTAAGCATACCCCCTGGACAGACAGACACACACAACTTCTACTCTGGTTAGCACCTTAAAGTAGCAATGTGGCTATGGTGTCGTAGATGGCAACTTAAGCTTGTTACATGCATCCATATGCAGAGTTGTACATACTTGTGTTTGGCTGGTTAACTCTAGATGTCATGGGAACAGCCACACTGCAGTTTGTGGCACCTGCCCAAGCAGAGCTATTGCATGCCCATCTCCCTGCCCTAGGAAGCATGCTCCCAGCTTCTGAGTGGACAAACACCAGGTGACACCCCACTTGGTTAATGAAATGTGTGTTTACTATCTTTAAACGTTTTTCTATTTTCTTACGTTGGGTATTTTGAACACCTACCTAACATAAGGTAGATAGAAGTAATGTAGAATAGTCAAACAAGAAAATGGACAATGTTGGGTGAGGGTCTGAAAAAAATAAAATGGTCCCCATGTTTTCAAATGTATACAGTTACTGTGATGTAGTAACCAACAGGGTGGCGTGTAATGGAAGCTGGAGGGGAGGCTAAGTCTCTCCAAACTTTTCACCGATGGTGTGGCAGCGATGTAGTTCAGGCCTTGAAATAATCTCCTTTTCCTGCCATGGTGCCCGGAGGCTGGAGCAGCGCTCATTCCCCACAGCAATTCTGGGCCCACAGAATTTTCTCGTCTTGGCACCTCACTAAGAGAGGGAAAGGAGTGAGCAGGGAACAGGTCATGTCAGATGATGGGAGAGTCAGTGAGCAGAGATGGAATGGGCTTGAAGCACCAGCCAGTGCTGAGAGCTTGACTCATCTGAGGTTATAGGAGTCTGAGAGCAAGCAGGGGCAAGGACTCAGCTGGAAGAGGTAAGGTAGGGAGCTAGTCTCCCCAAGGGGAAGCCTCGCCTGCCAACTGTGATACCCAGTAGTGAATTTGAGTATGCACATAAATAACCAGTTAAGTAAAGTATTTGTGCACACAGTTTTTGTGACTTAGCATTTTTGAAAATTTAGGCCTGTGTATTATATAGGAAGATAATTGCAATGGAATCCATATATATGTATGAAGTAAAACTTTGACATGCACCCCACTCCCCCAAACAAGCTGTATCAGTTGTACATACCCTTCTACTAGCTCCTTGCTTTATCCTAAAAAATTGCCTGGCCAGAGTACCTGATTAAGGTGTACTTTACTTATGAAAGTAGCAACTGCAGATTTCATGAAATGTTTATTTTAGAATTCTTTTTAATGCAGAGGTTAGACTTTTTTTTTTTTTTGGTGGGCGGGGAGGAGAGGTAGTGATACTTCTTCCCTGGAGCAGAAACTTTGACTTTTGCTATTTTTCCTTTCAGTTGGGTATAAGCAGCTCGCATTGCATTCTCCAAATTACCTTAACGTTTTGCTATAAGTGTCTTGTTCTTACGCCGGAGTATACATTATAATGAAGTGAACAGAAATTCAAGAAGAAAAAGGAATGTACCATGGACTTCTGACTCTGCTTTTAATCTTTTCCAGGATTTTGAATTGTGGGATGATGTAGGATTGAACATTCCAAAGCCTCCAGACTTGTTACAACTCTATCGTGACTTTGGCAACCATCAAGTAACTGCAAGAGATGTTGTAGATGTAGCAGTTGGCGTGGAAGAGGATGAGTTAGAGGTTACCACTCCTACACTAGGAACTGTTCCCATATTTGGAGCACCACAGTCAATAGAAGTAAGATCATAGTTAAGAAACTTACACAGGTGTGTTATATGCTGACATAAGTGGAGTTTGCTAAATTGTTTTTATTATTTTCATCTTGCATTTAGCAACGCTTAATGGTGCAAAAATTAGAAGATCAAATTGACACATTAAACAATGACAAATGGTCTTTGATGGAACAAATTCGGAGACTTGAGAGGTATGTAGTTTTGATATTGCAGCATTTTACATATAAATATGTAAAATATTCAGAACAAAAACAAAAAAATCTCACTAGTTGTTCATAAGGGTTGTCTCTAGAACTGACAGAATCTTACCTTTTTAATATACATAATTACATGAGAACCAATAGAATATTTTCATCTCTGAAGATTTTAAGGGCTCCTGTTGCATAATAATTTGTTTATATCTTGCATTTATCTGTCAAAGAAAATTAAGAGGACACAGACAATTTAAATATAGATGGCTAAGGAATCTTTTATTTAAATATGTGTAAACAATAGAAGTAAAATGAACATAAGTACTTTTTGTTTTTCATTGTGCTTGCATTTCTCTCTGCTTGGAAAATGAAATTCTGTAGGATTCTGTTTCAGTCCTGTCATCAATTTATTTTGATTCCTAAGTGTGCAATATTTGAGTTACAAACACTGCTGGGAGATGTTCATTTTAACAGTTTTCTCCTTTTGAAATTAAAGAAAAAGTCTTACACCAGCTTTTTAAGTAGCCTTACGTTAGAAAATAACACTTCAGAGTGTGGGGGTGTGTGTGTGTGTAATGTAAAAGTCTCTGAATCATTTTGTCAGTGTGTATAGTTACCATTTCAGAGGAGGTGAAACTACATTAAATAGTGAGCTCTGAAAATTGTGCCATACAGACTTGCACTTCTTGATACTTTGAATTCTTTTGAGCTCAGCCCAAAATGTACAAAGCTGAGTCTTTATGCCCTTTCATCTTTAAGGTATTTCTGGCCACACCACTTCATGTGCTTTTCAAAAAGGATTACACCAATGCTGCAAAAAAAACCCACACAAGTCCAACAAGTCTCAGAGCCAAGTCAGCTGACCCAGGCTTGTGGTTCAGGACTCTAAACAGCAGTGTAGACATACCCATTCAGGTTGGACCTGTAGCTCTGAGACATGTTCCCCCCCACCCCCTCCCCACCAGGCGGGATGCATTTCTCAGTGCAGAGACTGTTGCTTGGACTGCTATTTTTAGCCCTGTGCCGCAGCCCTGAGTCAGTTTATCTAGGCTCTGAAACATGGGTGGTTTGTTTCTGTGGTGTGTTCTCTGTGGAAGGAGCATAGCAGTCCAGAGTGCTCATCAACACTTCCCATGTTATCTGAGACTAGAAGACTTACCAGCATTGCTTTGGTCCTTAACACAGATCATTTGTTTTTCTTCATTTAAATCATTGTTTTGGGGTGGGGGCTGCACCTGAGGAGGGGTTCAGTATGCAGGCAGCCGCAGGGAGAGAGGATTACCCCAGCCCTCTCTCAGGGCTTCGAAGTTGCCACGAGGGGGATTTGCTTAATGAAGTGCACCGCAGCACTTCATTAATAAACTCCCAACACCCTACTTACCATGCTCCCTTCAAAGTAGAGAGCTACAGTGTAAACAAGCCCTCAGTGTAGCAGCTTGGAGACAGGTGAGAAGCACCTGTCATGGCCATTGCAGCTGCATTCAGCAAGCCGGAGTGGGGTGCATCTCCCTGAGCTCGGGGACAGACAGACAGACACGGATGCACAGTCAGACAGACTCTGAAATACGTAGTAGATAGCTGTTCCCTTGTCCACGCCTGCCTCCTGCTGCCTACCTGCTGTGGTCACTACAAAGTATAACTGTCCTTGCTAACAGACTCTCACTTTCCATGTTATGAGAAACCATTGCATTCCAGGCACGTGCCATTGTCCTGGCGTAACAAAACCCTTACCTTGCTTTATGTTACAAGAGGAAGCTGCATTGCAAATTTGGTTGTTCTAGCTCGTACTGTTTAGGAGGCTTTCTTGAACAAACAGAAGGGACAGACAGACATTCTTGCAGATAAACTCAAGTATATATTAGATGATATATGACTGAAGCTGTAACAAAAGAAGTGATGTCACATGCTTCATATTTTAATTGCCTGACTCAGATCTGCTTTTGAAAAGCTATAATGTAACATTCGTTTTTCTTCTTTTTAGTGAAATAGACTTCCTCAAGAGTGAAAACTTTGCGGTTCCAGCGGCTTGTGAATTAGTCCTCTCCTCTTTAGACCAAGTGCCCCTCTCAGTTCCAGAGGACAATGGACGTTACTTAGATATCAGGAGTTCAGACAATGACAGTAAAAATGGAAAAACTGAGGAAAGAAGCCTTTCCATATCAGCCGAAGCAGATTTATGTACTCCTAAAGATGATACACTAAATTCTCTCCATGGTAAAGTGAGAGAAAAATTGCCCTCAAGTGCTTCATCAAATAAAGCAGCTATACACTTTGATAAGCCTAATAGGTTAGTGATAAAAGTTTTAAACAGCAATGCTTTTATTTTCATAGGTTTTATTTTAACAGTAGGGAGATTTTTCTAAAAGCATAGTGCTACAGAGTTCTTCTTGTTTTGTTTTGGTTTTGGCCTCCTAATTTCCTGTTGTTCCTTTCATTTAAGGTTAAGAGATGACTTTTACAAATTTTTCTAATTTTTTTTGGTGTGTATTTTGTAAAGGGTGTGAGTTCATTGAGTTTGTTTGGTAAACACATTTTCAATTTTAAAACTGAATAATTTTTTCCTTTCTCTCCACTCTAAAGTTCAGAATTGTAGGGAGAAAATATGGCTATAGAGGCAAGGAATGGGGGAAGGAGATGTTGATATTTTGTTCCTGTGTTTCTTCTCTTCATTCAATAATTCTGCTTCTCCTCCAAGGAGTTTGGTATTTAGGCATGGTTTTAAACAAGCGTGTACCAGTATAACTAAAGATGTTAACTACATGATTACAGTTGAAATATGAGAAATCTATGGAATTTATTGTCTTATCCTTTTTGGAAGGATGTCCCTAAAAGTCTGATAACATTCAGTTGTTGGAGACTGAGAATTGTCATCACTAGAAAGGTATTAAAATGCAACCTTAAAACACTGTTAACTTAAATGAGATTAAATAAGACTGCATTCAGCATGTCCACAGATATAGTGTCATCTGGTGATGGTTAAATTCTGCTTATTCATGACAATCTAATATTAAATAAGGATATTGATATACTATGCATCATAGCAATGTGGTGGGATGATGATGATGATCAATGAAATACTTCAATAATGGGATATAGAATATGTGTGAATCACAAGAGTCAGTTATTCTGGTCAGAGACTGGCTCTCTGTGTGAAGAAAGGATAGTCAAATAGTCTACAAATCTTCAGTGAGTCAAACAGTACCACAGAATCTCTATGGATAGAAATTCCATTCTTGAATAAAAGCATAGGAGTGTGGATATACTGCTGACCACCTCACCAGGGTGAGGAAGGTGTTTATGAAATGTTAATGGACATTTAGAGCAGCTACAGAAACAAAAAACTTGGTGGTAGTAGTTGAAATTCCCATACTTATGCCCATATTCACAGGGTACATCATCTCAGGGTGGGTTGCAGAAATAAAATTTCTAATGACTGCTTCTGGGAGTAGCTAGTTCTGAAAACCGGAAGGTGAGAGGCAAATCTTGATTTTAATCCGAAGTGGAGCACAGGATCTGGTCTATGACAAAGATAACGGAACTACTCATTAATAACAAACATTTAATTTCTGAAAGGGGAACTATGCAACAATAAGGAGGCTAGTTAAATGGAAAAGAAACAGTCTGAAGAGTGAAATGCCCACAGACTGCATGGGAACTTTTTAAAGAGGCTGAAGCTAAGTGTATACTCAAACTTAAAAGAGAGAGAACCAGGAAACTAGCCTTGGAAAACAGCAGAGTAGAAGAGGCTGTTTGAAGCAAGAAGGCACCCTTTTAAAAACTGGAAGTCAAATCCTAGTGAGGAAAATTTGGAAAGAGCATGAAGTTCAGCCAGTTAAGTGTAAAACTATAATTTGGCGGGGCAGAATGGAATTAGAAGAATAATTAGCAAAAACCGCAATAACTAATCACACCAAAAAAATCTGCAAGTATTTCAGAATCAGGAAGTCTGCCACATGTTCAGTTTGGCAAGGCCAAGTCCTTGCATAGAAGTTAAATGCATTCTTTGCATTGGTTTTCATCACAGAGGATGTAGAGGAAATTGCTGTACTTTATCCTTCTTTAATTTACATCTGAGGAGCTATGCCAACTTGAGGTGTTTATGAAGGAGGTTTTGGAACAAATAGATTAATTAAATAGTAAGCCTCCAGAACCAGATGGTATTTGCCCAAGAGTTCTAAAGGAATTTAACTACAAAATTGCAAGGCTATTGACTGTGGTGTATAACCTCTCTCTTAAATCAGCCTCTGTACCAAGTGACAGAGGGCAGGTAATGGAATGCCAATTTTAAAAAAAAAAAAAAAAAAAAAAAAAAAGTCTCCAGGGACAACTTTCCTGAGTTAATCCTAGTTTTTGTGTGACCATGACCTTAAATATTTGTCCTGAGTCCTCTAAGAAGAAGCATCACACTGTCACCTACCTACAAATATTTTTGATAAGTGTAGTGATGGTGAGAAAGACAGTGAAATATGCATACAACAAATAAGAATATTATAATCCAAAAGTGTTTAGAAAAGGTGTTTGTAGTACCACTAGAGTTACTGTTCTCATACCAATACAGCTGTCTGAATAAGATAACCTTATGTACAGTAAGGTCCCCACATTTGCGAACTTAATGGTCGCGAATTCAATTATTTGCAAGTGGCTGCTTGAGGCCACCAATTCCCCGGGGCTCTGGAGCCAGGAGCACCAGCAGCCGCTGCTTCCCTGGGGCCGAGAGCGCCCCTCACCCCCATATTCATGAAAATCAACATTCTCAAGGGTTCTGAACACAGAACCGTCGTAAAAGTTGAGATCCTACTGTATTATTTCATCTCTTCCCCCTTTCTAAGGGGACCACTATCCAACAACCTACTGTTTGTTTTCTGAGCTTTCCAGCTGTTCTAGTAGTGAACATTGTAGCTGTGTTATTCTTTTGGAATTAGTTTTCATGTAAGAGATTGTAATGTGTATTCCTTTTCAGTTATGTGCTTCACAACGTAACAGATCAGTGACCTCTCTTATTTCTATTCCTTTTTTAAAGTTAGTTTTAAATGTACCATTTGTTTCTGTATTTTGTTAAGGTGGTCAAAGTTTTCCAGTCAAAACATTTTCATGCTGAAAAATGTTGAAAACATTTTTTTCAAGGTAAAATGCTTTCATTTATGTGTGTCTATTTTAATGGAAAATTTCAAAACAGATATTTTCTTTTGGAAAAGCAAAACTTATGGGGTCTGGCTTTTTTTCCTCCCCCTTGTTTTCCCTCTTGCACAGGATACAACAGAGATGTTCTAGGATTTTCCCTCTTTCTGTGAGTGAGTATGTGTGGGAGGTTCTTCTCCCAAAAACTTCCTTAACTGTTGAGGAGTTTCTAGTGACAGGGAAAAATAAAAATGTAGCTTTCCCATTCTAACTTCTCAAAAGCTGCCAACATTCTGAAGAGTTGGAGTGAAAATAGGAAAGAAATGCAAATGCAGATATGCTGAACATTCTTTTATTGCCAAAAATTGAAGCAAAAAAGAGCAAGATTGTTATATTCAATACTTACCTTTTTCTTCCAAACAACCAATTTGTTGTAAATCCTGCAAAATCACAATTTTTGCCGAATTTCTTCATATTTTGAGTAGCCTCTAGTATTTTCTTGAATATCCAATATATTCATTCTTCAAAATGTAAGACTAATAAATTGCTCTAACTTTCTATGAAGAATGATCTTAACTTGGAGAAATTAAAATGCCTTTCACCATTAAGTTTTAGGTAGATACTCAAGATTTTAAATAAAATTTTGAATGTGGTTTTAAACTCAAAATGCACTTTTGTGCATCCAATGGAAGACTTGATCCTGAAGGCATCCCCCCCCCCCCCCCGCCCCCAGGCAAAGGAATAAGAGTAAATCACTAGCAGTCGTAAGTTTAACAAATTTTAAAACTAAAAACTAGAATACTTGCTCCTACTTTAGAAGAACTTAGTGGCCTTGGTCTGACATTTTTTCAAATTGAATAAATACAAGTGGATAGTAATGGTTTTTTGAGTTCTGATTTAGGCTTTGATTCGGAAGAACTTTTGTCAGGCAGAGTTGTGAATCTACATAGAGCCCTTTTGACTTCAATGGTCTGCCTGTTGCAGGAACGGGGCCTGAATTTATGCTTTGGTTTTGTAATCAATAGAACAATTTATATTCCTGAATAATATGTAATCCTCCCTAAGGAAAAGCAGTATCACTAATTTTAAAATGCAGTCATCCCTCATTCAACGAATACTTCATTTACAAGTACTCGCTTAAATGAGGGACACGCTTACCTATCTTGGTTCACTCTACAAGTGAACTTCCCCCGCTCATATGAGTCTTACCCCTTTCCCCGCAGCTCCAATCCCACAGTATGACACACACACCTCACGGTCAGCCTGACACCTCACTGCTGCCTGCACTCCCTGCAGCTGCAAACCATGGCAGCCTGATGCCCCTGTGGGTCCCATGGCCAGACCCCACCCCCCGCCTGACACCTCCCCTGCAGCCCTAACCCGCTGCAGCCAGACCCCTTTACCATCCCCCCGGCCTGAAACACTCCCCACCATCTGGACGCCTCACAGCCCTGCAGCCCAACACCCCTGCCGGCCCCGTGGCCAGACCCTGCTGCTGCCTCTTACCCCCACCCCCGCGGCCAGACCCCTACCTGCTGCCACCGGTACCCCCTGTGCAGCCAGACCCCTACCTGCTGCCACCGGTACCCCCTGTGCAGCCAGACCCCTACCTGCTGCCACCGGTACCCCCTGTGCAGCCAGACTCCCCCCACGACTAGACCACTCCGCGTCCACCTGTACCCCCCATGTCCCTGCAGCCAGACCCTCCCGCAGCTGCCTGTAACCCCCGTGGCCAGACCTCCCTACAACCTGACTCCTCCCCACAACTTGACCCCCGCTGGCCCCGTGGCCCCAAACCACAGCAGGCCAACCCCCTGCCCCACCAGCCCCAAACCCTGGCAGCCTGAACCCCCCCCCCCCCAACCCACCACCAGATTTTAACCCTCCCTCCGCTCACAGCCTCAAACTACCCCCAGCCTTTATCTCTTCCCATCCCCCTCTTCCAATCCAAGGTTCACTCACCTTTCGAAAGCAGTGTCACCTACTGCCACTCCTTCCACGAGTTAGGAGCCCTAGGAACTAATCAGAGACTTTTACATGTAATTTAATAGGAATTTAGTGTCCTTCTTACACGTTTCTGCCTACTAGCAGAAAGTTGAGAACCAATTGCTCTTGTAATGCAAGGGATGAGTGTAAAGTTGAGAGGCAATTTCAGCCGAGTATCATTCAGGCTTCCTCTCACTCACTCACACACAGAAACGTGGTAGCTTGAAATCCTGTTACTTAGTAACTTATTTTTTTATGTAAGGAAGTTAATCATTGCCTACTGTTAATGGAATAGTTTTGTTTTCAGTAGACTGCTGTTCAGTGTTCTGGGTATTCTGTCATATGTTGGTGGCTGGATCTGTTCTAACAGTTAGTCTAAATTAGCCTGAAAACTGCTTTGTTAGGAGGTGTGAGATTGAAAGAATGATCAGGAGACTAGTATCTGATTCTTTCACTGCCACTGTGTTGAAATTGCTAACTGTATTGCTCTCAAGAGGAATTCAGTTGCTAATTGCAAACATCTGTAATTTGTTGAAGCCCAGTACCCCAGTTGAGAGAGAGACCTGAGACAAAGCTAAGATAGTGAGACATTTAAATATTGAGCAAATCCAGTTACACCATCACATAATCAATCGAGTGCTGAATGTATGTATAGCAACTGTCTTGCTGTTAAACTGGCAATACTGTGTCAGTAAAATCTCGTATGAGCTTGGAATCCAGGGAAAGATATGTCCCTAGCTGTACATACACCCAGCCCATATATTCATACTTCTAGACTTTCTCCTTAAGTCAGGTGGGCTCATTACAAAACATGTTCGTACAGATGGGGGATGTCTACTCCTACTTGACTGCTAGTGATTGTATGATTATGTACAAATAGGACTTCTTCAAAGCCTGGTTGAAACAACATGGAAAAAAATCCTAAAATTCCTTAATACAGCTTGAGTACATATGCTGTGACTGTGCATGTCTTGCCCAGATGGGAAGATGAAGAGAGCCTGCTCTGGATCACTGTAGTTGGCAAAAAGCCATTTAGAACCTGCAGAGTAGCTGGAGAAATGCCTTTATAACAGATTGTGTTAGAGAGCTGGACCATGATTTGAGTTGAATGCATCATAGATATTTACCTGATGATGCTTAGTGTTCAGCAGTTAGAAATAAACCTCAGAAGTCCGGGATACTTGCATCCTTTGATCCAGATAAGCTTGCCCTTGCAGTAAGTAAGCCACTTACTGTGTTTGGTTTTTTTAGTTATGTATTTACTTTTTGTTCTTCGTTAGTGTCATATTAGTTTTGAAAATACATGTTGAGTACTTGTGTTTATCAGCCTTCAGATATTTTAACTCTTTGTACATGCGAGGACAGAGCCAAGCATATCAAAGCCTTCAAGGATTTTACCAGATGTATTAAAGCAAGTTCAGTTGTGACAGAATAGATGCTCTTTGACAAGAGCTTGCTTTCTTAGTGCTGTTTATCAGGCTATTAGGAAATTTAGTGACAACTTGTCATAATTACTTGTAACTATCTGGGAAATATGGGGATAGAGTATTCATCTTGAGATTTAAAAACATATCAAGGACACTTTCGGAAATATCTAAAACAACATACTTAGGATATGATGCTTGAGGGAAAATACTTACAAACATTGAACAACAAGGCTTTAAAATCTCTGTACCTGAAAATGCCTTCATGTCCACAGAATAAGGACAAATAAATAGTTTAGTTAAATCAAGGTAATCACTTCACACTTCCTGCCTTGTAGATTTTGTTTTACTTAATCTTTTTAATATTATGTGAAACTTACCCTTTTTGAAATGTAATTGCCAATGTGTTGTGGTTATCTAAATGTGTTTTCTTCTCTGTAGTGCTCTAAGCAAGGGATGGCTGTTAATCCTTACCTTGTATCAAGTATACTGATACTGTGTAATTAACCAATCTGTGTAATACAGGTTGTTCAAAATGATGAAGGCAATCCAAGGACACGTCTACTGTCCCTGGACTTCAGGAAAATAAGTACATGCCATATCAGAAAATATCAAAGATGATGAATCAACAGGAGCACTTTATAATTATAAAGCTTGACTTTTTGGATTAGTGATTTCCAAAAAGGGTGTCTTCATAATTTTTCTTGCAGTCCTAATGGACGGTGATGTCAGCCATTTTCTTGATGATACTCTGATCAGAAATACTTCAGATAACCAAGTCAAGTCTAGGAAGTCCCCATGTTTTTTAGTTTCATAGATTGGTAATGCCAAACAATGCTAAAAAAGGGTCAGTTATAAGGCACCAGTTTTATTCATTTGTTGGCCACGACAACCATGACTTTTAGACCTAGATCTGTTATCAAAATCTCATTCTCTCAGTTGTTTAATGATAAATTTCCTGACCAAAAGTTTGTCTACATCCTGTTCCCATTGGATATCCCCTTTGATTGGCTGACTAAAACAAATAAATTACTGGGAAAAAAAGAAAGAAAGCTCTTCCAGAATCAAGAAAAACTGTAATAAATGAACTTTTGCCTGGATAGGTATAAGATTTTTACAGATCATCAGGATAAGTCTCTCTTAAGCAAACTTGGAAAGTACAAACTTCAGGAAGATCGGGAGTGATAGCAGTAAGTGGGGGAGTTGTTTTGGGGTTTTGTTTGTTTTTTGTTTTGTTTTGTTTTGCATCATTCTCCTGACAGAAAATCTTGTAAAGCAGCTTCTCTGAACCAGCCACAATACACACAACCAAGTATACGTAGACATTCTCTGTGCTTTGGAAGATACCTTCCAAATGGAATTATTTAATTTATACAAGAGTGGCTTTCTAAATTTGGGAATTTACCCATTAGTTAGTTGTCCTAAGAAAAGGCAATCCTCTGAACCAATTAAAAAATGGATGGTAGATGTAATTTGAGACATGGCTCCAGCTGGCATATAGGGTGAGGGGATAGATTAGGGTCTAGAAAACATAAGACTGTGTTTTTGTTGGTTCTAGCCTGCTGAAAAGAGCTTAGGTAGGCATTTAATTTGCCAAAATCTTACATTTGAGTTATGCAAAACAAGTTGAAGTTTGGCTGTAAGTCATCAGTACTCTGTCAGATAACCACTAAACCCCAGAAGTCTATAGACTTCCCGCAAATCTTGGTGGCAGCTTACTCCTGTGATCATACTTGTCTGATATACAAGTTACATCTGCAGTATATTAGGCTGAAAACAGTAGCACTGTAGTGTGACAGGTATCCTTAGCCTTTTAGTACAGAAATATGTCTATATTAGAGGAGCCTTTCCTTTCAGGAGTATCACATACTGTTGATTTCAGGAGTATTGGACAAATATGTGCCTAATAAATGTATGTTTACCTGGTTTATGTTCTCTGAAATTGGTATCTCTGTTTCACACAGGATAAAATATTTCCTTTGTTAGTTTGTCGTGTATCATGCTCTAGGTGAAGCTCTTCATCTTATGTTCTCCCTTTTAGAAGTTGCTTTTAACAAGCAATTAGTAGGAAATATACTGGGAATTTCTTCCTGGGTTGTCCAGATTGCTGGAGCTTGTTGCCAAGGGATGTAATTGACTTCTCTGTTGCCGTTATTTGTACAGTAAGATAGAAAATATCTCCGTGGCTTGTTGGATGGTGATATGTACAAGAAAATAAATTGTGGCAGAAATAGTTCTTTTCTCTTGTCATTTGGCAGTTTGCAAAGTTTGTATTTTTTTTCTATTGCTACTGGAGCTAACACAGCTTTATTTTCCTCATTCTTTGAATCCTATTTTTGTCTGTGCAAGGATGTAATTCTCTGTCTTTAAGAATGTGAGCCCAGTGGGACTAATTTGTGAATTAGAAAGATTACATTTTAAGTTTTGGTCCAAAATGGAAGTTTAAACAAAACTAAGGGTTTGCTGTTTTTTTTTTTTTAAGGTTAAGATCAAATAAGACATTAAACAAGTTAAAGTTGTCCATATGCAGCATAGAAAACATGTTTTTCACATGTCATTATATGTGACTAAAACTGAATGAGTAAATAGCATTCCATCAATTTAAACTCTTTCTTATTAATTTTTTTTCCAATAAAATTATTTCAGGAAGTTGTCACCAGCTTTCCATCAAGCACTACTATCTTTCTGTCGGATGTCAGCAGAGAGTCGTTTGGGATCAGAGGTATATTTCACTTAGCATAAACAGCATGCCTTTTTTAATCTTACTGACTTCCATTAACCAAGCAATAGCTCTAGTTTTTAAGACTTCACATACATATAGGTTTCCTAATAATTCTTTGCACAAGAATTCAGAAACAATGGATTGATTTGGTGAGATTTAAATGGTAGATTCTAAATTTTGAGGCGTACTTCTTGGAAAGTTTAGTCTCTGAAAAATATTTTAATAAATTGCAAAGGTTGCATTTCAGTCCCAGCGTGTCAAAAAAAAAAATTGAATTTTCAGGTATCTCGGATTGCAGACAGTGAAAAAAGTGTCATGTTAATGCTGGGACGTTGCCTGCCACACATTGTTCCTAATGTGCTGCTCGCGAAACGAGAGGTGAGGAGAATCCAACAGCAATTTCTGTACTTTATTTTTTTTCTTTTTTTCCTCCCACCATGTTGCCTTTTTGTTTGAAGTTTGTGGTTTTATTTTTCGGAAGTCTGTTACTTGCAATCATATTCTTACTTTTTGCATGCATCTCTGCTCCTAGAGAATGGTTTTACACCTCTGTCAGGTGAGTTCAGTAAGACTGCATGCTGTATCATATTTCTGTATGTGCTTAAATACCCATTAGCTTTCTGCAAGGCTTAAGTGTTACTGTAGGTCCTTCTATTTGACTTATTATGATGTTTTATATTATATTGGCCCATTATAATGAGTATTGTTTTTAACAGAGTGGGGATTCAAGTCAATCGATATTCCAAAAAGAGATTACTTTGTCAAAAATTAGCAAAGATCAATTCAAATTCATTTAGAATAATAAATACTTACATAGTAATGAGCATTTTAAATTTATTATTCAGTGATATAACTTTGTGTGGAAGAAAAGTAAGTCAGTCCTAAGAATAGAGTTTTTTCAAAATAGACTGCCTACTAAACTAATCTTTCCTACATTATTTATTTTAATTTGTAATAATAGTTTAAAATTAAATGAAGATGTCCTATTAATCTTGACTATAAATGTATTTGGGGATTCTGCATAATCATGGATACTGTGATACTCAAATATAGTAAAGATAAACTGCAGATGCTTGATTTTTAATGCTTGGATGTAGGGTTTGGTCTTCTCTAAAATATGAGGGAAAATATTCACTGTACCAAGAATGATTTTCAGTTTTAGCCCTTTTCAATGGGACCTACAGTATGGTAGGTTTTCTAGTAATGCACTTGGCTTAAATCCATCAAAAGCTTTGTCAAAAAAGTTCTTGTCAAGAAATATGTACTGATCCTTGAATGCTTACATGTTTGTAACTTGAGTAGCTTTCAGTGATTGGTACAGTGCCATACCAAGATGGAGGGCATTTGAAAATTTCAGAAAAAATATTCCGGGAAAGATTTTTGTACAATGATGCTTTTCTTAAAATATCATTGCAACATAATTCTGTGGAATGTGCAGGATCAGTGCTTAATTTCTGATATCTGCTGTTCTGCTTGGCAGGGTGTTTTTTCAGCTTTTTTTCACAGCTTGTAGAAAAGCATTACATCTGTGTAATGCTTTTCTAACTTGTTTAGCCTGTTTCCTACCTATTTTATAAGGAATAAATTATTAACATTTTATTTCATTGTGCTTCTGTTTTGAATATGGTTGAAGACTTTACAAGAAAACTAACTTCATGGAGAGCGTATCCTGTATATTTCATTAAAACTTTTGCTATAATAAGCGTTAAGACAACAGTTTCTTCAGTGTAGCATTCTCTGAGGTAGGATCTTGGAATCTGGAGAAAAGATGAATATAGACTAACATCAACAGTTCTGCTGCCTGTTCTGTGGCTCCCACAGTGGTGGGAAGCTGGAAAGAAGCCGCACCTCCATGGCTGCCTACCCACCTGCCTTCCCCCAGCTGGGGGGAGCCAGACAGCCGCAGCAGAGTGGGGGCTGGAGCGGGGAGCTGGCAGAGGAGCTGTGCTCACCCCCAGCCCTGGAAACCCCAGGATTTCAACTTGTGTTAACACAAGTTAAGTGTGAGTTGAAATCACATATAATGGGGGTTTACTGTATTTGTGGTTTTGGAAAGTTATCTGTGCTACTTTGATGGCTATGATTTAGACTCTTTTGGCAAGAAGGATCAAGAGGAGAGGGAAATTAAGGGAATCTCAAGCATTCTGGGTTGATACCACAAATTATATTTTAAATCATTTTTAAAAGATCAGCTCAACTAGATTAAAACAAGTTTAAAGTGAGATAAGATACTTCAAAACCATTCAAATACATGAAACTTTCATGTATGCAATTTGCTATTCATATTTTATTTCTGCTACAGATTTCCAGGTAATTTGCTTGAAAAATCACTAGTCTTACATTTTACTCAGATACAAAATATTATTACATAAATGTTCACTGGACTAAATTGTAACAATTAGGATGTCAAGACTTCATTCTCAAGAATTTCTGTGGATGTATGGGGCCTGTCAGCTGACAATCTTTGCAGAACCTGAGCCTAGGATAGTCTGTGTTGAGAGAGATTTCTTCCCTTTGGCTTTATTAAATTTAATGAAACATTTAAAATACAAATAGTGTGACTAGCAGATGTTCAACTACATTGATATTTGACTAGCAGTAATACCATGAAAAAGATTTATTTGACTAAACCATAGCTAAGAAACAACTCAATTTAAACCAGTGGTGTCCAACAGAAATTCCAGGATCACCACAGTAAAACGCACACGCACACGCACATACACAACAACGGCTGGTGACGCACGAGAGCCGCTGCCAGATTGCGTGATCAATGCCGGGGCTGGAGATGATGATGCTGCCACCATGCGCTTGCACCACCAATTGATAGGGCTCATGTGTGGAGCAGGCTGAGGGTGCTCCATTTTGCCACATCTTAGTGGGGAATAGGAAATGTATTGGACACCACTGCTTTAAACACTTGAGTAAGAAAGTATTATACAGAGTTGTTCAAAACTCAAAATTTCTCACCTTTTGCAAGACATACATATGTGTGTCCAACTTGTGTCCTTGTGTCCAACTGTTGCACTGATTCTGATGTGTGTATGCAGTCTCATTGACTAAGAGCTCAGTGAAAGCCCTCTTGTCTGTAGCAGCAGAATTTTAGTGCTTTTTAATTAAAAATGAATAAATGTGACCTTCAAATTAGCATACTGCATTGTTTAAGTAACTGTGGAGGTTAACTTCAAAGATTTTATCTGTAAATGTAATTTTTTACAGAATTGAGGGAGGAGGTACAGCTCATTCAGTGAAAACAGAAGACTCATCACTGACTTACTTTTACTCTTATCTGTTAAACATTTTAAATTCAATTTATCAAACTACTATACACAATTATTTAAAATAAATTTTCAAGCAAGTTTCCATGTAACCCACAGAGAACAACACCAACAGCTATACAGACACTCCAGTTAATGAAGATTTATTGAATATTCTCACGTTCTCTTAGAGCTGTCTTGTGTGGAGTTAAGATGTTTAAAGAGCTCAACTGGGGTGTTGCTAATTATTTTCTCTTTGATGTTTGTGGGGAAGAAATGCAGTGCTAAGATCTTATGCAGTACCTAATATGGAAGTCATGCCAGTCTTCATGGTGCATATGAACGTATCACATAGAACTGGAAGAGACCTCAAGAGGTCATCAAGTCCAGTCCCCTGCTCTCTTGGCAGAACCAAGCACCATCCCTGACAACTTTTTCCTTTTTTTCAAACCTGTATGCCTCAGACCCCTAAATGGCCTCTGAAGACTGAACTCACAACCCTGGCTTTAGCAGGCCAATACTAAGAATGTAAAATACACTGTATTTAAAAATACATTTGCATGAAGATATGGAGCAGTGGTGCATGCAGCCCATCAAGATAAACTGATTATTGGCCACAGGACATCACTGAGTTGACTGTCTGCAGGCACCATCACCCACATCTCCCAGTGGCTGCAGTTCTCTGCTCCCAACCAATGAGAGCTGTGGGCGGGAGTGATGCCTGCATATGGTCAACATCAGCAAAATGTCTTATGGCCCACAAATTAGATTGCCCTGATGGGCCAAATAAGTGGCTAGATTTTATGAGATAATACACTAACCTGAGAATTTGGCTACTTTCTTTGATTCATAACTGTAGTTGTGGGTGGCCTAACTTTGGGTTTCCAAGTTTGAAATTACAATTTTATATTAGTTTTAAATAACAGAAAATAGTCAAGTATGTATCTAATGTTTTTAAGCATGGATCTAGATGAAGACTTTTTTCTCTGTATGTATCTGGAAATACATGTATTGATATTTAAAGTATTTGAGTTTGTTTTGGTGTATTGCTGGGCTGTCGAACTCAAGCCTGTAGGCTGGCTCTTCTCTGCTTAATGTGCTTGTTTCTCCCAAGCCAATATCAACCTGCAAATATACCTGTCTTAGAATGAAATAGCGTTGAGAGGTATGACACATCTCAGTTCATTTCAGTGTTGTGTTAACTGCAAACTTTGTTCCTTTAATGGGGTTGTATTTTCTTTTGAAATGTCTATGTTCATTAATAAATATGAGCAAAGCTTGAATTTTGCTTGGTTACTACAGCTATATGCATGAATAACAAAGAAACAAAAGATGTAACTAAATGGTCATAAGTATCCACACTTTTTTTCCCTCCTGCTGACTCCTTATGTGCAGACCTTCTAGTGAAATCCATGACGGATTTCACGTGGATTAGGGGATCGTGTTACCAGCCCATGAGCCATAATTAGGAATGTAATTTGTTCTCCTAAAGTCAATCTTGCATACCTTCTCTCTCTCTCTCTCTCTCTCTCTCCTCCACCCACCCCCAGATCTTTCATGCATGATTAAAGTGTGGCATTCTTCTAAAAACTACCATGTAGTTTTTATTCAAGCAGTTTTTATTTCCTCTACCCCTTTTTTTAAAGGAGGCTCAGCAAGAAAAGTTACATACACCATCTTTTGAGAATATGAACATGCATGAGTAGAGAACTCTTTATAAATATGGTTCCCTTATTTAATCCCATGATTTAATCACATTTTGCATTGTTATATTTTATTGCAAAGTAAAAATACCCAATGTAGTACTGACACATGGAGTGATTTAAATGGCTTCCCGTGTTCAACCCAGAATTAGAATTTTGAAATATGTCTCATTCCAGTATTCTAAATGCTAGATTCAGTATGTGGCCAGCCTACTACAGGAAGTAGTATTTTCTTGGACTTAGTGTATTTAAACAGTTGAAATTTACAATCTTAATTCATAAAGATTGTAAAGCATGGTACATTGCACATTATGGACACGTTTATACAAACAAAGCTAGAAGATTTGACGCGTCAATCACAGTTTGACATGGCCATCAATTTAACAGTTTAGAAAACTAAATTTCTTCTGAGAGGTAAGAGTTTTTTTAAACCTTGGGGTGACTTATGTACATGAACTATCTGAGGTAGGATCACTGAAGACAAGGCACATTAATTTTAACATTAGGTCAACTAGGTAAGGTCAGTCATGGCTGGGAATAGAGCATTGATCTCACCTAGTTTACCTTGTGATAAAACTAATATGCCTTGTCTTCTGTATGTTGTTACTTTGGAATAGCTCATGTATAAGTTATTCCAGGGTGAAAACACACCTTTCCCTACCATTGAATGACAGACCTCTGATGTGATTTTTACATTTCCAGTGTCATTGATCACGTCACAGGTTCTGGGAGTTGTGGGGTGACCCTGTGCTCAGCAGTCTAAAGGTTAAGTGTCTCCTCTGAAAACCACCTCTTTGGATGAAGTTGACGAGCATCTATAAAAGTTTAATCCAGTCCTCTTAAACCAAAGATAAAGCCTTCCTTTCCACACTGTCAAGGCTGAACAGGGCTTTGTGGACCCCAAGTATAGAAGAGATGAAGAAAGTAGGAAAAATCTTTTAAATCACAATCGTTTTTCATTGTATATTTTCAGCACAAGTGTCGTTCTTCCTTGAGAAACGCAGAAGTGTTTTTAATAAGACTGGAAATCCCTCTCCTTGACTGCTAAGCCAACAACTTTCTCTAATATTTTTTGTTGAAATTAAAACCCTGGGAACTTGGCTTTGTATGTTTCCTGCTTGCAAACTGTAACACTTTTTGAAATATTTACTTTGCCATCCTTGAAAGTCAAAAATCATAGATGCTTATCGTCCTCACTGAATGAATAACTATCCAAAGCATGACAGCTGGTAATAGACCTTTCTTCCAGTAAGATAATCACTCCTGTACAACTGTGTTTCTCCCTTCTGCCTTCTATTGCCAAGAGAAGGCTTACCCATTTTTTGAGTCTGAGACACTTCACTTGCCCTCTGTTAGCCACGTGCAGCAACTGTTGAACTCCTCACAGGAAATCCCCTCTTACTTCCACTTGCACCTTCCCACTTGTCTTCCTCCCATTAATTATAGGGGAAAACATAATAGGACATCCCTACATGAGAAGATTTCTCATTGTTTTGCCTATCCCCTTAATAGAAGGAAGTACAGAAGCATAGATGCAACAACACAGAGAGTGCTCGATTCTTCTGGGCATATTGTGGGAGAATGTGACCAATGGACAAGAAAATACAACTAATTCTATCTGCTGTAATAGCCAGTTTTCTGCAGGGTATAGAATTAGCCTTCTATGTGCCCCATTTCAATGGTTTTAGATGCCTCATCAGTCTTCTATACAAGAGTAAGTCAATATCACAAAATCTAACTAAATAAAAAGTAACACATTTCTATCTTGGCCTTAAAAAGTACCTATTCACATCATCATTGGGCACATGAAGTAAAGGAAATAGTAAAGTGGCCAAACCTGTTCATTGTCTACATCCACTCTCCCTGGATTTTGCAAGAATAGATGAGACACACACATCCCTTCCAATCTGAACAAATACTTTATAATTGGAGATGCATTTCCTAGAACGGAAAGGAACCTCAGGAGGTTATCTCGTCCAGTCCCCTGCCCTTTCGTCAGGACCAAGCACCATCCTTGACATCTATTTGCCACAATCCTTAAATAGCCTCCTCAAGGATTGAGCTCACAACCGTGGGTTTAGCAAGCCACTGCTGAAACCGCTGAGCTATCCCTCCCCCATGACAGCTTAAAACACTTTAAGAACCTGTTTTATTTATAATTGCCCAAGGTGTCTCATTTGGGAAAAATTTTACCTGCAGTATGTCAGTGATGTGTCTTTAATGTGTACGTGTCTCGTTACTATCCTTAGGTGAAAAGTAGCATAAGTAAAAATACATTTTTATTAAATCTGCCTCAACAATCAAATTGCAAAGATACTCCTCCTATTGTCAGGAATTGGCAAATTTGTACAACATGCGATTTTATAAGTAAGATCAACTGTCATTAGAGAAATTGAAAAATCAGGAAAAGTGAGCTTGTATTATTACACACTTATCCTCCCCACTTGTAGCTCTAGTCCATCAGAGTCATTTAATGAGTTGTGAAAATCTCCCTTTCAGGAAGTCTAAAGCAGAAACTCAAGTCTCCATGCAAATTGCAACAGCAGCAGGGTCTTTTAATTTTTGTTCTTTATTCTTGCCACAAATTGCTGAATGAGCAGACCAAGGAGGACAAGTGCAAATTGTGGCTGTCTGTCTTAATGGCACTATGTTTCTTTCTCCATCTATCCTGCCATGTAGTTTCTTAACCTTTATTTTGAATTAGGTTCATTTTCAAATGGGAGACTAAGATGAATAAGGTCAAGGAAAGGGATTTCCAGTGCATATTTCTAAAAACTATTTCCTCTAAGAATAAATATCAGGTTTTGAGGAAGTATCTGAAAGGAAAGAGGGTCCTACTATTGTGAACAGCCCTTTTTCTTTTCACATAAGGTTTTGCCACGTGTATTTAAATAGAAGTTTGGTCTGGTAGGAATATTATTGCTCTGGGAAGAGAATTTAATTTCAAATTTTTTCATTATTGAAAAATCCCTTTTTAGAGCATACGGTATTTCATATAAATGTCATAGAGGTTGTGTCTATGCAAATTCATGCATCCATATATTACTTTGACACTTTGATTTACATTTCCATATGAAATCATGTGAACAGCTAATGTGAATGGGTTATTCTTTCTCTTGAATCCCATGCTGTCATAATTAGCTTCTCAGAACGAGCTTTGTGTAACCAATTGATTTTGTTCAATTGATTTAAATTTCCTGCAGATAATGTACATTAATCTTTAATCATTGCTGTCCTATGATGATGATGATGATTATGATTATTATTATTACTTAGTATTATCACTATTCTAGGTGACCTGCAAATATTAATACTAATCTTAGGTTTTTATGTGCTGAATTTCCAAAATCACGACAAGGAGGAATATAGCACATAATTTCCTTACGTCTTTTAACAATTTCAAGTCATTTCATGAGAGGGACTTCAATTAAAATATCTTCTGTATCTGTTTTGCTCTTTTGTGGCTAGATACAGCTTTTCACGTTGTCAATGAATATTTGGCCGAAGTATTTTTACTTTGGTTTTTCCTCTACCCACAATTTTTTTTAGGAATTGATCCCACTCATACTGTGTACAGCCTGCCTCCATCCTGAACCCAAAGAAAGAGATCAGCTCCTACATATACTGTTCAATTTGATCAAACGACCAGATGATGAGCAAAGGTATGTGTGTTGGTCTGGGGTAAGGGGTTGCTTTATCTTTTTATTAAAAAAAGTGTTTCGTGGAAACTGGATACTCTTACAGAATTAAGATTGATTTTCATTAAGTTTTCATTCAGTTCACAGTATGTTATAACAAACTCATGTGGACTTTGGGACTTTCCATTTGTATGACCTGCACTTTCATGTGTAATTTGTGGTTATGGAAATGTCAATACATTCTGCAAACGTCAGTGTAATATTTCAGTTCCGTCATGAAAAAGGTGAACCAAAATATCTTAAACTAAGCTTAATGTAATAAATCTAATACCTGTATAGATATAGTAATGATATACCAATGTTTTACAATTAGTTTCTTCATCGCTTGCCTGTCAGGACCTATAGGTCCTGAGTTGCTTCCAACATTTAATGACTTCACTGACATGTAAAGTAGTTGTGGGAAAAGCAGTTGCTGCTCTTCAGGGGTCAGTGACACTTGCCATGACAAGAAAATTGCAGAACACTGAGTCTAACGTATAGTTTTGGTAGGTAACAAGTTTTTCAGTTAATTTTGAAACTCTTTGTATGTAACACATGTGTTAATGATTTAAGCTCTTATATAATTGAAAAAAATCAATTTTTCATTAAGTAATACTCAGGAAGTATTTGTGTTCCCCTTTACACTCTTGTTAAGATTATCACTAAGGGTGAAAGACGTTTCTCTAACTGGTATGTTTCCTTACGTACTAGTGGAAAGATTTTTTTTGTAACTGTTAGGCTACGTCTACACGTGCACGCTACATCGAAATAGCTAATTTCGAAGTAGCGACATCGAAATAGGCTATTTCGATGAATAACGTCTACACGTCCTCCAGGGCTGGCAACGTCGATGTTCAACTTCGACGTTGCGCAGCCCAACATCGAAATAGGCGCAGCGAGGGAACGTCTACACGGCAAAGTAGCACACATCGAAATAAGGGAGCCAGGCACAGCTGCAGACAGGGTCACGGGGCGGACTCAACAGCAAGTCGCTCCCTTAAAGGGCCCCTCCCAGACACACTTTCATTAAACAGTGCAAGATACACAGAGCCAACAACTAGTTGCAGACCCTGTATATGCAGCACGGACCCCCAGCTGCAGCAGCAGCAGCCAGAAGCCCTGGGCTAAGGGCTGCTGCCCACGGTGACCACAGAGCCCCGCAAGGGCTGGAGAGAGAGTATCTCTCAACCCCCCAGCTGATGGCCGCCATGGAGGACCCCGCTATTTCGATGTTGCGGGACGCGGATCGTCTACACGTCCCTACTTCGATGTTGAACGTCGAAGAAGGGCGCTATTCCCATCCGCTCATGGGGTTAGCGACTTCGACGTCTCGCCGCCTAACGTCGATTTCAACTTCGAAATAACGCCCAACACGTGTAGACGTGACGGGCGCTATTTCGAAGTTACTGCCGCTACTTCGAAGTAGCGTGCACGTGTAGACGCAGCCTTAGTCTGAAACATTTCTTTTGTTTTGGTTTTTTTTGGTGGCTGTCGTGTTTTTTTTTTTCTTTGGCTAAAAAAGACCGGCTCTGAATCATCTAGATCTGTCACTACTCTGTGCTTGACATAAAGAGTTACATTCTACATGCTTACTTAAAGCTTCTATCACAATGTTCTCCTGTGACAAAGAAGTTTTAGCTGTATAAATTCTCACAGACTCTAATATGTATGATGTGAAGTTAGTGGTGAGATGTTTTTCTGTCCACAAAATGTGAAAATTGCTACAGATTGCACCTCTCTTGTTGAGCACCCTCAGGACCTGACTGGTGCCTGATGAGATAATTTGCTGTACTGCAGGAGGTGAATATTGTCTAGCACGTTAACAACAACTTCACTACTAACTGGGCTCTTAGAAGATACTTAGGGGTAAAGTACAGCTAAATTACAACACAGAAAACTGTGAGCCAGGACTGATGGCTGTAAACAAACTTTATGGGACAAAGGTAAATTTGGCCACACCCATGATAAGTGGTCCTCCAGCTAACTAAAATCATGCCGAGTTACAGATGTTGCTAGATGAGACAGTTAGAGGTTCAACCTTTACCTCTGTCACAGGGTCTTCAGGCAATTTGAAAGTCCGTATAAAAAGAGTGAGTCTTTATTCCTTTACAGAATTTGCAGGCATGTGAATTTCACCTCCAAAATGTACAGTGCTATCAGCTAAAAAATATTTAATGTCCCAATACAATTGTACATTATTCTGTGCTTTTTTTTCAATATAGAAAGCAACAGTTTCATAAGATTTTAGTAATTTGTGATCCACATGAGGGAGGATTGATTTTAATCTAGATGATTTAAATCACTGATTTCAATAAGGTTAACAAAAAAGCTAAGACTAACTCTTCTTAGAGTGCACTTAGTTTTGGAATAAGCCCCACTGAACTCACTTGAGAAAGTAACTATAGAGCAAGGTTCCCTTGGAAAAGCTGACTTATGCTGAATTAAAATAGGAAATAGGCTTATGGTGTCACCATCATGATCTGTGGCCTTGATTTTTAAAATAAAGGGCATGTATTATGTAACAAGAAAATGGCACACAGTGGCAACTGGCAACTCTAGATTTCTCTTTCTGTAAGATACAGCCATTTCTGCTCCAATCCCACCAACAGAGACAAAAGAAACTATTAGATCTTTACCAAGCATTCATGAAACATAGTTACCCACCAGGAGAAATAAAGAAACTGCTTGACAGGGCCAGACGAATACCCGGAAGTCACCTACTTTGATAGGCACAAGAAGGAAAATAACAGAACGCCACTTGTCATCACGTACAGCCCTCAGTTTAAACAAAGTTATTACTCTGCAGATGTTTACATTCTTAGAACGTAGTATTACAGGATTCCAAGTTATAATTACTCTTTTCAGCCTAGTGACAAAAGAAGTGTATATGTATATATGATGGAAATGATTTCTTAAGGCACAAAATATATCTATGTAGTAGTGCACTTTTTTTTTTACTAATGCACCGACGAATAATAGTGTGAAAGAACTAGTGCATAGCAAAGGGGTTTAATTACTTATAATGTGTATCTGAGACTAGATATCCTCTAAATAATCTTCAGCCTACCGTACCTGCTTTTCTTTTTAAAAAAAAAAAAAAGTCAAAATGGAGACACAAAATTTTTATTGTAGGAAAATATTCACAGTGTAAACAAGTTCAAGATTATCCTCTGTTTTTCAGACAAATGATATTGACTGGTTGTGTAGCATTTGCTCGACATGTTGGACCAACACGAGTAGAAGCTGAGCTCTTACCACAGTGTTGGGAACAGGTAAATGAATATTTCGTGCTTAGAGTATCTGCAGTTTATTAAGGATTTATCTTAAACCTGCTTCTGTTCCTTCACTCAATGCAGAGTCATCTTGCGGATTTGCTTTGCTTGAATGTTGTGAAGACCAAAGTTATAAACAGGTCCAAAAAAATTTGATAAGTTCATGGACGCTAGGTCCATCAGTGATTATTAGCCAAGATGATCAGGGAAGCAGCCCCTTCCTCTGGGTGTCCATACACCTCTGATATGATAGAAGCTGGGACTAGACAAGAGGGGATGGCTCGCTCAGTAATTGTCCTCTTCTGTTCATTTCCTCTGAAGCACCTGGCACTGGTCACTGTTGGAATATGTGACACTGAGCTAGATGAACCGTTGGGCTACCTAGTATAGTCTTGATGTTCTTAAAATATTTCTGATTTCTGGAGATACTTCCATTTTATTTAATGTATTTTTGTGCAGCATTAATAGCACAAGAACCAAGAAACAGGAAGTCAGTTATAGAATTGGGAGATTCTAGTCATCTGTAATACACAACTTAAAAAAACTTGTTAAAATGCAAATTACACTGTGTAGGACAGGCATTACAGAGAATGGGAATTTGTATTTCAAGTATGTGGTTCTCTAAATTCTATACCTTAAATATTAACTGGAAGAATATTTTGGTCACTGATGTCATTTGATGCTGAGTGTTCATTATAATTAAAAATATCCTATATTTAACAGCCTTGTTAATATAGCTGCAGGGTAAACAGAACAATTTTAGTATCAAAGTAGATTCAAAACTGAGAGAAAAAGCTTTTAATAGGAATTAGTAATGTGATGTATTGTTCTTCAGGTATGTCAGCATAGATCCTGCTCTAAGTACATATGTACCTTATGAGCTCAAGCTCCATTTTTTGAATAGCAGTGTGTGAGGACCTGTTCATACACCCTGTGGTTGCCTGTGCTCCTTCACGAAGGCATGACAGGTGGCATGGCTGAGTTCTCTCTGGCCACCTAGTCAGGAAAAAAGAATTCAGCAAGTGTCTGACCCTCTGACTCTCTTTCCTGACTCTTAAACAAGCTGTTTTTCAACCTAATTGATAAGAAAATCGTATTGGAGGGGTAGCCGTGTTAGTCTGGATCTGTAACAGCAACGAAGGGTGCTGTGGCACCTTATAGACTAACAGAAAAGTTTTGAGCATGAGCTTTCGTGAGCACAGACTCACTTCATCAGATGAAGTGAATCTGTGCTCACGAAAAAGAATCGTAGTTAGTCTGATTCCACAGTATATCTTCCTGTACAGTGAGGAGAGGTGCTTTGTGCCAAGCACCATACCTTCTGGCAGAATACATGAAACCCTCAAGTTTCTATCCCTGTCCATCCTGCAACACACTGATCTCAAAGGTGTCAAAGCCAGTGTCTCTCCTGCCTGAGAGAGAGCTGAATTTTGGACAGGTGCTCTGTTTATAACGCCTTCTCTGTAAAGACCTGTGTGTACAGTGACTCTTCTCAAACTACTTCTGTTTGAAACAGTCCATGCAGGTCACTTCAGAATGGCAGTTTACAACCAGAGCAAGGCCAGATAAGTGACCACTGGCTAGCGCTCCCTAGAGTACTCACCATGGTGTGAGTTCAGGCAGCAGAGGGAAAGCCAACAGTACAAAGGCAATTCGCACAGATTGCTTCAGGTTTGACTGGGTACGGGCTACTCTAGCTCCTTCAGAACCAGCACCTCAATCATTAAAGTTGGCACCTGCATCCGCTCCTAAATAGGATGCCAACTCAGTTCCTCAGAGCAAGCCAAGTGACACCAAGACTCAAGGAAAATCCGAGGAGAGAATGAGACGTTGCTGCAAACAGGGCAAAGCCCCAAGCAGCAGGACAGGCAAGAAACCCAACATCAATCCCAGTAGTGATGACGTGAGTTGAACAAGGACCTGGTATGTGTCTAAATCATTTCAAGAGAAGTTCCTGACCTGTTCTCTTTTAAAGAGGAAGTACTACAGTTTGCCATTGCTAACTCATTCCTTGTCACCAACATCAAGCAAAATCACTCTCCCTTGCCATCCGAGGAGCCCATTCAGTGAACAAGCACAGGAGCGGTGCCTGGCTAACCACTCTCACTATGTCAATACACATATCGCATGCTACATAGACACCATTGGTCTTACTAGTGCCAGTCCTCGCATGTATCAAAGCAGATCAGCATCCTCCATTTCTGGAAAAAGGAGATCACTTTCTTGTGACCACATACACCAAAACCAGACACAGATCTGGATTCGTAGGAACAGGAGATGATGCACAACTCCAGCTATGTTAATAGTCTAGCTGGAGTCAATGTAGCTTAAGATGAATTTCTGTGGCATCCCCAGAAGAGAAGTATGACAGGAGACACTTCCGTGTACCTGTGTATGCCTCACAACCCCATGAGAAGGCATTCATCTAAATGAAAAGTTCTGTATGATCGCAAGCTACCATGGTCTAGATTCAGTCCATACCATAATACAGAAGATCCTGAATTACATCCTGAATTACACTGCAGGAGTTACACACTTTCCCACCTGTAAAAGACAGTACTCTTTCCTGGACCTCAAGTCTTTGTGAGTCTCATGAGACTCATTTTGACCTTCTCCCAGAATGCACCTTATAGCCCAGGGGTCAGCAATCCCCAGCATGGGTGCCAAGAGTGGCACGCAAGCTGATTTTCATTGGCACTCAAGGGAAGAGCTCAACCCTGCCCCGCAGAGCTTGCTCAAAGCCAGGCCGCCTGTGGATTAACAAAAGACCAGCTAATGCTGCCAATCACCACCTAAACGGTAAAGCTCTGAACCTTTATTTACTAATGAAGCTGTTGTAAGTAGGAATATTAGTGACTTAAAAATTATCACCAGCACTCATTTTGACTGTACTTAAATATTAAGTCAAATTTCGGCACCCTGCCTTGGAAAGGTTTCTGACCCATGTTAGTGACTATAATTTAGGCCAGGAGAGTGACTGAGCTTCAGGCTCCTGAAGCTGAACCCCTACATGACATTCCATAGGAACAAGTTAGCCCTGAAACCTCTAAATTCATGCCTAAGAATTTCAACATTTTATCTGAATTTTATCAACATTTTATCTATCTGCCTCTCTTCTTCCAAGTGCTACCCTCTGCTCCCAGAGAGAGAAACTGTGTGCTAAATGTATCCAGGACTTTTGCTTTTACATCAACAGGACTGGCCCATTCATATTGTTATTGCTACCTTGTCCCTTTCTAGCCATAGCTAAGATTAAGCTATCTCTCTTCACATGAATACACAAAGATCTCTTACTATCTTATCAACTAGCTGTTGTACTTTTCCCACTGAGTTTCAAGGCCTCTGCTGTGCCAGAACTCAAGTAACGTTTTCCACTTGCTTCAGAAATCTGCCAGTATCGGAAATCTGTACAGTGCCAATGTGGAGTAACCCACTGACTCATATTAAACACTGCTCCTTGGACTTAAGTGCGAAGTCGGGTATAAGAGAGAGGTGGTACAATCAGTGTTGAGCTGATATTCCCCAGGCGCAATGGAAACTACTATTTAAAGAGATGTGCCATTGTATGCCTGAGGATCATGTATGCTTTTAGTGAGGGAACCACACTGACATCATCTTGAGGAATCAAGGTTGTTATAGAATGCATGAGTATTTTATTTCTCTTCACCAGATCAATCACAAATACCCAGAGAGACGATTGCTGGTGGCAGAATCCTGCGGCGCTCTAGCACCTTACCTTCCTGTAAGTATTTGTATTAACTGCTAACACTTTGCTAGAAAGTAAGAGGAAAATCTACACCAGGCTGGCCAAGCAGTCTCTCCAAGTTTGAGAAATGGGGTGTCCTTTCCATGGCTCAGGGCTTTAGTGCTACTCCTGCTGAACCCTGAGCCCTGGCAGTTCCAAGACCCACTCCCCCACATGAGACAGAAGCCCCTAGCTCCTCTACCCCAGTGCAGGGCAGGAGTCCCAACCTCCCTTCCCATTCCCCCAGTCTGACAGGCATAGAATTAGAGGGGTGGGGAGCTCTCTTTAGCTAACTGTATAAGAGCCCGGTGTGGCTCACAAGCTGCTGTTTGGCCATCCCTGAACAAGTGGCTTTCACTGTTACCCTATCATTTCCCTGTTTCACGTTCTAAGGGGAAAAAAGATCTTGAAGGATGATGTGTTCGAATGCATAGATGTTTATTGTAATGTGTTCTTTGAGTACAGAAGTGCTCCCTTACAGGTGCTCCACTTAAGGTGTGCTGACATCCCCTGGATCTTGAATTGGAGATTTTTGGTGGTAGTACCCGTTTGGCCTGTGTATGAGTCTGCTTCCTCCTGCCCTGCTCTGAGGCTCTGTGGGGCTGTATGGATGAATTCTTTCCTTACCAGCTGCCTTATTCTGCAACAGTGTCTAGTATCTTATTTCATTTTATGAAATGGTTTAGGGGCAGTTTCTTTCATTCCCAGGAACTTTATTCTATTGAGAGAACCATTGCCTTGGGTTATGCCAAGCTCTCTGAGCTTCAGATGGTATATCTTTTGCTGAATAGCTGTCAGGATCAGTGACATACAATTCCCACTGTATCCATTATTTAGGAAATTTTTATACTGCAAAGTGTGTGCTTTTAAAGGCATGACAAGTTAGACTCCATCACTAAAATCAAGACTTAATGATGGAGTGCTTCCTCCAGGGGGCCGCAGGTTTAGACCAGAAGACACCTCCCCGCTCCCTCAGGCAGCAGTCTGAGAGGACATATTGCCCGCTCAGCTTCCATAGGTTCACCTGAGGCAAATCCACAAATGTCCAGAAAAGAGGAGCCAAGAAAAAAAAAAAAGAAAAAAGAAACACTACTTAGGTTCCTGGGAAGTAGGACTGCTTCAAAGACCTCTTCCCCATTATGCGTACATCTGAGGCACCAGATGCAGTTTGTACCAACATCAAGTCCAGAGCTTCAGGCTCCTCTGAGAACAAGAGCAACAAGCATGCCTTGGTGTCAAGACCTTTGGCATCACAGAAGCAGTCCACTGCAATACGGGTAGAGCACCCACAACTCCTTTGGTATTGTCCGTGTCAAAGTTGGCCCCAGCATTGGTACCAGGAAGATAACATACTTCTCATACAATCTCTGTGCTTCTCTAGGCATCCTCATCAGTACTGAGTACTTTATGTAGAAGGGACTTTCCAGTTGGACATATATGCTCAGTACTAACAGTAGACCAGAACCTCATTCTCCAAGTTCAAAAGCTCCAGAGACTTACTGTTTTGGAAGAATCAGTGTCTCTCTTGTTAATGATTACAAAAGATAATTATTATCAAGATAAGCGTACTCTCCAACATGGGATCTTTTCCACTGTCGCTTAATTCTACAACAAATTCAGTGAGTACTGGGACTTCCTCCCTTAATGAGGATAAATGATCCTCTAATTCATATATTTCAGTCCAAGAGTCCCTTTCTCTTCAGATAAGCTAACTTATTCCTGACGCTTTTGGCTGTGTCTAGATTGTGAGAACTGGCGGCATAATATGTACATTTGCGTGTCTCTTGCTGACAGTTCTGTTTTGGAGAGGCTTTCCAGACATTGGGCCCATCCACCCAGGGCCAAATGTTGGGAAAACACCCCCTCTGCCAAGACATCCCTTCTTCCTCGTGGAACGAGGAAAATAGGGATGTCAGCAGAATGCTCCCGAAGTGGCAGACTTCTGTCGGGAGACTGGAGGTCTCCCGACAGAAGCCTGCAGTTTAGATATAGCCTTTGAGAAGAGTGAGAAGTTACATCAGACAAGCCCATGTTCCCCCAAACTAGATTGAACACCAGAGACGCCATCCCGGTGTCTTGCTCCCCATGTGGCAATACTGGAATCCTTGAGCTGCATACTGACAGGAGTTTTCTCTTTCCCCTCATTTTTCTTGTGTGGATAATAGTGGAGGATGCTCCCCTAATCTAAATGTCCTTCCTCCACTACCTTAGGCACAAGAGCAGGAAAAATAGGAAGATGGTAGATGAAGGCTTGTCCTCAAATATTTCTTCATTTTCCTTAGACTAAGTAGCTTATTTCTCTGCCACGTCTCTCAGTGGATGATGTTTTCCAACACTTCCAGGAGTTAATGAATTGCTCTACAAATCCCTTTTTGAAAGAGGTCATGGAATTGGAGCATCAGCTCCCAGATACTTTGCAAAAGTGTCTCTTCTCAAGTTGCCCTGCCTATTATCACGTCCCTGTTGGATCTTACCATATCTGTCTGGCTGACCCCTGCGAGGATATCACCCGTATGCTAGTGGAAGAATAAGAGATGTTATGTTCTGTCTCAAGACTATGAACTTTTGTTCACCCATCTAGCACTGAAATTCGTGATTGTGTAGGGCAGCGAATTAGCATATCAGACAACACCATGGAAAGGCCGCACCATTCAGAAAAGACCAAAAGGCCTTGATCTGTTTTGCAGGGAAATGTACTTCTCTGTGACTCTTCACTTTAACTGCCAACTATCAGGCACCCACGGTGAAGTATAGTCACTCAAATGATGTCAAATTCACCGCCTTTATTGATCATCTGGTGACTGATTAGCATGAGCAGTTTCAGGCTCTGATTAAAAGGTTCAGGTGTTAACCAGAACATGGTTACAGGCCTCACTGGATATAGGTAGCGCTGCCTCTTGGTATTCATTTCTAAAAAAGAGGTCATCCTGACTCCAACTGTATAGGTTCCCAAAGCAGGTTCAAAACACATCTGAGGAGTTTTCCTTTGAGGTAAAGCTGTTTGCTGAATCTGCTTATGTACTCTTAAGAGTGTCAAAGCCACATTAAGAGTTCTTCCGATGTACGTACCTGCAAACAGTGGACCCCAAATGACACAAAGAATCTTATCCCACTTCATTTCTCAAATTCCAGAGATGTTGTAAACTCCCTAGGAAGCAATCAAGGTTCCAGAGCGAGAGACCACCTGCTTCCTCTGCATCTGCTACTGAGCACTTACCACTTAAGCATCAGTTTTGGTGGGCTGGTTATGGGCCGGGAACAGCACTGCAAAACCAATTTCCATCTACTCCATTCTGAATACCTTCTGCCATTTGGAAGCAGTCTCTTCTACTCTCTGCCCACATTGTGTAGGAAGCGGGTTGGGGAATCACTTCAGCCAAATGCGTGCTGGAGAAAGTTCAGTTCAGCATACACAATATGTTTTACCTCCCTTTCCATACCTACTTTGACAAATTAGTAACAAAAATTCTCATTCAGGACAAAATGCAAAACTGACGTCTTTGATTTACTTTCGGTAGGACATAACCAAATGTTTAATTGCTTTTCTAAGTGTAGTCTTTTTTCTGAATCAAGATTTTATATTGATTCTTACAAAAGAATTCCATCATTGGATGAGGAGAGATACCAGTCTTCCTACTGCCCCTCGGTGATTGTGGTACAAATATCAAAAAAGTAAACAAACAGATTACTTAACCACAAGAGTATTGTGAGAATAAAATACATTGTTTGGAACTTGTTATCTATGTGCAAAATAATTATTTACTCAATTTACACATTTCGGTATGTCTTTATATTTAGAAAGAGATTCGTAGTTCATTGGTGCTTGCCATGCTGCAACAGATGCTAATGGAAGATAAGGCTGATCTGGTACGAGAAGCAGTGATCAAAAGCCTGGGTATCATCATGGGATATATTGATGATCCAGACAAATATCAACAGGTATCGTTCAGGGCTAAAGTCCATATTATATTTTGTGTGTATGTGTGTGTGTGATTTTTATTTATACATATACTATCGCTATTATTATGCATCCATGCTTCCAACATTTTTTAATGTATTTTTCCATGTAGATTACTCACAATTACTAATTATTTTACATGAAAAAGAGTGTATTCAACACCATCAGTGAGTGCTGGGACCAAAGAAGGAGAGAGAGTGACAGTCTGAGCTATCTGTTGTCCAGAAGGGATGAGCTCATGTAGGATACTTGTTGCAGCTTGTCCTGTTTTTCATATCAAAGAGCTGACCTTAGCTCCAATCAATATCTACATAAACTTGCATGGACTGTGCCTAAACTTTGTGTCAAAGCCCTAATACAATTTTTTAATCACTTACAGAAATAATCCCTTTTTGGGGCATCGTAATTTACCTAGCAAAGCTTCAAAATGAAGCACAGAAAATTATAGTACATCATGTACAGAAAATATACTGTGTTTATATTATAGTAGCAAAATATTTTCATAATAAGGTGTTCAAGTGCTCGCTCGTGTCTGTTCAGCTTACGCGCACATGTTCTCCACGCGCATCAGTGGCAAAAGATGTTTCCATTAGCAGTACCTTTAGGGGACAGCCAGTTCAGGGACCCATGAGGGGTGCACATGTGCCAGGCTAAACAGGGTGTCTCCACACCCATCCACCCTCATTTCATTCTCGTCATCAGTAACAGTGCTCGAAACTTACTCGCTTCATTAGCTGTCGCTCCTTTTTCCAGTTCACTTCGCTCTGACTTTCCCTGTCAGTAGTTCTCATTGTTTGTTTACTGTTACAAGTTAGTGTAGGTCCTGTAGAGACTTAGCCTAGGTCACGGCATGCCCCAGCCTCCAGGCCTCAGCTTGTCACAGTTGCAGTCAGCCAGCTGCAGTACTTAGGAGTGCACATATTGGTGATGAGTCCCACATTAACAAATTGTTTCTCTCACACCAGAAAGGAGGGCAGACGTTCATCTCAAGACACTCCTAATGGAATCTGCCTCGTCTCTGGTGTGCAGCCACTCATACTCTGCACTGAGTATCAGTGCATCAGCGTGCCCCACTCCACCACTTCTGTTGTCACAGCATAGGTCTACGCATGGCAAGGGCAGGTCTCCAGGATTTGAAGAGGACAAAACAAAGCCTCTGGCCATCTCTGGCTCTTCTTCCATGCCAGCTGACCTCTCCGTGCTCTTCTGAGTGATTCTCTTCCTCTCACTATCTTACTCCCTCCCAGAGCGGCCTCAAACAGCTCTGGATGCCATTGATGTTGCAGGTCTTACAGACAGCCTAGGACATGTCACAGCCACCTACACCTGTAATCACAAGCCCATGTCATAAGGGTAAGCCTGTCATGTCTCTGCAGAGGCATCGCTCCTTCTTGGGAGGAACATCTAAGACCTCACCTCCACGTGGCAAAAGCCACAGAGCCCATAACCCAATTTGGTCCCCTGCAGGATCCAGGACTACAGAGGACTTCAGATGAGGTTTTCCAGGACTTATGCACAGCTCTCCAGAGGCACACGCTCCTTGGTAAGGACAGTATACTTGGGACCGGTGTTCACCTTGGTCTGAGCATCATTCAAGGGACAGTTCGCTGGCACCCTGGCATCACTCCCCATGCCAGTAGCAGTCTCCAGCTCCAGCTGCACTGCAGCATGTCTTAAGGAGCAAGGGAGACAGTGGTCCCGCTCCACATCATGGCACCACTCTCAAGCCTACTGTGAGTTATCAGATCACTGACACCCTCACTACAGGTTTCCCAACAGTTGACATTATCCAGGGGACCATTTGCGCAGCTCCAGTGCATCCTGGGCATCTGCTTTTTTGACCAGCACATGGTATTACACCGATCCTCGTTCATGGTCTTCCAGCACTACACGCTCCATCACCCTGCCCTCGGGCCAGACCTCCGTGCATCCCACTCAGGCACGTTGCCCATTGCCTTTGGTACTGCAGGTAGGTTACCAGACTGCTCAGTGGCCAAAGATCTATCCATCCCAATTCTACCTTTGGAATCCATAGGGGTTTCCCATGCAGTCTCAAGTACTGTGCTCAGTAGCTGCCACATCCAGGGCACCCTCTGCTTACTCTGTCTTGCTCTGCCAGTCCAATTTTTTTTCCCCACATGACATTACCGTCAGGGGGTCTGAAACAGCTCTTCCCACGTGTACAGCCTCCTATTCCCCTATGAGACCTTAATCTGGTGTTCTCCAGATTTGCCAGGCAGCTCTTTGAGCCCATTGCTGCATGTTCCCTTCTGCACCTGTCTTGGAAGGTGTGGTCATCCTGGTGGTGATCAGGTTGGCAGGGAGGGTCTCCGAGCTGTATGCCTTGACTTCAGCGCTCCCTTATTCTATCTTCTTTAAAGACAAGGTCCAGCTGCAACTACACCCCATCTTCCTACTCAGGGTGGCCTTAGCCTTCCACGTGGGTCAAGGCGTTTTCCTCCTGGTCTCATCCTCAAAACCTTGTGCAACCAGTTAGGAGAGGTAACTGCATATCTTGGACAGTCACAGGGCCCTCACTTTTTTACATCAACAGAACAAAGCTGTACTGTTGCCCCAGCTCATTGTTGCACTTGTTGAGAAAATGAAGGAGATCCCAGTAACCCCCTCAGAGGCTCTCCAAATGGATAACCTCTTACATTCAGACATGCTGTTACTCAGTGCACAGCTACCCCCACTTACCAGGGCCCATTCAACCAGAGTGCAAGCCTTCTCTGCAGCCTTCCTTACCAAAGTTCCCATCCAGGAGATTTTCAAGGCTGTGAGCTGGTTCTCCTTACACACCTTTGCTATGTACTGCATTCTGATGTCACAAGCCACAGAGAATGCAGCCTTTGGAAAAGCTGTGTTGCAGTCAGCATGCCCATGAATTCCTCACACCTCCAGAGATAAGGCTTGCAGTCACTTAACATTGAATGGACGTGAGCAAGCACTGGAAAAGACCTGTTTCTGTAACAGGTGTTCAAGATGTATTGCTCATGTTCTTTCAACATCCTGCCCTCCTCACCCAGTTGGCAATTTCCAGCAAGAAGGAACTGAGGGAGGAGGGTGGGCCCGAAAAGCACCCTGTATAGTGTGGCATGTGAACACCACTCCAGGGGGCACCGGACCCAGCTCTCTGTACAAGTATTGGTAAGGGAAGATCCTTTCAACACTGCTGCATGTGGGAAGCATCTGCGTAGACTGGACATGGAATGGCGTATCTCAAAGAATACCAGTTATGTAAACAGGTAACTGTCTCTCTCTCCTCCCCCTCACCCCCCATTCTTTTTTTAAGCATCTGTTTAAAATCTGGTTGCATCCTTACTGGGCAGGTGCCTTTTCAGTGAGTGATCTCTTCACCCTTTCACTGTTTGGGAGTTTAGCTTACTTTTTCTTCCTTCCTTTAGTTTATTCTTTAAAAAAAAAAAAAAATTACTTATTTGAGCATCACTGGTGTGTTGGTTTTGTAGGTGATCCATATACTATAGTGAGTGATACATAAAGTTGTATAACAACTTAATAGTTTGAAAATAATGCTAATCTAACACTTCTAAAGGCACATTTCCACTGTGTTTGATATGTTACTTTCTGTAATCTGTATTTGGGGGAAAATGAGATATACAAAACATTCCTCATATGTGCTTTACTATATTCTGCCAGGGTTTTGAATTGCTTCTTTCAGCTTTGGGAGATCCCTCTGAACGAGTAGTTAGTGCAACACATCAGGTCTTTTTACCCGCCTATGCTGCCTGGACTACAGAACTGGGAAATTTACAGTCTCATCTTATACCTACTCTTCTTAATAAGATTGAAAAATTACTCAGGGTAGGTGTTCAATTCATATATCTGTAATGAAATTTCTTTCTTGTGTCTTTTAACTGATTTGCACACTTAATTTTCACATCACTTGAAGTATCAGTTCCTAGAGCAGGGGTCAGCAACCCCTGGCACACATGCCAAGAGTGGTATGTGAGCCAATTTTCATCAGCAATTGAAGACTTGCTAGTGCTACCAACCACCACCTAAACGGTAAAGTTCTACATCTTCATTTATTTGTTAATGAAGCTGTTGTAATTAGGACTATTAATGACTTTTAAAAGAACCACCAGCACTCAGACCATACATAGAGGTCAAAAGGTCAAATTTTGGCACTCTGCCTTGAATATGTTGCTGACCCCTGTCCTAGAGTATTTTGTGGGGAGAATCCTTCAGGAGATTTTTAAGTTGGGATTCCATAGCTTTTGCTCTTAAGAAAAACTTGTTTACATTGTGTTTCAGGTCTTGCAGTCAACATGCCTACATTTATGGAAATTGTATGAAACAACTAGTTAAGCTGTTTTAGGTAATTAGAATGGATAGTACTAAAATAAAAACATTATCAAAAAGTAGCAAAACAGAAAGCACTTCTTGCCTCAGTGGTGCGGATGATGTAATTTTAAATTCTCAACCAATGAGTAAGTTTGTATATTCAAGGATGCAGTTTTCTTATAGGTACTGGACCTGAGCTATGAGTCTTGATCCTTCAAAATATGAGACTGACCATGGACCCTAATGACTTTCAGAAATAAACACAAAATTTGTTGTTGTATTTAGTTCTCCTGCTTTTTCTAACATTAGCAGGTAGATGTGCTCACAAAAATGGTAATGCAGCTAACCTTGCTCTTGCTGGCATAGGAGCGTGCAAAGAATGCTCTGTTGGATGTTCTTAAGACTAAAATACTGTGGTAATAAGGGATAAATGTGTATACGTTAAAGCAGCAAAAAAAAATATGAAGATGCTTAAGAGACCGTGTACTTTCATTTTAGGAAGGAGAGCATGGGCTGGATGAACATAAGCTACACATGTATCTTTCTGCTTTGCAGTCCTTGATTCCCTCATTGTTTTCACTCGTACTGCAGAATGCACCTTTCACATGTAAAGCTAAGCTCCAGGGTGATGTACCACCAATAGAAGGTACCTAATCCATTAAATACTATGAACGTTTTCTCTGGAATCCAGACAATGGTAAACTGGGAAATCTAGTACCAATCAATGTTAAATACTTGCGGGGGTGGGGGAAAAGCTGGAAACTCTATAGGGTCATGTAAATTACTTTAGTTGGAATGTAGGAGTGAGTATGTAGGGTTCTTCTGTAGACATGAACTGTGGAAATTATAATGTAATGTGAACTTTGTAATTTTACATAAGGTCATTATGTGTTTGCCATTTTGGTTTTAGCTTTCCAAACCCAAGAACACCCACCCCCCTTTTTTTTAAATATCTCCTGCTTTTTCATGTGGCATCACTGGAAATCTGTTTCAGTAGCATGTCTCTGGAGTTGTCTGAAATTCCCATAGTGTAACCAAGTCGATGGAGAGACTTCTTTGCTCCCAGTTCTATTTTCCAATGTTTTATTGTATCCCTCTTCTTTGTTCCTTTATTTTTTGTGAAACTACATTTTTTTCATTGAGTTCACAAGTAGTAGCAGCTGTAAGCTAGTATATTGAAATAAAAAGGGAAATCTTAATGAATTATGGAGATTGTCAATAGAAAAAGGAAGCCCAAAAGGGTAACTAAGAATAATAAAATATTTCAGGGAAATTTTAAGAAGGTAGGGTAGGCACTTGCTGATGGGCTGTATAGCCTGAGGCTAAGCCAGCCTTGATTACAAAATAGGCCTCACCAAAACGAATCAGTATCAGAGAGGTAGCCATGTTAGTCTGTATCTTCAAGAACAACAAGAAGTCCCATGGACCCTTACAGACTAACAGATATTTTGGAGCATAAGCTTTTGTGGACAAAAACCCACTTCATCAGCTGCAACACTTAAAAGGCTGCAGACAGTGGGGCTGACATCCATAGTAGACCCTGGAGCAAGGTCTGTTGGCATGGGGGAGTAGTTCTATGCCCCTGGGAAAAGTGGAGCTTCAAGTGGAAAGGGGCGGGACTGGGCCACTCAGCTCTCAGCACTATCTGCGCTGCTGTGTACTTCCCCCCCACTCCAGCAGTCGGTGCTACAGGGAGTCTTAAAGCCATGCAGAGAGCCCGGAGGAGCACTCCAGTGGTGTCAGCAGCAGCATCTGGGACTGCATCACTGAGCTCCAGACAGGTCACCTCTGTTGGCAGGCCTGGCTGCAGGAAACAGGTTTGGTAGAGCATATCAGAGATTGTCAAAGGCAGGAGGTCTGTCAGTAAATTGGAAAAGCAGAAGCCTGAGAACTAGTAGCGAGCCTGAAGAAGCAGCTTCAGGGAGCAAGATGGCCTTCTGCAGAGGTAATGAATTATGACCCAGATAAGGACTAGGAATCTGCTGCCACCAGCTATGGGGAGTGAGATGCTGTGCTATGCAGACAATTGTTCGGCCTCTAGTTTCATTATGTAATTCATTATATAGTTGTCCTTTATCTTTTTTATATTAATATTTTTCCCCTCACTTCTATAAACCAATTATATAGTGTCATCAGAAGCTGTCTGCATTTCATCCCTGTTCACACTTTTATTTTTTTTAATAAAATTTTTATTTTTAAAAATAAAAGATTTAACAAGCAACCATAAGAACTTCTTGGATCAACTTCCGAAGATCAGTCTGAAGGCTAGCATACTTGGAAAACTTAGGCATAGGAAAATGCAGCTTAACTTTAAAGTCATCTTTTGTTTTGTTGGTTTACCTGAGTTGTTAGTGTAAGTGGTCAGTTTTTTCACGCTGAAATAGTAGTAGAGAATAACAGTCCTGGAGCTTCTCCTCCTGTGGCATATGTATACGGAATGGCTAGAGAGGTAACAAACAGGCTATAAACAACCCTCCATGGCTGGAAAATATTTTTGCATTACATTCATCTGCTGAGGCTTTTCTGGCAATATTATCTGCATAGGAAATGTTGAGTGTTTGTATATCGTGTTTTGAATGGCTGCCATACACACAATAATGTGCCACATGTCTGGGTATATGTGCAAAGGAGATGTGAATGATTTAGATATTAAAAATTCTAAAAGTTATCTGAAATAGGTATGTCTGCTATTTTGATGCTAAAATATACATTTTAAATTTAAAAATTTAAAGTTAAATTTTTTTACCGCTATAAATGTTTCATACCAACACTTAAACCACATATGGCTACGCATAAAATACTAATAGTTTCAGGTTTTAGCTGGAGTGACAATTTCTCCTCAGATAAAAGGAAGATTAAAGAGACCAGGTGGATAAGCTTGAAAGCTTCTCTCTTCCCCCAACAGAAGTTGGTCCAATAAGAGAGAATACTTTGTCTGCCTTCTCTCTAATATCCTGGAACCAATATGGCTACAACAGTATCTCCTATCTGCCATTTCCATTGATCTAGTAGCTTCTGATGGAATCACGAGTATGTTCTTTTTGAGTAAGTTCAATAATGGAGAGATGATCTCCTTGAAGTTGAACTTTTTTGAAGGGTACAGTTATGTCCTTAGGGTTGAGTGTAAAAACAAAAGCCATAGCCATTATGTTAAAATTGTTAGACTGGGAGGCTTGCTCCCCAGAATTCACCTTAGCCTTATTTTTATGGTTTTTAATTCATCAATTTGAGCATCAGTAGTTCAGAGATTAAAAAAAAAAAAAAACCATACAAGTCCTTCATGTTAATATGGAAAGAAGGGATTGTGATTTAAACTGTATTACTTGGAATCAGGACACTCAGTTTTCTATTGCTTGCTCCTCCATAGACTTTCGATGAAATCTTTGGACAACTTCCTCATCTCTCTACCTTCATCTTGTACCTCTGTTTCCCATCCATAAAATCTCCACCTACATTTAACACTTATATTTGACTTATTTCTATAAAGCACTTTGATAGCCTTAGATGGAAAATGCTGTAGAAGTTGAAATTAATAATTACTATTTTATGTATTGACCTCACATCAAGGTTCTGTTATTTGCTTTTTGTTGTTACAGTGACTAGATTCCCTCGGCCTGTGTCACCTCTTCAAGATGTGGCTACTATCATTGGAAGCCGTGAGCAGCTAGCTGTGCTGCTGCAGCTTTATGATTACCAACTGGAACTTGAGGGTACCACAGGCTGGGAGACTTTGCTATGGGTTGTCAATCAACTGTGAGTATATCTGTTTTCCTTCCTTTCTAATACAAAACTTTCTTGCCTTATAAACAGTTGTGTGTGAAAAGTTCAGGTTCTTTTCAATATCTCACTATTTAACTCTCATTTTCATGTACTTTGCATACTAAAAGTGGCCTAGAATTCTGTGTTCTTTTTTGATTTGTTCAGAAAAGTCTTTAATGTGTTCATAGGATAATATTATTTGTACCAAAGAGTTAAGAATGTTTTTTGTTCTAAATTATAAATACATTACATAACTGGTAATGATTACATTTTAAGACATTTACAGAATATGGGATTCCATGATAAAAGATGGTATTTAAAATTAAAGTGCCCGACATTCCTCATGGAATAGTATTCCATTATCGCCAATGGAATCATAGAAGGAATTTCCTCAACTGTTAATGTTCTTGTATTACTGGGATTAGAAATGGCAATGATCAGAAATATCAGTGTTGTGCAAAGTTGTCAGTTCGTAGGGTGAAGTGAAATGATAGGGAAGGAAACTAGCAGACTAACTTTTAATGAGCTGCTACTTCCTCTTTTAGGTTACCACAGCTTATAGAAATAGTTGGTAAAATCAACGTTGCTTCAACTGCCTGTGTCCATGAATTCTCCAGGTTTTTCTGGCGGCTCTGCAGGACATTTGGGAAGATCTTCACAAACACTAAGGTAATAGAATTCTTCTGTGTCTAGCTGTGGTGAATTAAATATAGGAATACTTAGTATACAGGGTTGTATTTACATTATGTGCATACATGAGAGATGGATCATAATATTCAAAAATCACTGACACATTTTCACTTGCCAGCTTTAAAACTGTTCTTGGCCACACTCTGTTCTTTCTCTCCACTCATCTTGGATTCTATTGCTGCGTCCCACCTTTCACAATATCTCCCTATTAGGCAGGGATGCTGTTCCGAGACAAAGGGGTCTTTCCCATTGTAATCTACTTACTCTTGGTTCGTGAACACATTGGGCTGCTGACTCTGACCTAATTTCAATGAATTATGTCAATTTTCCTTTTATTGTAGTATGTTATATATATGTACTACTACATACTAATATATATATATATATATATAAGTATGACATTTTGGATGCCAGTTTTTATGTATGTATGTCTTGCATGTCTGTCTTTCATTTATTATTAGGTTGTTCATTTAAAATAAGTACTTTGCTTCGTCAGTGTGTTTTTAAGGTAGGCAGGGTCTGTTGTAAATCAACAAAGAATGATATTTTAAAGGATTATAATTACTCAGTAAAATGTGAGATGTGATGAGAAAACAGCTGAAAAATAGTCATTTGAAAATATTTTACAGTAAATGTTTGTGCTGAATTTATTTCTATCTTTGTAAAGGAGCATTTACAAAGACTGACAAGTATTGTGGACCCAGGCGAAGTGTCTCCATAGAGAAGGCTAATTCCAGGTTCTAGTCTAAGGTCGCTCCTGGACTTAAGCCTTAAACTTAAAAAGCCTTTTGGTGTAAATTGTTGTTATGGGCTCGGGGAGAAAATTTTGGGGATGTTTCAGGGAAATGAGCTATTATACTTGCAGTAGGTTTAAAACCTGAATCCTTTCTCTCCTCTCCTCCTCCCACTGCCACCAGTTTTGCAGTTAGCGTAATTTTGTGGTACTTTGCAGACAATGTAGAGCCTGGTTCTGAACACTTCTGAAGTGCCATGTTCGGTATCAGGTGCGCAATACAAAGCTTGAGTTCATGAGAGCTTCCAGTGAGTTTTGATTAAAAACTTGAGGAAACTTTCAGGTTTTTTTTTTTAAGCGTTTCCAAAATTTGTTTCTCAAATCTTTACCTCTTTTATAAATAAATTATTACAGATTTTCTTAAATTGGGTACCCATCCATTCTGTAGGTGAAACCACAATTTCAAGAAATCTTGAGACTGTCTGAAGAAAACATTGGTGAGTAACACATTCATGTTTATTAACATGAATAATCTAAAGTGATCAACATTTAAAAATAAGTCTATAGTCAGAAGGTTGGTTGAAAGTAAGTCATTTTAAATTGGCGTGACTACCTTAATTATGTTTTAAAATGCAAATAAATATTTTTGTAATACTGTCTATTGTAGTTGAAAGGCCAGAGGAAACTGTTTAGTGCTTTTGAAAATTAAGACACTTGGATTATTAAATAAGGATTTAAGCATAATTTTAGACTCCCATTTTTTAATATCTTGGTGTGAATCAATAGACAGAACTATGTACTTACTTTAGTTTGACCTGTTTGAACATTCTTGCGTATCTTAAAATAAATTGTAAGTGGTGCTGCTGAGCTACCTGCCAAAATGTCCCACAGTTACTAACACCCATTCAGTTGCACAACTCTTAATAACTCAGTGAATCAATCTTAAAGGTGAATGTTCTGCAATTTTGCTCAAAAGTAATTAATTATAAGACAAGGAATTCTAATTTTAAATTTCCCTAATATATTATATCAATGACTTTAGACTCTGCAGCAGGGAATGGGGTACTAACAAAAGCCACAGTTCCCATCTATGCCACAGGAGTCCTTACGTGTTATATTCAGGTAAGCGTGACTTTTTAAAATATTCAGTATTGAAATGTAGAAATTGCTGTACAGTCCTTTGGATAAAATTACTGTATGTAAATTAAACCAGACTATAAAAGTGGGTGAACATATTACCATGATAAATATCCTAGAGGATTTCTGATCTAAGCAGCTAAAACCCATAATCCATAATCTGACTAAAGTTTGATTTGTAATTGGATAGCCAGGCTATTTTTGTTGGATGTGGGAAAGCAAAGAAGAAATTCGCTTTTAGCTTCTTTCAGTTGCTTTATGATTTAAAAAAGAATTGAAAAGATATTTTTTTTCTTTTAATCTTTTGACATTTGGGTTCTTTCTATCCATGGAAACATTTGGGTGATTGTTGCCATGTCTGTACGGGCAAGATTTGCCCTAAGCAAATTCTGATTGCTAACCAAGTGTTAGCATTGCATGAAAGCTCTAGCATACACTCCCAAACACACTTGTATAAAGTCCTTTAAATCTGGTCTGGTCAAAATATTTGTTAAAAAAAAGTCCGGTGGAGGGCATTTTCCCACACTCAGGGTTCCACCAATACAAATATTAAGTCAGCTAAACCAGTGGCTAAAGCTGTGGGAAGGGGTTGTAAATTCTCATAGTTCAGAAGAGACTTGGATTTGATCTGGTTTTATGACCGATACCATGAGAGGAAGTGAAATTTGAATATGTGTGTGACTTCTTTTCTTCTGATAAATTAGAACTCTCCTGTGTAACTTTTTGATATCTTCAAAATATTTGAGCAGAAGGAGGCCTTCTTCTTAAGGACTGAATCTCTTCATTCTCAGAGCTAAGAACTATGTTTGACACATTTAGGCTACGTCTACACGTGCAGCCAACATCGAAATAGCTTATTTCGATGTTGCGACATCGAAATAGTCTATTTCGATGAATAACATCTACACATCCTCCAGGGCCGGCAACGTCGATGTTCAACTTCGACGTTGCTCAGCCCAACATCGAAATAGGCGCAGCGAGGGAACGTCTACACGTCAAAGTAGCACACATCGAAATAGGGATGCCAGGCACAGCTGCAGACAGGGTCACAGGGCAGACTCAACAGCAAGCCGCTCCCTTAAAGGGCCCCTCCCAGACACAGTTGCACTAAACAACACAAGATACACAGAGCTGACAACTGGTTGCAGACCCTGTGCCTGCAGCATAGATCCCCAGCTGCCGCAGAAGCAGCCAGAAGCCCTGGGCTAAGGGCTGCTGCCCACGGTGACCATAGAGCCCCGCAGGGGCTGGAGAGAGAGCATCTCTCAACCCCCCAGCTGATGGCCGCCATGGAGGACCCAGCAATTTCGACGTTGCGGGACGCGGATCGTCTACACGGTCCCTACTTCGACGTTGAACGTCGAAGTAGGGCGCTATTCCTATCTCCTCATGAGGTTAGCGACTTCGACGTCTCGCCGCCTAACGTCAAAGTTAACTTCGAAATAGCGCCCGACGCATGTAGACGCGACGGGCGCTATTTCGAAGTTGGTGCCGCTACTTCGAAGTAGCGTGCACGTGTAGACGCAGCTTTAAGGTTGAAATAGGGTACAGGTATTCTTCAGAGGGAGAGAGGGACATACACTTTTTCTTATCCTTTACAGAGCACCTTTAAAGACTACATAAGGGGTTTTTTAAGGTTTAGGAATTGGCAATAAAGTGAATAAGATCTGCTCAGTGGTGTCCTTGATTTATCATGACATGCATTTTTACCATTATTATGGGACTATTTTCTTTTTGTTAATGAATGATTGTCTCATTTTTCACTGAGGTCTCCCACATAAAGAAAAACAGTAAATTCCAAATGTAGAATCTTTCCCGCACTTGACAACATCCTGTCACCGTGTTAAGATGAATAAAGTGACTCATACATCACAACATGGGATCCCAAGGCAAAAGTGTATTTATTAGGAGAATGCTTATGTTTAATGTTATGTAGCACTGTTATGGTCTTGCTAACAAATATCATTGCTATGGCTTTCTGGGTAATTTTTTTTAATTTGTTTATATTTTAGAATGTTAAGAGAATTGGCTGTTCCATCTTTAATGTAGTCAAAATGTTTACAATCTGTTAAGTTTTAAATGTAAAAATATCAACTAACTTAATGAAATTAGCAGACTTCTGTTCTTCCAAATATTTGAAAGAATTATTTATTTGGTTTAGTGTGGAATGTTGCTGCTGGTAAATATCTTGATAGTTCCAGTTTTTTAAGGAAGCCATGGTTTTCAGAAATATTATATAGGTAGGTGGTGGGTGGATATGGCGTGTCTGGGGTAGAGGTAGTACCTTTGACTCTCCAGCAGCTGCGCCTTTTCAGGAGGATGGAAGCACTGGTCCTCACCCACCACTCAACTCTCACTGTTGGCTCCTAGCAGCTGTTGTGCATTATAGCGACGCCATCCCCCAGGTAACTGCGTCAGCTCGCAGGTGAAACACATTGAGGGGGAGTCTGGTCTGTCTCACATACCGACCTTATGGAGGGACTTGTTCCTTCTCCCTTCTAATGCACAGTCTCAACGGCGGACCAGGAAGTGTGGTGCTTCAAATCAACAACTCCTGTGAAGGCGGAGGAAGACGCCCCACTACCTTGTAGGTTATCCTAGGAAGGAGTAAGGCTAAGGGAGTAAACCCTGACAGAAAATCCAGAGGGAAGTCCTAAGGTAGTTCTGTGTCAACTTCTGGCACTGTCCCAGCAACTCCTGCAGCTGAGCTGGTACCAAATGTAGAGGTTACCCTTTCCTTTGGACTATATCAGTAAAGCCGAGGGTGGGGGCCTGGTGCCTGGGCAGCCCAGGGTCTCCATAAAAATTGCCCAGGCTCGCGCCTGGAGAGGTACTCCAGCATCGCTTAACAGCATTGAACCAACACAGGAGGCAACAGATACCGGTTGTAAACTCTTGCTCAATTGGCGTAGAGAGCAATCGCCAGGGGTTGCTTCCGACAGTGGGAGAGATCATTGCATCTCATTGGACAGTCACCGCCTGCCTTAAGCTGGGCAGCCCCCAGCCAGTAGGATACTGTCTCGCCACAGTTCACTTGCCTCACTGGATCCATGAGTCTTAAGGTTCCCAAACCTGACAAGTGACTGAAATGAGCACCAGACAAACCAACAAGAAAATTATTAAGAAAAGGAAATCATCAAAGTTTCAAGCTTGCTTATTGGAATGTACAGACCACGTTGACCTGTTGGACTGAAGATCTTCAGGACATCAGCAATGCCTGAAAGACTGCTGTCATCAACGAGGAACTGAAGAGGCTCCAAGTTGACATCGCCACTTTGTAGGAGATGTGACTCACAGCTTCAGGATCCCTAAAGGAAAAGGACTACACCTTTTTCTGGAAGGGCAAAGCCCAAGATGAACCCAGGGATCACGGTGTTGGCTTTGCCTTCAGAAACACCCTTCTGCAAATGGCAGAACTAGTCGTGGGCAGATCAGAAAGACTCCTTCAGGTCAAACTTCAAACTTGCGCTGGTCCCGTCCGCCTGATCAGCACTTACACTCCAAGCCTGAATGCCACACCAGAAGTAAAAGACAAGTTGTATGACGAGCTCAGTGCCGCCATAGTGCAAATACCTGCTCGTGAACAATTGTACCTTTTGGGTGACTTCAGTGCAAGAGTTGGAGCCAATCGTGACTCATGGCCCTCTTGCCTAGGTCACTTCGGTGTGGGAAAAATGAATGACAATGGACAGCGTCTCCTCGAACTTTGCACATACCATAATCTGTGCATCACAAACACATTTTTACAAACCAAGCCACAGCACAGTGTCATGGAGACACTCACGCTTGAAACACTGGCACCAATTAGACTTGGTCATCACCAGACGCGACAACCTCAAAAATGTCCTCCTGACACGCAGCTACCATAGTGCTGGCTGCGATACAGATCATTCGCTAGTCTGCTTCAGACTCAAGCTGAGACCCAAGAAGCTGCACCATTCTAAACCAACTGGAAGGCCCCACATTGATGCCAGAAAGACAGCAAACTCAGAAAAAGCTGAAATGTTCAGAGGGACCCTTGAGGAGAATCTGCGCAGCAGCACTGGGGGTGCTGATGCGACATCCAGATGCCAGCATCTGAGGGACACAATGTACAATACGGCTTTGTCAGTGTTTGGAAGAAGAGCTGGAAACCCAAACGACTGGTCAAAGCTAACTCCGATGAGATGATTTCAGTCATCGAAAAGAAGCACACTGCACTTCTGGAGTATAAATGCTCACCGAGTCAGAGTACCCAGCAACCACTCAGAGTAGCCAGAAAAATAGTACAGCAGACAGCCAGGCACTGTGCCAACAACTACTGGCTTAAGCTATGCAGCAGTATCCAGACCTGTGCTGACTCTGGTAATCTTGGGGGAATGTACAAGGGCATAAAGAAGGCAATGGTGCCTATCCAGAATAAGACGGCACCTCTGAAATCCAAATCTGGTGAAGTAATCACTGACAAAGCCGAACAGATGGAGTGATGGGTCGAGCACTACTCTGAGCTGTACTCATGTGAGATCATTGTGGCTGATACAGCCCTCAACGCCGTTGAGCTCCTGTCAGTCATGGACGAGCTGGACCAGGAACCAACTGTGGTCGAATTGAAGAAGGCTATTGACAGCACTGCAGTAGGAAAGGCCTGGATGGTATACCACCAGAGGTAATCAAGTGTGCCTTGGACACACTCCTGGAACCCCTACACGAACTGCTGTGCCTGTGCTGGAGAGACGGTGAGGTTCCACAGGACCTGCGGGACGCCAACATTGTAACCTTGTATGAGAACAAAGGAGACAGAAGTGACTGCAACAATTACTGTGGAATCTCCCTCCTAAGTATCACTGGTAAATTGTTCGCTCGTGTCATCTTCTGCAGAGTCCAGAAGCTCGCTGAGAGGCTGTATCCTGAATCCCAGTGTGGATTCCATGCCAAGAGATCTACCATTGACATGATATTCTCCCTGAGGCAGCTACAGGAGAAATGCAGGGAGCAGAGGAAGCCACTCTGTCACCTTCATCAACCTGACGAAGGTTTTCAACTCGGTCAGTAGGGATGGACTGTTTAAATTGCTCCACAAGATAGGCTGTCCACCATGGCGACTCAAGATGATCCAGTCTTTCCATGAAGACATGAGAGGAACCATCCAATATGACGGCACATCATCGGATGCCTTCAGCATCAGGAGTGGCGTCAAACAAGGATGCGTCCTTGCTCCAGCATTGTTCAGGATCATCATCTTCACTCCTCCTGAAGCCTGCCTTTGGAGCCTCAACAGGGCATCTTTTTGCACACAAGATCTGATGGGAAACTGCTTAATCTCGCAAGGCTAAGTCTAAGGTGCAGGAAGTGCTCATTAGAGACATGGTGTTTGCAGACGATTCTGCTGTAGTGACACACACAGAAGGCCAGCTTCAAAAACTGCTGGATCAGTTCTCCAAAGCATGCAAGAACTTTGGGCTTACCATCAGCCTAGAGAAGACAAACGTACTTGGTCAGGACGTTGTTGAACCTCCATCAATCAGCATTGACAATTTACATGCTGGAGGTCATCCACAAGTTTACTTACCTCGGGTCCACCATCACCGACACCCTGCTGCTGGAGTCTGAGCTAAACAGGAGGATTGGAAAAGCAGCCACAACTCTGTTCAGACTTAGCAAGTGTGTGGAACAACAACAAGCTGTACACTCACACCAAAATGCAAGTCTACAGAGCCTGCATCCTCAGCACCCTCCTCTACGGCAGCGAGTCTTGGACCTTGTACGTCCGCCAGGAAAAGAGGCTGAATGTCTTCCACTTGCGCTGCCTCAGGTGCATTCTTGGGATATCATTGCCCAGCAGTGCCGTCCTTGAGCAAGCTGGAATTCCAACCATGCACACCCTCCTCAGGCAGCGGTGGCTCCACTGTCTTGGCCATGTCCACAGGATGAATGATGGAAGGATCCCAAAAGACATCCTGTACTGCGAGCTAGCCTCTGGCAAAAGACCTCCTGGACACCCCCAATTGCGCTACAGAGAAGTCTGTAAGAGGGACCTCAAGGAGGTAGACATCGACCCAGATAGTTGGGAAGGGCTGGGCAGACGACTGCAGCAGCTGGAAGGAGGAACTACACAAGGGCCTTCAGAAAGGCGAGATGAAGATCAGACAGCTGGCAGAGGAGAAGTGAGCCCGTAGAAAGGACAGCAAGGACCTGCCACACACCCACTCCATATGCAGCACATGTAGCAAGGATTGTCACTCTTGTGTGGGCCTCCCCAGTCACAGTCGATGCCACAAATGATGATCTTAAATGGAGTTACAAAGGGCGTGAGCCATAGTCTACACAGACTGAAGGATGCCTTGGATATCTAGGTGGAGTTGGTTAATACCACCTATTATTAAAGTCACCCAACATTTCCTATTATAAGACTGCTTTCAGTTGCTTATCATGTCAACATTTGACCATTTGTGCTTTTTTCCACAGTCTGAATGTCTGCTTCAGACATATTTACGTTTAAATTTCAGCCAAAACAGTACAGTGACTTCCAAGAATGAAAGTACCAATAGTTGTTGTGTCCCAGTTTAAAAGGAAAAAAAATCTGGTGACATTTCGTTTGAAAAGCTCTAACATCCCAGCTTTGAATCAGGGACTTGTAATTTGGCAGTGATGTGCCTTTTGCCCTCCCTCTGAAAATGCAGCCAAGGAATACTCCTCTGAAACACCTCGATTTTCACTTGCATAGTAGAGGCTTCTTTACTTTTAGTGGAGCTGGGCAACTGTTTTAAACCATGCTCTTCACAGTTCGCTGCTAATTTTTGTTTCTCACTTTCTGGATGGCTGTTTTGAGACTGTTGCAGGGAGTCATGGTTTGCAGAAGTTCTGAGCACTGACAGCTGCCACTGATCAGTCTGTGCTGTTCTTAGACTATATGGTGAACTGTGTTTTGTGCTGACTACTCTGAAAAATCAGGTCCTAGGGTATGGCAACTGGGCACCTAAATTAGTGGAAACTTATGACATAAACCTTTACTTATCTGTCCCCCACTAGGGGAAGACAGATGGTGAATATTTACGAAACACTTAGCTTCTACAGAGATGAGCACCTTAGAAAAGACCATGAGCACGTTAATAATTCTGTCTTCAAAGCGAGGCTTAAATCATGGACAATAAGTAAGGCCTGAGGTTATACATACTATAGTGAGAAGAAAACAAAATATTGAATAGCTGCTTATTAACTGATCTTCTCTTCTGTGCACTGCGTAAGATAAGGTTCTGTGGCAAAAGCTGTGTGTGATCCATTACATCAGAATGCATACCAGCATCAAATTAAGCAAACATAATGCTGCCCTTCACTAACCTTATAGAGTTTGACTTTGCATTCTCCATAGTGGGGGTGGGAGGCTTGACAGTGAGGGTGGAGGGCGGGGGTTATTGGTAATAATGAAATAGTAGACTGAGTAGTATATTCAGTCAGATGGTCCTGATACTTAGTGAGAGCACTTAGAACTGCTTAAATGAAAACATATTAACATTTCGGTGGAAAGGTTAAATGAAAAGGAAATTTAAAAGTAACTTAGTAGAAACCGTTTCAAATTAAAAATGAATCTATGATCTACAAAATTAGAAAGACTTTGTATATGGAAGATGTGAAACATTTTTAGATTTTATTGAACAGCTTGGATATTCTGCTTTAAAAAATTTTAGAAAGAGGTATAAAGAAAGACATTTAAAATTTTTGCAAGTCTCTAATTTCCCACTTCCCAATTAAAAATAAAATTAACATTGTACTGTCCTCATTTTATATCTTCAGTTAGAATTTATTCCTTTGGAAGTATATACCTTACCTTGGTTAGGAGTATGGATAACTATAATTAGTATCCACTAAGGAATTTTAAACAAATTTAAGGCAAAGGCAATTGAAAAATTTGCAGATCATGAAATGCAAACCATACAGTCAGAGGGTAGGCCAGTGGCAACTGATAAAGCTCTAGAGAGAGGGCACTTTTAATGCACTATTCATCCACTTAGCTTTTATCTGAACTCTCCAAAGCTCTTAAATTCTACCCATTGCTATTTAAGATATGCTTTTGTCATGTCCTTAATATTCTAAATTAAACAATCCAGGAAGAATATAAGTGTGTACTGGTACATGCATACACAGAAAAAACATTGGTTTCCTGTACTTTCAAAGTGATATTGTTACATGGACAAAAAAAAAAAAAATCAGAAATTAAGAAATAACCCAGGAACCTCCAGACCTGTTAGTTTAATTTCAGTGCTCGGAAAGATAGTGGAGCAAGTAATTAAGGAATTCATCTGCAAACATCTGGAGGAAAGTAAGGTGATAGGTAACAGCCAGCATAAATTTGTGAAGAACAAATCATGCCAGCCCAATCTGATAGCTTTTCTTTGATGGGATAACAAGTCTTGTGGATAAGGGAGACACGGTGGATGTGATGTACCAAGACTTCAGTAAGACACATTTGATACAAACTCATATGATCTTCCTATCAATAAGCTAGGCAAATAAACTTAAATGAGGCTACTATAAGGTGGGTGCATAACTGGCTGGGTGACCATTCTCAAAGAGTAGTTATTAATGGTTCGCAGTCATGCTAGAAGGGCATAACAAGCAGGGTTTTGGGACCAATTCTGTTCACTATCTTCATCAACAATGTAGATATTGGCATAGAGAGTACACTTATTAGGTTTGCAGATGATACCAAAGCTAGGAGGAGTTGCAGCTGCTTTGGAGGGTAGGGTCAGAAATCAAAATTATCTGAACAAACTGGAGAAATGGTCTAGATAAAGAGGATGAAGTTTAATAAGGACAAATGCCACATGCACCACTTCGGAAGGAACAATTCAAAATGGGAAGTGACTTTCAAGGAAGGAGTACTGCGGAAAGGGATTTAGGGGTCATAGTGACCCCAAGCTATATGATTCAGCAGTGTGATGATGTTGCAAAAAATGCAAATGTGATTCTGGGATGCATTAACAGGAGTGCTCAGAGCAAAACTCAGGAAGTCATTCTTCTGCCCTACTCAGCACTAATTAGCCCTCAGTTGGAGTATTGTGTCCAGTTTGGGTACCACATGTCATGAAAGTTGTGGAGAAATTGGAGAAGGTCCAGAGAAGAGCAATAAGAATGATTAAAAGTCTAGAGAACATGAGCTGTGAGGGAAGCCTGAAAGGACTGGGCTTGTTTAGTTTAGAAGACAGAGGACTGAGAGGGGACACGATAGTGGTTTCAGCTATCTCAAAGAGAGTTACAAGCGAAGGAGATTTTGTCTCCTTGGCCTCTGAGGATAGGACAAGTAGTAATGGGCTTAAACTGCAGCAAGGGAGGTTTAAGTTGGACATTAAGAAAAACTTCCTCACTGTCAGGGTGGTTAAACAGTGGAATAAGTTACCTGGGAGGGGGGGTGTGGAATCTCCATCACTGGAGATATTTAAGAGTAGGTTAGACAGACATCTATTGAGGATGGTCTAGATGGTGCCTGGTCCTGCTTTGAAGGCTGGGGACTGGGCTCGACCTCTCAATGTCCCTTCCAGTTCTAGTGTTCTATAGCTTGTGTTCTTTAAACTGTTGAATTGGGTTTGTTAAAATATTTTTTTTCTGGCTATTAATATTGGGATATCTAATGAAATAGTTAAATGTTAGGAATGTTAAAATTATTTTCCTTTTTCCATTCTGTGACATCCTTGCCTTTAAACTTGCTGATTTTTTTTAAATGGCTTCATAGCATAACTTATAAAACTAAAATTAATATTTGTATACTTTCTAGGAAGAAGACCGTAAACTGTTAGTTGGGTTCTTAGAAGATGTAATGACTATGCTTTCACTATCACATGCTCCTCTTGATAGTCTGAAGGCTTCTTTTGTGGAACTAGGGTAAAGTATATAACATGGAATTGATTTCAAATTGTTTCAAGATATTTACAAAAATTTTCTTCATGTACTTTCAGCTCTAAGTGTAATTGCAACAAAAGATCAGGTGAATTAGACATATTCATCATCTTTACTTGATAACTTTAAAAGTTAGTGATGAATCCAGTATATACTATAAGATTAAGGTAGCATGTATTCTGTATTTAAACATTTTAGTGAATGTTTGTACTTTATATAGCTTATCTGCCTTATTGATGGAAGTTTGTCCAGTAAGATAGTGTCTGACCCACTTTGCCTCTGTGGAAAAAAAATTTGTAACTGTAAATTGTTCAGAACATAAAGTGGCTTTCCTAAAGTTTGAAGACTCAAGCACAACCCATTTCCCTACCACCATCAGTAAAGCTGATTTTCAAAAAGCTCACGCAAATAAATGTTTTTGAAGTGTGAGTGTTTTAAAGAGTACACCTTTCTACAGGCTCTTGGAGACTGCCTTAGTAGTTTATAATCATACCCACTTTATACATAGTGTTAGCTTGACTATCATTTTCTTTTAGTGCAAATCCAGCATACCATGAACTGCTGTTAACTGTACTGTGGTATGGAGTTGTCCATACTTCAGCTCTTGTGCGTTGCACAGCTGCTAGAATGTTTGAGGTAAGTGATTATCAAAACTGTTACACTTAGCCTACAGTTGCAATGTGTTAAAAATGAATTCATCTTAGTATATGAAAATGCATATATTTTGATCTGCATATAAAAATGTCTCAATAGGTTGTGTACTGTGTGATGGAGCAGCAAATTACAATGTTGTACAGTTTTGGCTCTTCATCTGTGGCACATTCAAGTTAATTAAACAGAATTGTTGCTTTATCAACTGCTTGCAAGACATTTTTATAGCAATTTGTACAGTTATCTTTGTTCTGCTTCTGATTTCAGTATTATATTTGATCTTTGCTTGCTGAAAATGATTGGATATGAGAAATCATTTCAGGGCTGAATTGTGTGTTCAAACCAGTTTCTAATACCACGTCAGATTAAGAAATGTGCTTAGATAAGTCTACATATAAGCTTTGCATGCGCATCTTGGACTTGATCTATTCTTTTTGCGACTTATTTTACACAGTCATTCACAAATTAACTATCTTCAGGACCTCATTCTTTTACTCTAATGCTTCAGAATTGTAATGCAAGCCAATTTCCATCACGGCTTGATGCCGAGGGAGAAGAACATACATTGTCAATAGTATTTGATACATTGCTTTATCATTTTATACTTGTCATATGAAGGTAGGGTGAACCCACAAGAATTACTCTATATCTCTTTTCATACTTCACAAATTTATAGAGATTCTATAGAATCACTAAGTTTGCCTGAATTTGTTTGCTGTCTCCTTAACTGGCAAATCTAAAAATATCAGAAGAAATACAGCAGGATGTACTAAATGTCACAGTTGCTGGATGTACCATGATTTTTTGCTTTACACACTGGAAAAATGTATTTATCTTTCTATAATCACACTTACTCCTTATGCGGACTATCTGGTGCTTCAGCTGTGTCTTTGCAGTATATTACTATGGGGCACCACTTGAATGCAGAGATCTGCACACTTGGATCCAGGTGAAGGATCAGACCCTAAATCTGCTCTGCGTAGCAAAGACTTAATTAAATCATAAGCATGTTTTAATATAAATAGCTCATCCTCAGCCAGAATAATGCTTCTGTTAATACTCCCCCCTACTATCCCCTTCAGTAAAAGGCAAATAGGAAAAATATTGTACTGAGTGGGGTGGGATCTATGCCACCTAGAACAGTGGGCTAACTACAACTGTGATAAGGAACTACCTTCTAATTGTTTTTGTGATAAAGATGTTTTAGAACTCAACAGAATCCTAAGCTAGCAAATAGTCCTAAGGATGAACTAGGAAGCATTGTGGTTCTGGCACATCTGCCTATGCAACCTTGGTTAAATCCCTTAATCAGTCTGTGCCTCAGTTTCCCCCTCTGTAATATGGTGACAGTGAGACCATCATCAAAGCATTTTCAAATAGTCTCAAATGTTACACAACGCTGGCTTACCTTTTGGAATATTGGAGCTTTACTCCTCTTTTCTTGCTGAAGGCCCTTGGCAACCTCTTTGGAGGGTCTCAGTTGTAATAGCTACAGCCTAAACTGTAATGTTTCTTCCCAACAACAGAGGAGCAAAATAAGTGATTTTTTTTTTTTTTGCAGTCTGTTGTCTGACAGTTTTTTACCATCCTATAATTTATTTTAATTTTTCCTGATGTGCGTAAGCTGTTGCACACATTGTTCCTAAACATAAAAACCTGTTTTGAATTATATCATCATTTCTCAAATGTCATTAGCATGTAAATAGACATCACTTGCTCACTTGGGATGAGATCTTTGTTCTTGCTCTGAGAAGTTTCCTCTTCATGGGAGGGCAGGAGTGGTGTAAATAGATCCTCAAAGTTCTGGTTCTGACCATTGGAGGTTCTCTCCACATAGGTACTATGGAGAACAGTAAGGTGCCTTTTCAGGACACTGTTGTACCCTGGCTTGTGAGAAGGAGTCTCAGAGGAGTAGCCGTGTTAGTCTGTAGCTTTGCAAATAAGTCCTGAGGCGCTTGGAGACCAACAAATTTATTAGGTCATGAGAGCAGCTTTACAGGGCCTGGACCACTGTATGCTGTGTTGCTGAGGTTCTGTGCATTGGTGTGTCACATGAAGCAGCCCTGGGAGGCTGCTGCAACTTGGACAGACTTCTAGGATTCTGTGTTATACTGAGGGACATTATTGCTGCCCAAGATCAGGAGGGTAAAACGTGACTTAGAGCCATGTTAGCATTCGTCCTACTCCCTTTGGACTGAAGTTCCATGCTGCATATCTGCTAACTTAGTGTCTGTAGCTAGACATACTTATTACAGCTATAAAAGGAATTAAAATACAGAGTAAAATCAAAGGAATGTGTTAGCTTCACTGTGTAAACTTGTATTGAATATTATCTGGCTTGCTTTTTTTCTGCGCTTTTGATTGTTACCACTTTGTTAGTAATTTTCAGTTTTTAGTGTTAACCCAAATTTGACTGGCACTGGTTTGAACACTCTTAATTCATAGTTGGGTTATGAGTTTTGCTGGTCCGTGTGATAGGTTCTAGTTCAGTTGCAATTCAAATAAACATAATAAAAGAGAGCATTTTGCTTCATTCAAAAATATATTTTACAATAATAGAACTGGTAAAATGCAGCTTAAATGGTGATGCAACTGTGATCCTGTTTCTTTTCTCTAATAATGCCAATCCCAAGTTTTCTTGTTGTAATCAGTATGTTTCCTCAAGACTTTTTATTTTAAAATATCATCTGCATTTGGTAAAGAAAAGTCAGGTTTTATATTTGTTCATAAACTATAGCAATTAAAATTAAAAAGTGAACATTGTGTGTTTATTAAATGAGAAAATTGTCATGTAATCACTGAATGAACGGAGGTTAATGTTAATGCAACAAACTGTGGCCAATTCCTTGAAAATAATTGGAAGAGCTGTACTTAAGAGGAGCATTGCAGAGTTTTTCAATTGACTTCACAGTCAATCATGGAAATAATGGATATTTAATATAATTATGTAGTCTGAAATGTTCATTTTTTGTGCTTTGGGGAATTGTTTTAATGTTGAAAATCAAATTATAATTTTAAGAAACTTGGGCAATGTCTACACTAGTACCCCCCTTTCAAAAGAGGGATGCTAATGAGACACTTTGGGATATGCTAATGAGGTGCTGCAATGACTGTGCAGCTCCTCATTAGCATAATGGCTGCCACGGCCCTTCAAAAGTGCCACTTTCGATCGTGCAGCTTGTTTACACAGGGTCCTTTTGAAAAAGACCTTGCACATTTCTAAATCCCCTTATTGTATAACCAAATAATAATTACCATAATTATAATAGTTACCATATCATTGAAATATACAATTTAGTTGTACCTCATCCACTTTGTCTCTGTAATATCCTGGGACTAAGAGGGCTACCTCTGGTTAGAACAGCTACAGAAGTTGGTCCAAACAAAAATAATGCCTCGCCCACCTGGTAATGGAAGTGTTTAGCAGATACACCAAAGTTCACCCAAGAGGTCCATTTTAGCCTTCTGCATTGTATATTCTGTGAAGTAGCACAGGTTTAGGGCGACCGCATCTTCCCTGTTCCAAATACAGGGCAGGGTGATATGGAGTGGGAGGGGCACCTCACCCCAGCTCCACTGAGGCACGGGGAGTCAGGAAGGGGGTGGCAGTCACCGGTGCACCCCCAGTCTCTCTCAGCCTCGGTGAGCCATGAAGCAGGCGGCAGACACCAGTGTTTCCCCCTGGCTTCACCAAGCCTCAGGGAGCCGTGAAGCAGTCAGCAGGCTCCGGTGCTCCCCCTGGCTTCACTGAGCCTGAGGGAGCCATGATATGGTGGCAGTTGTGGTGTTCCTCCCCGCTTTTGCTGAGCCATGAAGCAGTGGCAGCTGCCTGTGTTCCCCCAGGCTTTGCTGAGCCTTGGGGAGCAGTGAAGTGGGTGGCATCCACTAGTACTGCCCCAGCTTTGCCAAGCCTTGGAGCTAGGAGGGAGGCAGCAGCTGCAGGTGCTCCTCCAAACCTCGGGGAGCTGGGAAGGAAGTGGCAGCCGCTGGTGCTCTCCCGACTTCCCAACGGCAGGGAAACGGAGCACCAACTTACTCTACCTTTGGAGGACCCCCTGCTTATTTCCTCTTCCTGTGGCCTGAGAGCACGTTAGCTCTCCACATGCTCTCCAGCCAGCAGCTGCATCTGCACACACGGTTGAGGAAAAAGGTCATGTGGTGGGGGGCCAAAAAAAGAGCAATTAGTCCTTTTTAAAAAATGAGTCTGGATGCCTTCCTGATGCCTGGAATACGGGGCTCTCCTGCCTGATACGGAACAGATGGTCACCCTTCCCGGGTTAGATTAGGGTTTTGTGATACCCTTGGCCATAGCAACGGTGGGCCCCTGGCCACCTGCAGTACCCTATTCCCAGTGATCCTGCCTGGTAAAGGTAGTGAGAATATGAGGGCTTGCCCCACTTTGCCCACCTGGCACTTCAGCCAAGAAACAAACATGGGGTAGGGCATGGCCCTTTGACTCAGCTGGAGCACAGGGCAGGCAGAGTGGGGCCAGGTTCCCATGACTTAGCTCCACTTCCCAGCTGAAGTGCCAGGTGGACAGAGTGGTATAAGCTCCTACACCCTGACTCAGCTCCCAGGCTAGAGTGTTGGGGTGAGCAGAGTGGATCAGGGTGTGGAGGTGCTAATATTTTGGGGGCCCTTGGGCATGGGCCACGTTACCTGAGTAGCTAATCTGCCACAGAAAGTAGTACATAAAATAAGATTTTAGGATTTTCTTAAGTGCGACATAAGATGGAAGAAAAATTGCAAAACTTTCACTGTTTGAATGATGCTAATAAAATACCCATTTGATTAATCCTTGGAGAAAGTTTGGGATTTGTCATTTATGAAACAGTTTTACGGATGTTGCTGTTTGCTGCTTGGCCAAAATTAAAGCTACCAAACAACCAACACCTTTATTTTGGAAAAGGAATCAGGGTATGTTCATATGCCCTTTTGATATGATGTTTTTTAAATTTAAAAGATTTCTGGATATTTGTAGGCACAGGCAGAAGTGTTCATGAACAACACTTGCAAATTTGGGATATATTGCAATAAGTAAATATATTGTTTTTAATTGGGAAGTATTTGAAAATCTGATAACCCATCAGATTTTTACTTGCATGGACCAGCAAAAACAATTTTAGGGTGTTTGGGATGTTTTACGTGTGCTGCTTGATGGCTCTGATATCTAAAGTATTCCTAAAATATTGTGAGGAAAGCCAAGTGGCATTTGAGAACGTATTTGTTGTGCCCAGTTTTAAAAGTGTAGTTTTTAACAGTAATGTTTGAAAATTGTATGCATTCAGTCTGGCAAAGCCATTCATTTGCACCTGTTAGTCATATATTGGCTGTGAAATATAATCCTGTTGACTTTGAACTGTATTCATTTATGCTTGAATTGTCAAATTCAAATCTGCATCACTTTGGTAGTTAAAATTGTTTGTAGTCTAACAAGTAACTTAGGCGTTAGACTTTGTTTCCTTTCGTGATCATTTGAATTTCAAAATAGCAAAAAATCTACAAAATACAGACCAAGAGATTTTGAACAGTTGAAGATAGTCCATCACGTTTGAACTGACTGCCAGGCCACTGGAGCTTTCTTCAGCCTTCTGCATATATAAAACACTAGTGCAGCTGTATTTGCTTAGCTTCTAATTTTGGTTTGCTTTTTGTGTTTTTTCTTTCTCCCTCCCTCTCTCTCTCGGTTGTGCCACTCTTCTTCCCATGGTACTGTGCTCGCTCTATCCGTGCATCACCTGTGATACCCCCCTGCTCTGACCACTCAGCTGTTGGTGAAGGGGGTACATGAAACTCTGGTAGCTCAGAGAGTTGTTCCTGCTCTCATTACTCTCTCCAGTGACCCTGAAATGTAAGTTTACTGATTGCTTTATACATTAAGCATCCCTCTTAATACTTGTCAAGAAATAGACATTATTTTCTTTTAGTATTCCAATGACAGAAGCTTTCTAATTGAAAAAGCATGTTGCATAAATCACCTTTCAGTTTCAGGTTAAAAACTAATTTGATTAGAGTCTAAAAGTAAAATTTTTGTAATGCCCAGAGGGTAATAGTTATAGCAAACTAATTTTAAATTGAATTTTTAAACATGTATATTAATTCCCTTAATTGAATAATTATTTGGATCATTTTTAGTAATAACATTGTTTAGTATAGCTGCAGTGAAATATACTCCAGATTTCAGACCTTTAGGCTGTCTCTACACTACTTCCCTACTTCGAACAGAGGATGGTAAGTAGGGTATTGGGAGTTCATGAATGAAGTGCTGCGCTGCATATGCAGCACTTCATTAAGCAAATTCCCCGCCATGGCAACTTTGACGTTTTAAAAGATTTTGAGGAGTAAAGGGACTTCGAAGTACCGGCAGGTGAGCCATGGCTAGACGTGAGCTGGTGCTTGGAAGTTTAAAACTTTGAAGTTGCTGTGGGAGGAAATTTGCTTAATGAAGCGCTGCATATGCAGTGCAGCACTTCATTAATAAACTTCCAACACCCTACTTATCCTCCCTTTGAAGTAGGGAGGTAATGGAGACAAGTCCGTACTGTAGTGAAATAAATATGCAAATATTCCTTACAGTGCTACAACAGTTAACTTATGGAAAATACATAGATAAACAAGACTCAAAATATTGAAATACAAAATAATTTGCTGGCTCTGCCTAATAAGTAATCTTAGGAGCTAGGCGCTTGTGTGTGCATTGCGAGGGCCAGCATACTGCTGTGATATTTCTGCCAAGATTAGGAGGGATGCTTTGCTAATCTCACTAACAGGTTGTTATCAGTAACTGCCAGAGCATGAACAAAGAGCTTTAACCATTTTAAAGTCTTGTGTGAGTGACTAAACCAACAAAGGCCCATGAGTCTGCCTGCCCATCCTCAGTCACAGCTAACCCAGTTCTCCTTCCAGTTTACCAAACCATTTTTTATTGCATGTTGACTGGTTTACAGCTGACTCTTCGAGGCATGAGTGAAGCCTTAATTGACAAGCGGGTTGCTCCGGCCCTTGTTACCTTGTCCAGTGATCCTGAATTGTGAGTTTCAGACTGAGAGCTTGAGTTAATCAAGTCTTTTGAGCATTTTTTTCCTCTTTTGCTTATTTTTATTTTGTCACTGCTAGAAGCTAATATATCTTAAATTACTAACTTTGAATTTGCACTGCTTTTAATTCCATCCATCCTTAAACTTAAACACACCTTAAAGACTGTTCTCTTTTTATAGCTCTGTAAGGATAGCCACGATTCCTGCTTTTGGTACCATCATGGAAACAGTAACTCAGAGAGAGGTAGGAATACTGCATATCATAAAATATAATATTAAGCAGCAGTCAAGCTGTTGCTCAGTCAGATGTCTGAGTTGGATAGGTACAGTAACTTACTGCCAAATGGTGAGAAAGATATACTACATATAAATATTCTTTCACAGAATTGTTCAAGAAAATCCCCCAAATTCTTTCTTTTTGCAAAACAATAATTTATTGTGAAAAGAAATTCTTGTTCCACACACAAAAATTATCTTACAAGATGATGGAAGCACAAGTTACTTAATGTTTCTGTGCTAGGATTTTTTTAACAATTATATTCTTTATGAGGACATTCCTCATTATGGCACAGAAATCCAAAATGGCAGTCTGACAGCAGTTAACAATAAAGGTGGGAATGAATGATAATCTTGTTTTGAGTTATTTAGGACTTTCTCGAACAAAGATTTTTGAACAATAGTGCATTGGGGTATTGAATGTTTTGGTGCATTGATAACAAGGCATTAGGGCATTTTCCTGAGTGAACTCCCTTTAGTTGCAGTCAGAAGTAAAAATATTACATTTCTTTACCCTGTGTTTACAAGACCGATCATAACTTGGAATATAAAAATTGGATTTAGCAGAAAATTGCTTACAGATTAAGTGCAGATGTTGCTAATCCAGCACTAAAGTCAGGCACAAAAAGTGGTTAACTTTAAAATGCTAATTGAAATCTTTTAAGCAGTTAATAATTAGAACTGCGTAAGCAATGAATTAACTGCTTCTACAGCAGTTTTTGGTGTTAAATTAATGGATTGAACAATTGTGAGCATGATTGACGGTTTATAGTCTTTCAAAAGTTAGGAGTATCTGCAAGCTCAAGGATGTATACTTGATTTTGCTTAGTGTCTGTACAATGAGATATAAAAAGCACAACTTTCTGCAGAGTTTGCATTCTTCTTGTAATTTCAACATGTTCTTAAATCCTAAAATAATGTGTTTGAGGAAATGTGAATAAGGAGTCAATGATGACTCAGAAGTTACGTTTTTGGAAGATGGATAAGTAGCTGTTTTGTACTTTGGAATTCGTGGTACATACTGCATTTAGCTATAGAGTCCTTGTCTATCTGAAATAAATATACTGTTTCCTCCTATTATAAATCTCTTTGTAACATGGAGGTTCTTCTTCCAGTGATTTGCTCCTGTGCATTCTGATATGTGTGAATGTGTTTGCCACATGCACTGTTGCTGGAAGATTTTTCCCTAGTGGAACCCATTGGGTCAGTCGTAGTGTCCTCTGCTGCAGTGTCATTGATGTTGCCTGTGAATAACCCCACCAACCCGAACCCCTCTCAGTTCCTTCTTCCCACCTACTGACTGTTGTTGGAGCTTTTGCTGCTTTGCAGTTGTTGGCATTCCCTAGTTAGTAGTTTTTTGTTTTTAGTCAGTTGTTGATTGCTTTCAGTAGCTATTGTTAGTCTTTGAGAGGTTTTTTCCCCCTTACTTAGTGCTGCCTTCAGCCCCAAGGGCTGAGTTGATCTTCATCAGTGCAGAGCGTGGCAGCCTCAGTGCGCAACACTCTGGTGCCGAGGTCAGACAAAGAGCATTGGTACCATTCCCCGGCACTGAAGACTGCCTGCCTCACTGGTCACGCTCCCTGGCACAGAAGGCAGGGCCTTGACACCACTCATTTTCCCTGGGGTCAGAGAAGGAGGAAGTGAATAGGAGGCCAAGTAAGGCTCCAAAGGGTCCACGTGCCAGCAAAATCATGGCAGCTGCCTGCCCATGTTGTTGACTCCAGGCCCACAAGCAGGTCCGTTGACTCCAGGCCCACAAGCAGGTCCGTTGACTCCAGCACCAGTGATTGTGCAGGACTTACAACTTCCCTCCACACCGGATACCTTCGAGACCTCCAGGGAATTGATTGCATTGGCTGCACAGTGTGGTCTGCCACGCACGGACCCGGAGCCTCCCATGGCCTTGCCTCCAGAACCACACTCGCTGCTGGTGACCCTCCGCTGCCAACCCAGAGTCCTGGCACTTAGTCTTCTGCCGACTCCAGTACCAAGCCTGACACCAGCTTCCACCCTGGTACTGATGGCAGCACCAGTGTTGGCTCTGGCATCCTTTCAGGCCCTGAAACTGGCACCACTTCTTCCACTGGCCCTGGCACAAGTGTGGGCAGCACCAGAACAGTCATCCCCTGCAACACAAGCTACATTTCAGATGCATGCAGTGGGGAGGCTGGAGCCATCATAGGTCTTTCCTTGCAGCAGAGAGGTCAAATTTGTTGTACTTCTCTTTGGTTCCATTGGTTCCTACACACAGAGGCAAGCCAGAGACTGTCATTCTGGAGCAGATCTCCAAGATACCACTCACCAGCACCACTCCATATTGGTCTGCTTCAGACTATACCTCCTACTAAGAGGCAGACTTCATGTTGTCATGCAGCTCCTGGTACCATTCCAGGTCCAGGTACCATTCCCATTGTCAAGTGGCTCTTCCCCAACCCCACTGTAGACCTGGTCCCCTCAGTGGCAGGCACTGGTGCATTGGCTCCTTTGGACTACCTAGACCTACCCCCAGGTGTAGGGCCAGCGTACTCGCTCTCAGGCCCGATCTGCACCAACCTCAGAGCAAGAGGGCCTTTCATTAGCTGTGGGTGCTCCAATCCAAGAACCTATCACACAGCCCACCTCCTCCCCAGCTCTCCCCCTGCTGGGAGTTACCCGGCCCCAAGATAAACCCCACCCCTCCACCTCACCCCCAACAGCTCAGGGGGTTGAGAAACAATACTTTGTGCCTCAGGAAGGGTACAAACACCTATATACCCACCCTCCACCAGGGTCACTTGTGGTAGTTACCATCAGACAGCCAGGGAGAGATTCTAAAAGTAAAGAGGCCAAAACACTGGACTTATTTGCGAGAACTATTTCTTCCGTGAGCTGTTCACAACTTTGGGTCTCCAACTAGCAGATGCTGCTCAGCAAGTATGCCTTTAACACCTGGGCAGTCCTGGTCTGCTTTCAGGATAGACTGCCGGAGGATGATACAACTGACTTCGCTACCATCTTGCAGGAGGGGCCTATAACGTCTCTATTGGCCTTGCAGGCTGCATGGGATTCTGCTGACTCCCACTTACGCACTTCCCAAGACCTGTTGTTCTGGGTCTCATCATGCATTAAATTCTGCTATAAGCTGGCCAGGTCCCTGCCCTGCCCATCATAAGGGCCCAGGCTTTCTTTTTGGCATTCCTAACACCTATGCCTGTCTCCCGTGTCTGCAAGGCAGTAACACAGTCATCAGTGCATACCTTCACCTTGCACTACACCCTTGTACGGCAAGCCACAGGCTGATGCAGAATTGGTCAGGGCAGTCCTGCGGTCAGCTACCAGATAGAGGTAAGATACAGTTCCACCACCGGGGGAATACTGGTGGTAAGTCACATTAGAATTCACAGGAGCAATCACTCAAAGAAGAAGAGACAGTTATCTTGTAACTATTGTTCTTTGAGATGTGTTGCTCCTGTCCATTCTGTGCATGCCCATGCACATGGACTCCACTCTGCCAGATGATCGGGCAAGAAGGAACTGAACGGGGGTCAGGCTGGCAGGGGTATTTATAGGCAATGTCAATGACATTGCTGCAAGGGGCACTACAGCTCACCCGACAGGTACCACTAGGGGAAAATATCTTCTAGCAACCCTGAATGCAGCACATGCCCACACATCATAATGGACAGGAACAACACATCTCAAAGAACAACAGTCATATGGTGAGTAACTGTCTTTTATATATCATCCAGAAAGCTACCAAAGACGACATCTGGTCAGGGGAATGTTGCTTTTTATTTATGCTTTTAAATGCTATTCAATCCGTTGACACGTGAGTCAGAAAAAAATTCACCAGTGTGTCCATAATATTTTTTCTATTTTGATAATGTAAAATGGTTTTTAATTTTTTCTGGTGTTTTGTGCTCTTTACTTGCATTAATTATTTGTAAATGTTCTGCCCACATTTCACTCCATTTTTCTAATTCTGAAATTAAAAATATTGTTAGAGCCAGGTAATAGTTCAGTTCTAGCTAAAAAGAGAAAATTCCAGATAACGAAAGATAAGCAAGCCTTTGGTCAAATCTGTATATAAAACAATTGCCTTGATCAAGTAGAATATTATCCTAAAAGGCAGGACACAGTATATGTGTTAGAATGTCCTGTGATAAAGAACACTAGATTAACAAAACAGCCATCAGTATTTTGAACAAAATTTTAAAAATGGATAAAAAACAGAAATATACTGTACGTGACTGAGGTTTTGTTACCTTAACTTTTATGTTGTCAAATTTTACATTTTTGTGAACACGTAAGCTGCTGGAACGAGTGAAAATGCAGTTGGCTTCTTTCCTGGAAGATCCTCAGTATCAAGACCAACATTCATTACACACAGAGATCATAAAAACATTTGGAAGAGTGGGACCTAATGCTGAGCCTAGATTTAGAGATGAATGTAAGTTGCAACTTAAGTAAATATTCCTTACCTAAAATAACAATTAAAAAACAAGTATGAAATATACTTCATAAGTTGATTAGTTTGTTCAGTCGAATGTGTGACATTGATAGAGAGTATTTGGAGAATATGAAAAATAATATTGAATGTTTCATGTTGAGAAGTGTTTTCTATACATTTACAACTTTGTATTCCACAGATGGATGTGAACAGTGTTTTATTGCTTGTGATTTTTTTAATTCAAGAGCCAATCTCCTGCTAATTATTTTTTTAAATATATTTGCAACATAGTAATTGAAGCCCCACTACCAGTCCCACTAAGGCCTTTTTTCTGTCTCTGATGCTACTTTTTAACAATTGTTGACAAATAGTATTTTCAAGAAGGCTATAATACACTGTATCCTTTTTCTCCTTAAGTTAGTCTGGTGCCTTTTTTATTGCATAAAAAGAGGGTGGGAATATTTTTTTTTTGTTGTTTTATCACAGTCTACTGGCTGCAGAAAAAGAACCTTCTTGTAGCCTAGTGTATGGGATGATGGAGGGGGGAGGGATCTTTTAAAATCAATGTAAAACAGTATTTTGACTCAAATATTTACTCTTCCAGTTGTTATTCCACACTTACACAAGTTAGCCCTGGTCAACAACCAGCAGTCTGTGGATTCAAAGAGACTGGACATTGCAACCCATCTATTTGAAGCCTATAGTGCTCTTTCCTGTTGTTGTATCCTTGCTTGATTATTTTTAACTGTTAATAGTTTTTATCCTTTTGTTTTTTAATATTTGAGAAGTGCCTGATAGCTTGCTCTTTTGCAGTAGCTTATATAAGTATGAGTTTCTCAGTCTAATAAGGAGATATTCATCATAGATAGAACTGAAAATTATTTTCAAAAGATATGAGATTTTTATATTTTTTGTTAAATCTTCTTTTGGATGTAAGGAGTAATCCTGAAGATAATTATGTAGGTATATCATGTTAAATGACTTCCACCATCAACCACCCTTTATTTAGCATCCTTTTGATGTATTGATAGCACAGATTGGCTACGTCTACACGTGAAGCCAACATCAAAATAGCTTATTTCGATGTAGCAACATCGAAATAGGCTATTTCGATGAATAACGTCTACACATCCTCCAGGGCTGGCAACGTCGATGTTCAACTTCGACGTTGCGCGGCACCACATCGAAATAGGCGCTGCGAGGGTACGTCTACACGCCAAAGTAGCACACATCGAAATAAGGGTGCCAGGCACAGCTGCAGACAGGGTCACAGGGCGGACTCAACAGCAAGCCGCTCCCTTAAAGGGCCCCTCCCAGACACAGTTGCACTAAACAACACAAGATACACAGAGCCGACAACTGGTTGCAGACCCTGTGCCTGCAGCATGGATCCCCAGCTGCTGCAGCAGCAGCCAGAAACCCTGGGCTAAGGGCTGCTGCCCATGGTGACCATAGAGCCCCGCAGGGGCTGGAGAGAGAGCATCTCTCTACCCCCCAGCTGATGGCCACCATGGAGGACCCGGCAATTTCGACGTTGCGGGACGCGGATCGTCTACACGGTCCCTACTTCGATGTTGAACGTCAAAGTAGGGCGCTATTCCGATCCCCTCATGAGGTTAGCGACTTCGACGTCTCGCCGCCTAACGTCGAAGTTAACTTCGAAATAGCGCCCGACGCGTGTAGCCGCGACGGGCGCTATGTCGAAGTTAGTGCCGCTACTTCGAAGTAGCGTGCACGTGTAGACACAGCTATTGAGTCAAATACTTTGCCCTATGTATATTTACCAATTATTTCTTTTTTTTATGTTTGTAAATATATGACATTGGGGATAAATACAGTTTGTCAGTGGATTATTCTGATTAAATTCCAGGGACTGAAACTTTTTTATTTTTGTGTTGTCATGGTTACTAAACTTGTTACAGTGAAAAAGGTCATAGCAAAAATAATTCAAACCATGTCTTGTCTCCCTTCCTTGCCTTACTTTCATCTGGACCATTTGCTACAAATCTTCTGTTATTCAGAATCAGGATCTACATTTTTTAACATTTAATGCTTGTTTAATGTGTTATTCTCTGCTTACTTTGACTTTGTTTTAGATCACTTGATATCAAATTGCTAAAACTAACCAAAATCTGCAAAACACTTTACAATAATTATAATATATGCTAATATGTCTGTTAGATAATTTATTGCCTTGAGATAAAACCATGTAACATCAAATGATTATTTTTATAATGTCTTAACTGCTTTCCTGCTAGTTATTTCGGAGGATTTAATGGTCAATCACTTTTTGCCTGGACTCAGGTGTTTACGAACTGACATGGAACATCTCTCACCAGAACATGAGGTGAACTAAACCATTTGGGTTTGAGGGACATGTAATGATACAGGGATGAGATGTTTGGTCCTTAACCTTAAGTAGTTAACACTAGAGTAACTGTTAGTGACTGATGGTTCAAGTGTATTTCCTAGCATAACTTTCTTAATAGAAAACATTTAGTGTCCTCTTGAAATTCATAAGCTGAAAGGACTTCTATTAAAACTATTTCTGAAGTAAATCCTCCAGTACAAAAAAAAAAGAAAAAGAAAAAGTGATTTGCAACTCACTGATTTTTTTTTCCATGATAAAAATGGGAGAAGAAAATGCTGTTGCTACCATGCATTGTTTTTAAATAATCAATAAAGGTGTACTAGAACCAGGAGCCACAACCCATTTTAGTAAAATGATGCAAATGCAGGTTGAACCTCTCTAATTCAGCACTCTCAGGTCTGGTAATCTACATGGTCCAGCATGATTTTAATTAGACAGATGTCCACTAACGATGGGAGTAGCCAGGTTTTCTGCACATCCTACTTAATTGCTTCAGTAACTGGGTCTACTGGTGGCAGGTAACCCTTATTTTTCCCCGTCTACCCTCCCTCGCTCCCTCTTCTTTCCCCTGCTTATATAAACCCTGACTTCTGATTCCCCCCCCACCCCCGACTCCATTCTGAGGAGGTGGCTTTTACCCACAAAAGCTACTGGCCCAATACATTTGTTGAATCTCTAAGGTGCCACAGGGCTGCTTGTTTGTGAAGCTCCAGACTACCCATTTGGGGTAATAAAATGCATATCTTAAAAGGTAGAATTAGGGTGAAGAATATTAAGATGGGGACTTTCTAGCGTGAGACAGAAGGAAGGAATCTGATTTTGACTTCCGAAGGGTGAGTCAGGAGTGACAGTAATAATCTTAGTATCAGTCAGAGGTGACAAGAGTTGCACTTCCCTTACCCAGACTGGTCTTGAAAAGGATCTGGCATGGTGCAGTCAGTGTGTGCCCAGAATGAGTTGGATGATTGTAGGGAGTGTGTTCAAAAAGTCTGAAGACAAATTAAAAAGCTGCAGCAGCTGGAAGTTCTCTACTTTCATTTCCTTTCAACCATTTTATCATAATCATTAATGGCTTACATTATCTGAAAAATTGAACATTTTGAGGAATGTATCTGTTACACCATCATTGCATATAGTAGACCCATTTGGTTTTATTTATTAGGTTTATGTAGTAGTTTAAATAATATGTAAAGCTTAAGGTATTAAGAGGCCTTTCATTGAAGCTATAGAACTTGTTTATGCAAATTGGGGTCTCATGATGTGGAAAAGACTAATTCAGATTTGCATCAGCTTATCATAGCTAGGCGCAATTTTTTCTTGATCTGTTCATCAGTGACTTGGCTTGCTATAAACTGTGGACATGATATATCAGGTATATCAGTATACCTCTTTGTTTTTTCTTGTCTTACTGATCTGCAAGGGTTGCTGTTGCCTGCTAAATGAAGTCACAAGCTCCAAAATTACCATATAGTATCTTTAAGCGCTGCAAGAAGCAGGGCTTCTGAAATTGTTGAGCATGCTCCATGTCACAGTGCGTGTTTGCCTTTATGAATAATCTCAAATGCTTTACTTTTCAAGGACGAACACAGATCTGGTCCTTCGTCTAATTTAATAGTCTCCAATTCCATCTTAATAGGCATGCATATTCACTCAGTCTTCCCAAAAATCTGATTTCCATATGCATAATTAGACTTCCTCAGCTTTATGATAAAGAGCTCTTATCTGGAGTGGACAAAACCTTATGGCGCTCAGGAACAAGGCAGGAGTGAATCAGTCCTTGTTCAGTCTGTAAAAGTCTGGAATTCAGTCCTGTGTTGTGCCAGATGATCTGTGGGCCAGATCCACTGGCTTTTAGAGAGCTCCTATGCAGGCATGAGCAATGTCCATTACTCTAAAGTTCCTAACGCTGCCATGTGAAATTCTGTTTACGCTTTTTTTTTTTTTGCCCTGTTTTGTTTTGAGGGTGGGGAAAGTTCTCTACGTACGACAACTAAATATTGACAAAATTAAGTGCTTGTGTACAAATGCAAGATTTATACTTAGTTTAAATACTAAGATGGGTGAACTTGAGTGCCTGGAGGCTACTGATTCAGTAGACATCACAGAAGCTTGATGGAATTATGATAATTAACGGGATTTGGTAATACTAGGGTACAAAATACATTGGAATGATATAATAGGTAACCTTGGTGGGGCTTTGACTATATGTGAAAGAAAATATAAAGTCAGATATAGTTAATATCTTAAATGAATCAAATATTACCACAGCATCTCTATGGAGAGAAATTCCATGCCTGACTGGTCAGAGTATAGCAGTAGAAATATTCCTGAAACCACCTGACCAGGATGGTGATTATAATTGTGAAGGGCTCAGAGGAATTAGAGGGAATACTGGATTTTCTCTTTCTCTGAGGGATTTCAGCTATCTGCATGTTGACATGTTACCTCATGAATGGACACAGGGATAAAATTTCAATACACCATTAATGACAGCCAGGATCTCCTCTGGAACAATTACAGCCTGGGAAGTCTAACTTCAGTACCAGGAAATTGGTTGAAATTATAGTAAAGAACAGAATTATCTGGTACATAAAGAAAAAGGACATGCTGGGAAAGAGTCAATATAGCTTTTTGTAAAGGAAGCTCAGACTTCTTTGATCTATTAGAATTCTGTGAGGGGAGTCCCTAAATATGTGGACTGGGTGATCCAGTGGTTATATTGTTTGGACTTTCAGAAAGCTTTTGACAAGGTCCTTCACCAAAAGTTCTTAAGCCAAGTGGACACTTAGGGGATAAAAAGGAAGTGCCTCTTATGGATCTGTAACTAGTTAAACGATGAGAAACAAAATGTAGAATAAACAGCTGTCACTGTAAGAAAGGTAAATTGGGGTGAGGCGTGGTTCCCACAAAGATCTGTATTGCTATTCAACACATTCATAAGTGAGTTGGAAAAAAGAGTAAACAATGAGTTAGCAAAGTTTGCAGATGGTACAAAATTGCTCAAAATAGTTTTGTCCAAAGATGACACTCAGTTTAATGTGCCACAGTGGTCAGAAAAGATAACAATGTTAGGAAGCATTAAGAAAAGGATAAATAGTGAAATGGAACATAGCAAAATGCCACTATATAAATCTATGTTATTCCCATACTTTGACTGCTCCATAAACTAGCACTGTTCAGGTTCGAAAGACGACTACAGGAGGGAAGGACATGACGAGGGTGGTTTATAAAAATCATGAATTGTGTGAAGAGAATGAAGAAAAAGGTGTTACTTACCTGTTCGCTGATCTCACACAGCAAGAGTCACCCAATTAAATTAGTAAGCAGTTGGCTTAAAACAAAAATAAGGAATCACTTCACAAGTTGACTGTGCATCATGGAACTAGTTGCCAGGGGATGTTGCAAAGACCAAAATATAAATGGATTCAAAAAAGAGCTAGGCAAGTTCATGGCAGTTAGGTTCATTAATGGCTATTTGCCAAGATTGCCAGGAATGCATCCCTAAACCTCTGTCTTCCAGAAGCTGAGACTGGACAACAGGTAAGGGACAATTCCATAAATTGCCCTGTTGGGTTCATTCCCTCTGAAGCATCTGGCCTCTGTCAAGAAAGGATACTAGGCTGAAGGGACCATTGCTTTCAGCCAGTATCTGTCATTATGTTTTGGTAATTATCAGCGCTCCGCTATCGGATTAGTTATGAATTATTCTCTGGAGAAGTGGTCTGCAGAGGTTTTATTTATCAGGTCCCAAAATGTTTAAGTCCTAACTGCATTAGCTCATGCCTCTCTCTTTAGCCAATACTGTGGCAGTTGTAGTCACTCAAATTATTAAGGCTGGAAAAGGTAGGAAAAGGTTACTGATTATTTGGTGGGGGTTTCCCTGGGCTGGAAAGCATCTAGATCTCTGGATAGGTACTTATATTTGATAGATCTGAATATATTTAAGATTTTGTTCTTTTACTTGTATAACTTCTAATTAGTACCATTTAGACATTTGAATACACTTTTGATCAAGATAGGAAGCCTACTTACCTTTTAACTGACATTCTGAGATCTGTGTCTCCACCTTCATGTTTTCATATTTAGAAGTCCTTCAACACTAGTTGGTTCTTCAAAATAATTGAAGTCCACAAGAACTTCAGTCCTGCATATAACGTCACAAGTGAGGACTGGATCAATGTGTACACATGGCTGCGATGATTGCCCCTTTCCAATAATGCGGATATGCTAAAACAACCTGGTTCTCAGAACTTCAGTCAACTTTGTCAGTTTCCAGCACTGCTTTATCCTATTAAAGACTATCAATAAGGATATTGATAGTGATGGTGACTCTGATACAGGCACCTTACTGTCGCATATTTTAGGAAGAGATTAATTGTTTCATCAGGCTTTGATTGTATCTGAGGTTTTATGGTTGTCTAAATAGAACCAAGAAGTAAATCAGGGAAAGTCCTTGGTTTTCTGCCAAGCTATTAGCCAGTGAAAGCTTCAGGTGATTAGTTTAGACACTGAAAAGGTCTGTTGCACAATCCATGCATTGTTACTGATTTGCATAACTGTTCCAACTGCAATTTTTCTATTATGTTAAAGACAATGATTTAGTGTTTCAGTTTCCATTTGTATCCTCTTTGGCAAATGTGTTGTGTGCTTTATTCCAGAACACAGGGTTTCTGCCAAAACTTACATCTTTCAACACACAATATTTCTCTCCCCAAACCCACCAAAAAAGAATGTTCCCTCATTTCCTCACTTTAAAAGTACACACAAATCACTTTTCTCATATTCAGTTTTAAAGATTATCTCTAAATCTCTAAAACAAGAATTTTTAAAGGAGGTATCCGTATATCTCAATTTATAGCAACATTGCCAGACCCTATGAGGCACCAGTTTACATAATCAGTAGTAGAACTGTAGTACAGTAAACTCTTTCATATGTGGCATTCTATCATTCAGAATTCTCAAATAACTGGCATTTTAACCCTAAGTAAATTTTAGTTGTTTTCCATAGTGAAAATACATACATGTTCCGTAGTACATTTCCAAAGTACAGCATAATGAAAGTACATAAAAATAAATACAGCAAGTACAGTATAAGTTGACAGAGTACAATACTACTGTCGGTAAATAAAGTACTCTGTATACTTCTTTTTTTCTCTAATCCTGTTTTACTTTATTGTTGTACATCGATAGGTGTATCTCTCTATTGTGCAGAATATTTGAATGTCTGGCAACTTCCAGTCCTTGGGCTGCCAGATATGAAAGAGTTTACTGTACTGGCTACCATCTCAATTTTTGTCATCTTTGCTTTGGAATATAACACCTCAAAAGATAACTTAAAGAGCTGTTAATGCTATAAGCCAAAACTGACAGGTTGACCTGTTTAAAAAAAAAAAAACAGAAATGTTCATTTTTATAAACATTACGTTGAAAAACAAAGTAAAGCTATTATAGGTGAAAAACAAATTAACAATGTGATTGTGTTTTGATTCATTAGAAAGACATCTGTGAGCATGGTAACTATTTTTAAATAGCAACGAAGGGTCCTGTGGCACCTTATAGACTAACAGAAAAGTTTTGAGCATGAGCTTTCGTGAGCACAGACTCACTTCATCAGATGCTGGTCTTGGAAATTTTTAAATAAAAATTCTTCCTTGAAAGGTTTTTTGTGCTTGTAACCACAAAAAGTCATTAGTTATTTGTATTTTCAGGCATTTGAAAATATAATGCACCTTTAAGATTTTAGCACGTAGTTTGTGCAAGCGTTAGAGGGTTTTTTGTTCAATTTTATCCAGAAATATTAATGTTGTTAGAATGTGGGTTATTTATTTTATTATGTTGTTTTAGGTTATTTTAAGCTCCATGATAAAGGAGTGTGAACAGAAAGTGGAAAACAAGACTGTCCAAGAGCCACAAGGGTAAGACTTCCACTGTTATGTTTTAAGAGAATGAAGGAGATCACCCTGTTTTTGTTAATTATGGTCAGAAAATTTTGTGGGTGTCTTTCTGAATGCTTTGCTTTTCATAAGTCCAACATTAGCACCTGTGAATCCTATTCTGTCATGTTCTATAGTTAGAAACGGATTTCAGGAACTTTTTCAAAACTCAGTTTGTGGTTGTTGCCATATCCAATATAAAATGTCAGGCAGTGCACTTTCATCCACTTGGTGGAAATGAAGTTCTTGTTTTCTCATGTTATTTTGTTCTGACCATCAGAAGCAACAGTTTAAATACTATCCTGTCGAACAAGGCATAGATTCTAACAGGCTACTGGAAGAATTACATTTGAACACTGTCTAGGACTCTTACAGGAATGAGTCGTTATGTACCCTTTAAGTTGTGGGAGTTCAGCAGCATTGGCTGGAAAGGTTTATAAAGATAGGAAATTATCAAATGGCAGAGACAGATTTGGGTGTCAGTTCCCAGCTCTGGCACTGATTTGCTGTGTGACTCTGAGCAAGTCACTTAATCTCTCTACCTCCTGATTTTTAAAATGTTGGTAAATACATATCAAGGTGTCTAGGCTTGATTCTCAAGTCACTTTGAAAATTAGTAAAGGCAGGGGTATGTAATTTTACATTTGTTGAAAAACTATTTTTGGTGTAGAGATTATATTTCAAATGTCTCTGATACAACCTCTTAGACTTGGCTATTAGTATTTAAGATGTTGTATGCTATCCGTAGCTGACAGTGAATAGATCATATAACAAACAGTGAACAAATTCTGAGGAGGTTAGTGTCAAACCAACAGTTGAAGGGACTTTTGAAGAGTTCACTTTGAATCCACAAAGACTTTAAACAATGCCTAGATTGTTAAGCCATCTTTTTTTCTTCCTCAGTCCTGGTCAGTCATATGAAATGTTAATTGACTTGTTTCTAGTCATAGATAGTGCTTTTGAAGGAGGAGAAATTCAAAAGCTTTGTAATCTTTGCAGAAAGGAAGCAACCTCAATTTTTATATCTGTTTTTTTGTTTGTGTTTGTTTTTCTCCCTCCCCTTCCCCCAAACACATAACACTATAGCAAAACGCAGTGTGAATCATATTAGGCTAGTAACCAGATATTTTGTAGGCTCAAACCTGCCATGTGCCACACCTCATTAATAAACTGAAGCCAAGAAGTCTTTCAGAGCTTTATTTCACTGTCCCATTTTTCAACTTTCATTATACTCCTTCACTCTCTCTTCCCATTTCTCTGGGTGAAATTAACAGAATTGGGAGAGAAAGGACCAAGCATGAAGTGGACCAATTCAAATGACCATCATTCTTTAGTGACCATAATGTTCATTTGTTCCATGAAGAGTAGCAGAGGATGAAGGAGCACCACAAAAGGCAACAAAGTAGCAGGAAGGGAAGTAACTATTTTTTTGCTTTGGTGACAAAGCACTGGTCATTGTGGGTAGAGACAACACAGAGGAAGCATTCTTCAGTTTCAAGAAAAGTAGTAGAAAACCAGGCAGGAGGGGCAGAGGAATTCAACAAGAAGGAAAAGCTAGGGGAAGCAGAGCAGCACAACAGAAAAATGGATCAGAGAAGAGGAAGACAGTGGAGACTAAAACTTTGATAGAAGAGTGAGAAACCCAAAAAACAAAGCTGGTTTAATTCAGGGCTATCTCTGGTGGTTTGTTTTTAGAAGGGGAGGACAAGTAGGAGATGCCATGGGCCTGGCTCTGCAGCAACGTAAACAGCAATTTGGCTGCTAGTGACTAACGCCTTGCACCATTACAAGTGTTATAGCACACGTGACAAGAGGACTTAGTGTGGCAGACTGTGCAAGATCCAAACTGTCGTCTTAGTATAGTTCGAAAACCAGAAACATGATGATTACTCCCATTCAACCAGTCCTAAGTTCATTTCACAGTAGGAAACACCTGTTTGGCAAACAAGCATTCTTTGGAAAGGTTTGCTCTGCTCTGTGCCCTCTGTACCTTCTTAGATGCACCAGCAACATCCGTAAAGGGCAATTAGAGTACAACATTTTGGTGTGGTATGCAATATGCACCCCTGAAAACTGCAGTAATAAACATAGTGTGCATTTCTTTGGGAAGATAAGAGTTGGCCTTAAGTCAAAAGCAACTCTTCACTTAGAAGCATTGATAGGCATCTCTTTTTTTTATTGAACAGAGAAGCTACTTGGGGGACGTTGTTCTCTTCTGTTAAGTTTCTCTCTAGGTGTACAGATTGTTTTTTGAATAAGCATATTGTATTATCTCTTTGGAGCTTTAGTCTAATAGTTATTTTAGATTATTAAACTCAGTCTTAAAAACAGATAATTAGTAAAAACGCTGTAGTACTAAAAACTTGAATAAAAGTGTAATGTTTCACAATTGGAGAAGGAATTTTGATACTACATTGAGTATTTCCTGTGCAGCTTGTAGATACAAAAATAAGTGTTACATGTGCGTCAGTGACGCTGCATCCAATTAATTTCCTTCTTAAACACTATTGAGAAGTAAGTTTGAAAAAGAGAAGTCTTCACGTGTCACGCTTGTTTCCTTTGTTTAACCTTCCCTTTTTTGTGTCTTTTCAGTATTAGATTTCTATTGCAACATTTTTTTTTAAAATGTAGAAAAGTAATAGAAAATATTTTATGATTTAAGGTATATGCGATCAAACTTCCTTGTTTTCATAAAGCTAAATCAAAACTTGAGGTCATTTTGTTAGAGACTTTATGTACCCCACAAGTGGGTTTTTTAAATACCTTTTTATAACAGATTTAAATGCAACCAAAATATGATCACGTTAGCAGTATTTAGGTATGCTGTGCAAGACAGCTTTAGAATTAATCAAAATCAGTTGTGGATATTTAGTACTGTGGCTCATCATATTTTCACTCCTTACAGTAGAAATTTTGAGCAGTCACAAAGGGAATATGATTTTCTGCTTTAAAAACGAAGCATGCCAAGTATTGTAAATCCTCAGACTGTTTTATAGATGGTAAATATAAACTCAAATTTATATATGACAAAACAGTTTGGTCTTAAGTAACCAACTTACTTTTAAAAAGTTATTTTTATCAAGTGCACACTAATACAATTAAGGAAAAAAAAACATACCTCAGACCTTTGAACCAAATTATAAGATTTCTCACCTAATTATTAAAAAAACTAATTAAAAAAAAATCTTTAACTAATCAATTTGGTAATACTAGACCTATTTCATACTTGTTTTCAAATGTTTCTATATGTGTGGGTTATAATATTGTAATGTTATCTGTGAAAAGCTGAACTTTTTAAAGGCCCAATTCTTAACTTGTTCTGAGTTCTAAAGTATTCCAGAAACTGGCATATATATTTAGCAGTGAAGCTCAAAAGCTTGTCTGTCTCGCCAGCAGAAGATATTGCATCACCCATCTTGTCTCTAAATTTCCTCTAATAACCTTTTTTATGAGACTTTCAGAATGGAAATAAAATGTCTTTCAGTACATACGGATTAGTTCACTGGGTAGCACAGGGCATGATATTCCTCAGTTAGTCTTGGGCTGTTCTGCTCTTTCCTAGCCTCAGGCTTTCCTCCTTTCCTCAAAGTAGCTGGTGTATTTTCTTTCACTGTTAGAGTATGGAGTATGCTACTTTCAGTTTTAAAACAACTTTTTTCTGGGATAGATTTATGTAACAAGTTGAAGAGACTTCTGGTTCTGGAAAAGCAAACATCAAGCACAAGGATTGATTCCTTGTGCAATCATTATCCACTTCTTTGATAGTCAAATCAAAGGGACGTTGATTATGAAATCCAGTTTATATTATTATAATAAAGAGTAAAAGCAAAGTATGCTACCAGTGGTTTCCAGACTGATCTGCAAGTGGCTGGTGACTGATCTCATGGCTTTCCATGTTTCCAGACTACTAAATATTATTAAATGACAAGTTAAAAGATATTAAATCATTTCCTGATATTAAATAGCAACAGAGAGGAAGCCGTGCTAGTCTATACACTATCAAAACAAAAAGCAGTCAAGTAGCACTTTAAAGACTAACAAAATAGTTTATTGGGTGAGCTTTCGTGGGACAGACCCACTTCTTCAGACGACAGCCAGACCAGAACAGACTCTATTTAAGGCACAGAGAACCAAAAACAGTAAGCAAGGAGGGCAAATCAGAAAAAGATAATCAAGGTGAGCAAGTCAGAGAGTGGAGGGGTGGTGGGGGGAGGTCAAGAATTAGATTAAGGCAAGTATGCAGATGAGCCCCTATAGTGACTCAGAAAGTTCCCATCACGATTTAAACCATGTGTTGATGTGCTGAATTTGAATACAAAAGCCAGCTCGGCTGCTTCCCTTTGAAGAACGGTGCAAAAATTCTTTTTCAGTAACACACATACCTTTAGGTCATTAATAGAATGCCCCATTCCATTAAAATGTTGACTAACTGATTTGTGGATCTGGAGTTTTTTTATGTCTGTTTTGTGCCCATTAACCCTCTGTCTAAGGGAGTTAGAAGTCTGTCCAACATACAAAGCATCTGGGCATTGTTGGCACATGATGGCATATATGATGTTAGTAGAGGAGCATGAGAAAGTGCCCGTGATTCTGTGAGTAACCTGGTTAAGTCCAGTGATGGTATTTCCAGAGAAGATATGTGGACAAAGCTGGCAGCGGGCTTTGTTGCAGGGAAAGGTTCCAGGACTGGTATTCCTGGGTTATAGACAGTGGCTGTTAGTGAGGTTTGAGAAGCTCTACATTTTACTATAGAATGAAGAGAGAGATTAAAAAAGCTTGTCAGTTCTGCAATATTATAATCCTAAAATTAAGCCAACTTCGCTTCACCAGTCTCGGATCAGCACAATAAATGTAGACCCATTATGTAAGTTGATTTTTGTCATATGCTGATTCAAGTGACGTATTGAGCCCAGATTGCAAACTTGTGTTCTTAAATGACCATCTAGACACCCAAATACAAATTTAGGGGCTCAAAATGTAGGATTGGACATTGGGAAATGTTGAACTGTGTTCTACTTAATATTAGTGTATAAACTTAGCACTAATATTGAGACATTTATTTGATGAAATGTTTAATTTTATGATTTTTTCCCACAGTATTTCAACAGTGTATGAGCTTATAGTGGTATGTAGGGGCTCTAGTGGTTGCTAAGGGCCTTATTGAAAGCAGGCACTTTACAAACATATAAAGGCAATCTCTGCCCCAGCGCTTAGTGTAGGACACTAGCAAGACTCAGTAGCTAGAACAAAACAAAAAAGACGGGGTGTAAAGGATACTGCAATGTTATGTACAGTAACTATGGTTTTTTTTGGTGTAAGTGGTAATTTTATAATTTAAAATGCTTTGTTTAAACAAGTGAGGATGAGATATCGAGTACTTGCATGATTTTTGTTCATGGAGAAGAGAGAGAATTTAATATCTCCTCTTTGAATGCCCATCTGCTTCACATAAAGAAGATGCTGTTTTTGAATGGTAGTCCCTCTATGTATCTGAATATGGGAGAATACACCCAGCATAGGCCAGAATACTGTAGACCAGCGTTTGTATCATGCCTCCCCTTGTGCTCCTAGCCAAGTGTATAATAAACCATGTGGCTCAGCACTTCTGCAGTTCCCTCCTGTTGCTTCATGGCCTGGATCAGAACTCCCTGTTCTTGCATGTTGTTAGTCTTGTAGCTAAGAGGGACTTCACTAGTTTATCGTTGTTGCAGTTGTGGTTTGGTTTGTTTTTTTGGTAGGTAGCAGTATAGTCATTGTAGTTAGTGATAGCTAAATTCCATCTGGGATAAGCTTCCCTTCCCCTCAGTCCTCTTCTGGGATTGCCCCATGCTCTGCTGTTTTAAAACTGTTTCTTGTCTGTGTTCATTCTTCTTGTGGTGATTACCAGCAGTGTTGGTGTTGTCTCAGGAAGGCTCACATCGTGGCTTTTTGCACGAGTTGTAATTCTTTCTCACCTCAGACTGAGGAATTTCACCTCTGAAAACATCACATACTCAGTCAGATCTGGGACTACAGAAACAGGGACACATCTGTCATTGAAACTTAGGACACCTTTCAGCATTTCACGTGCCCCAGCACTGGCAGTCAAGGAGAAACATCAACATGAGAATGAGAAGCAGTGGTACAAAAGCAGGGCCCTCTTGAGGGCTGCTACAAAGCACAGCATTATTCCCCAAACCAAGTTAAATGAGATGTCTCATGTTAACTCAACCTCACAGGGGTCCAGCCTTCCACAGGTGGAGGGTAAAGTGAAGCACAACAGTATCGGTGGTAATGATGGTCGTTCCTGTACCATCCCACTCAGAACAGTCACTAGCTCATGCACTGCTTGTCCTGCTGCCATCTCCATCCCAGCCAGCACCATAGATACCACCTGAGAGTTCCTGTGTGTCCCAAGACGCTCCTCAGACTCCTGATTGCCAGGAGCCCCCTCTTCCAATACAGGAACTTAGGCTGTGCTAAGTACTTTCACTGGCAAACAGCCTGCTTCTGCTCATCCTGGACAGGGCACTGCTGACACTGTACCAGGGCTCACTGGTTCCACGGCTACTTTAACATTCTTTGGAGTTGGAGAGATTTTCCATGGGCCACCTTAATCTTTGCCCACCACACTAATGCCTCAGTTACCAGTTTTGATGTGGCACTTGAGACCTACAAACCTTTCCAGGGATCTCTTGCCCTATTCACCCACAACTAGGGCATGATCCCCACAGGCCGTTTGGTACTGGAAGTCATCCTCCAAAGATACTGCCTAGAATTTCTTGCTCCCCCCTCCTCCAATCACTGGCTTCTCCAACTGGAAGCAGATGCTCATCTCACAAAGGGAATTCCAGAGCAAGTGGCGTGTTTCTGTGCAGAGAGAAGCTTCTGCTCCCCATACTTCTCATCCTAAAAAAAGATAGAGGGCCCCATTCTTGGCTTTTGGTTACCAAACACTTTTATCAGAAACTCCAAATTTCATGCAGTGATGCTTGCTTCTGTTATTCCATCCCATGCCTTCCCTTCCCTTCCCTTCCTCAAGGAGCCTGGTTTACAGCTCTTGACATGAAAGACACTTCCACTTCTACGTTCACCTGGCCCAGGAACAATTTCTCCATTTCCAGGTGGAATTCCACCATTACCAAGTCCTCCCTTCCAGCATAGCAGTGGCTCCATGAGTAATCATGGAGGTCTTTCCTGTTGTTGCAGTGCAAGTGAGCCACCTCAGCTACTTAGTATACCCCTATTTGGACAGTTGGCTCCTTGTCACAGTGTCCTGAAGAGAACTCACCTCTGCCATCCTTGCCCTTTGCACTCTCCTGATCTCTCTAGATATCTGCATCAAGAGGAGAAATTGGTGCTCATACCTATGCAGACTATTAAATTTAATGGGGTGTAGCTTGTCTCAGTTGCAACACAGGTATTCCTTCTGTCAGACTGCTTCACAACCCGTACACCATGGTCCACTCTTGCCTCTCCCTCCCTCACATCCGTGACACTGCATGCACATCTAGACATATAGTTTCCAATTCTGGATCTTCACCATCTACAAACCCCACATGGACCTTGCCAAGGCCAGAATCACTGTCCCCCGAATTATTCTCACCTCCTGGTGGACCAAACCTCCCAAGGTCATGTTCAGTATCCCCTTCACTTCTCCCATAACACAGGCCCCCATCACAACAGATGCTTCTTTTGGGGATTAGAGGCCCCATCTAGATCATTACACAGCACAGGGCATCTGGTTGGAAGGGGCCAGAATGTATATAAACGTGCTTCAAGTGAGGGCAGTCTCTCTTACGTGCCAGGTATTTTTTTTCCCTTATTTGGTCCCTCTGTTCATCTGCTCTCCAACACCACTGAAGCAGTGATGTGCATCAACAAGCCAGATGGGGCCAAGTCTCCCTCTGTACTGAATCCAGCCACCTTGGAACTAGTGCATCAAATATCGTGTGATGCTGTAAGCCAGGCACCTTCCTGACCCCCAAAAGTCCCTGATGAGCATGCTCCGCAGGGCTCCCTCTCTGCCTTAGTCATGACTGAAAATAGGACAATGCCACTCTTCAGTACTTTTCCCATCAATGGGGCACCCACGCTGGCTTCTTGTTTCCACTTATGAAAATCACAAGTTTCTGCTTTATTATTCCAGGGAGCCATGGGGGAGGATTTGCAGGGTGACACTCTTCTGCCCTGTACAAGAGACCTCCACGATGCTTCCCTCACTGTAGCCAGACATGAACCCCCCATGTGGCCTTTTCTTCTTCTTCCCTCCCCCCCCCCCCCCCCCCCCCAGAGAGGGAGACAGGCAGCCTTTGATGCCCTGGGAACACAGGTGTGCTGTCTCACCCAGACTCTCTACCATACACAGAAACCAGAAACCAAACACAGAAACCAGACAGTGAATGGGCTAGCTAATGGCCGCCCTTCTGGCTGATAATTGGTAATTGACACGCCTGATCACTGCCCCAGAAAAAACGGGTAACCTCCGCCCATCCCCTCCAAAGGTGCCCAATTGTCCACAATTCACAGGTGCGAATTGAGCCTTGCACCTTCCCTGGGAAACCTGGGGTTCAAACACATTCCTTCCCGATTGGCCACTTGAGACCAGAAAAAAGCCTATGTGACCAAAGGGGTATAAAGAGGGGTTTGGCAGCCTACCCCCTTTGAGCTCCAATCACCCACGCCTGCTGGCCAGGTCCGGTATTGACTCTCGAGACTGGGGACGCCTGGTTCGTATCTACTTCTTCCCAAGGGATTGAGAGAGAGATTCTGGGTCACACCGGATCTATAAGGCAGGGGTAAAAATTACACCTGTATTACACTTCTTTCCTGTAGAAATTGAGGGAAAGACTCTGGTTCCACCAGGTCTAAGAGGCAGGGGTAAAAATCACACCTGCAACGTGCCTTTCTTGTGTACACATTAATTGTATTAGTTTAAGCTAGCTAGTTTGTCTAGAACTTTTCTTAAGTTAAATTGTGTTGTTTCCCCTTTAAAAACCGCATGTACTAATTATTTTTGGCTATAAACTGCTAAAAACCATTAGCCTGTCAATCAAACCGTGGGAAGCCCTTATCTTACCTTTAAAACGGGTTTACCGTTTAGATCTATTAGAAAACTGCGGATCGGCCATTACCTTTTACATAGAACTGTAGAAGATCATTATCTTGTCTGTCAAACCACAGGGGGTCCTTACCTTAAATGGCAAGCTGCGGTCAGCAATTACCTTCTGTAAACATTAGTAACCTCAAGAAAATCTTTATCCTGTCACTCAAACTCGGTGGCCATCTTGGTTTCATTCATAAAATTGGGCGGTCAGTTTAAAACCCCTTTTACTCACGGCAGCCGCTTCTGTTCTAAAATCACTGCCAGCGGTTTCCTATTTACTGCTGCTAAAGTTATAAACAAAAATTCACAATTGTGGTACTTAATCATTTGTCTTAGTTAAATTGTTTCTATCTTTGTGTAAATAAAATAGTAATTGTTAAAGCCTCTAATAAGTGTAATTATTCCTCTTGCTGCTGTACCCAAACTAAACGCAAACCAAAGAACCCAGCCTGCCTTGGCTGCTTAGCATAGCTGCTGGTGCAGCATCACACCCTTTGCCCCACCGGACCTTTAGCTGGCAACTGGGCATCGGCTCACACCCGCCCCCATTCCCAAAGAGTGCTGCACAAGAGTCAGCAGGACTGAGGTAGTGGGGTCATAGTCCTGTTCACCTCCTTGTAGCAGTGAAGGGGCTTGCATGGTTCAGTGTACTCCGTTAGGGTCACCCGTGGCAGAATGGTTAAGGGCAAGGTTCCAAACAAAGTGTGATCCAAGAAGTCCTCCAGAGCAAAACAGGCAGAGAATAACTGCACAATGGATGTAAAACTGTTGTGCAATGTTATAACAGCTGTGAAGGTGGATGAAGGTTGTAGCTGAGAGGTTTTCCAGTCATTGTGGTGTCCATGTCATTGGTTTCAAGCCCTCTGTCAAGTACAGTGTGGTGACTGTTGTGCACCAGTTGCACAACTTTAAAAGAAGTCTAGCATAGGCATCTTCCAATTTTGGAAAAACAGCACTTGTTGAGGAGGACAAGGGGCACAGGAGGTAGGGGAGAGACTGGCTTTCAGTCATGGTCAAAAGCCTCTTGCCATACCTGGAAACATTTGTGTTCCTTGTAATAGAACTTCTAGTTCAAGGATAGGTCTTATCAGCCACCTAAGAATCCACAACTTGCATGGAAGATGATTATACTCTGCAATGAGTGATCGCCGTCTTCATCAGTCCTATTGTGGCCCCATCAGTTTTGGTTCATAGACCTCCTCAAATGCTCCTTCTGAATGCTACACCTCTAAACATGCCCAGATATCCTCGCACAAGATCATGGCCAAGTGCATCATCCCAACCTGGGGACTCTTCGCTTTGGGGTCTGGTTTTTGAATGTGGCTTGGGTTGGAGAAAGCATGTTCCATCTTGATGATATATCCTTACCCAAAACAAAAGGGCATTCACCAAAGAGCTTGCTACCAAGGTAAATGGAGACGATTCATCTCATGTACTTACTGCTCTTAGTGCCTATTAAGTACAATCTGCCTAACAATCATCCTCAGTTACCTCAAGATCAAGATGTCAGGCCTTCCGTCAGCTCTATGCCAATTTACCTGGCAGCCCTTAGTGCCTTTCTCCCCCTGTCTCGTTGGTACTGTCTGTTACATGTCTGATTTCAAGAAATTCATGTTTATGGATTTGGATGCTGTAAGCACTTTAATTATCGAATGGACAGATTCCCTAATTTGTAAATGAGGACTCAATTTTAATTTAAGAAAATCTTTGTGCTGCATTATACTGAAAGAAAGTTTTGCTTTGACATTTTAACCACAAATATCTTGATGTAGTACAGGAAGTGCAGCCCATTTATTGGTACTTCTGCTTTCTGTGATAATTTCGTATATAGAAGAAATCCACCTCTTGAGCACTAGCTCATTGCAAATTCCAGAAATATGTGCAACTGAATGACTGTTTAAAACCTATGGCCACATAGTCTGGTTCAGTAGTTTTGGCTTTATGGCTTTTCTGAATCTATTTTTAGATAAAATGTGGCTTTGCAAATGAATTGTACTCGGGGAAATGAATCCTTAGAGTTCACACTTCCAACTAAAAGTGATAGTGGATGTTTCACAACGGGATGCATCCTTGAGAAGTAATCATCAAATTATTATGCTCACCTTAACATGAGAACTTGTAAAGATTTTCAGAAGAATACGTAAAGCCATTTTAAAGTCTTTCAGATGGGCTCTGTTTAAAGGACTTCTATGACTGCTTTTTCCTGGAACTTTGAATGCAGAAAACTACCGTTTGGGTTGAGTGTGTTGCTGCACCCTGAGGTGCACAGGTAACATGGAAACTTTGATGGTGTTGGTGGCTTTACCACTGTGGAGGCTGGAAGTTAAAAAATGGAGTTGAGAATCGCATCAGGGTAGCCCATAAAGAAATCAGTTGTGCACCTGGGATGTAAACTTGTCACTTGTGTATCCTTGGATTGGGCTTTTTCATAGCTATTCACAACTTAGCCTTTCATGATTTTGAACCATGAATGTGCTGATAAGACACTTACGTTGCCTACTAAGAAGCAAACCACAGCATTCCTTGGGGGTTTTTAGTTCTCTTACATGACTAATTTCTTGACTCTTTCCTAGCTCGATGTCGATTGCTGCAAGCCTTGTGAGTGAAGATACAAAGACCAAGTTTCTGAACAAAATGGGCCAGCTGACTACGTCAGGTGCAATGCTGGCCAACGTGTTTCAGAGGAAGAAGTAAAACTTGGAAAACAAAATCCAACACTAAGATGGACCTCATGCAGACTGGTTCCTTGTACTTGAAGTACTTGCCTTTTTATTTCCCCTGTCTGATGTTCTCGTAGTATAATTTTATTCTAACCTCCAAAGATATTTGCACTGCTTTTGAATATCGCCGTGTATCTGTTAATTTTTGGGTTCACTGTGGTTGATATAAAATTGAATTCATAGTCTGTACCAAGTCCCTGTTCTGTGTTCTTGTCTTTCCAGCATTTTTATATAGTGAAAGGTATTTTTTATTTTATTTTCTGACAAGATATCAGCAAATATCTGTATTATACACGGAGCTATTACAATGGTACTTAAAATAATGTAAATTTGAAGTCATTGTCATAAAGTAATAAAAGTGGAGATTACTTATGTATTTAAATTATGAAAGAGTAGTGCAGAATTTTTTATGTTTCTAAAATGACAAGGAAGAGCCACCAGCACTAATCTCTGCTTTTTGGATTGTGTTTTTGTAAGTACTGTACATCTCCAGTCTAGAGGAACTGCAGCACATAATGTATAGAACTGCTTGCACTGCATCAATCCATGGGAAACATTCAGCATTTCAGCTACTGCGGTGCATATGCTGTAAGTAGTGTATCAAATTCTTCAGATAAACCTCTTCTCTCTGTCAGGGTTTATTTACTTTAACTGAAGCACTTTAACTATTGGTCTACCTACTGGAAGGCACATGCCCTGATGAAAGAAAGTAAATTGACCAAGATAAATCTTACCCCAGTATTCAAGCTAAAACAGTCTGACGCTTTTGGGATCACGTGAGGTCCTCTGGTCAGAGCCAGTGCAGCACTGCAATCAAGATGCCTGCAGACAGAAAAACCATCCACAAAAGCAAAAGAGCAGTCTCATCTTCCCCTCGCTGCACAGTAGTGTGCATGATGATGGCAAAAAGCAATAATTAGATTGGTTAGTTATCTAACTCTCTCAATTCAGAATTTGGAAAAAAGTTTTAAATTGATAATTTTGTGACATACAAAGATGTCTCTAAAATATACTCGAGTAGATGATATACGTGTTTATAAAACCCATATACCTATTTTTAAAGAATAAAAGCAGTATATTGAAGTATTGTTAGGCCTTTTTTCCTTAACAGCAAAACATTGACAAAAAAGCATGTTCACAAATTCCAAGTCTGTTCTTGCTCTAATGAACACTTCCACTACATTTCAGTTAATGGAAGGAAGCGTATGAATGTAAACTGAAGTGCTCATGTCAAATGAAAAAAAATCTAAATGGAAAAAGTGAAATATTCGCTAAGTGTCACTATCATTAGAATTGGAAGTATTAATTTATTTTACAGTTGGGGAAGTGAAAGGAGTGGAAAGATAATGAAAGGATACATTTCTGAAACAGTGTTGCTGTAATGTTCCCCAAACACACAGCTAATACCCACTACTGATATTCTTAACTACTTGGTATTGTTGCCTCATGGTACTGTACATGCATTGTCCCAAGATACGTGCAAAGTGAGAGCCTGTGGCACCCTACCACAACAACCCTTTTTATACTGTACAGAGGCCTTTTAACAGACAGCTCAGTTCCTTCCCGTGGCTTGTTACCATGAAATAATTGTGCTCTTACAGACTGACTGTGAAATGATGGAGACATTCCTGAGGAATTGGAAGTGGCTGACTTTCCTGTCAATTGTTCTGTTATAAATAAAGAATTTTCCATAAGTCTTGCATGTCAGTCTCTCTCTTATTTTAAAATCTGCATTATGTATTGCGCTTGCTAGGTGACGGTGTGTGTGTATGCCTACAGGTATGCACACAGCATTAGTTTACTTGACTTACAAAGTATGCATTGCACGGATGCGGCTAACTAAAACCAGGCATGGCAATGATGGGGGAAAACTACAAAAGGCCCATAGGGCCTCTTCTTGGAAAGCCAAAGGAGGGAAAGTCTCACAGGAGTTGTTTTCCCATACCAAACCTTTGTGGCTGGAGAAGGGAGACTCGAAAGGAATGGGGCACAGCTTGCGAGGTCTATCAAAGCTTTGAATGCTTCATGGAGGCCTTAGGACTCCCATCAGATTGTTTTCAGGTTTGACCCTAGACTGGATCTGTGTTGCTGCAAAGCCGGCATAATTGGAGTCAAAAGGAATGTTTATCACTCATGAGAAATTACTGGCCTCCATATACAGTCTAGTCAAGATTTATGTGGTCTTTTTATGGTCTTTGTATGACTGTAAGAAGGCTGGAGTCTCTGCAATACCTATACAATTAAGAGCAAAGAATTGAAGTTTTGTCACTACCAAAATAAGGGATGAGTATTCCTGTCGGTGTGATCTGTATTGTGGGTATGTAGGGGAGATATTAAACTCATCTCTAATTAAAAACTTTAAAGGGCCTAGTTAAGCTTTTAAAAAGTTAGGGAATGCCAAAATTTAGATTGCCTGTGCATCCTTAAATCTGCCATATGCATTCTGATAGTGTTTAGTTATAAGATCATGAACTTCATTTTCCACAGGTGCCCTGCGTTAGTCAATGCACTGAAGAGGTATGGCTCAGCAAAGGAGCAACTATTCTGTTTTATCTTCTCATTCTGAGTGATAAAATGTCTTTATTGCACATGATTTGAACACTGAATGCAGAATTATTAATTTCCTCTTGGGTTTTTTCTGTGACACTCCTTGCTTCAGCATCTGAGTGCACCATAAACATAATACATTTATTTCCATGACACCCTTGTGAGAGGAAAGGAATATTACCATGTAATAGATTGTATTACAATCTAGAGACGTCAGAAGTGTCCAAGATTTTCAAAATACATAGCATTATGTAGCTTACATGTCCAAAGCACAGCTCTGATTGACTTCAGTTGCAGCTGTGAGTGTTAAGCACTTCTGCAAATCAAACTCTGAGTTTCAGATTAAGCTCCCAAAAAATGAGGAACACACAATTAATGATGACCAGTGAAAAGCTGGGTTTAAGTGACTTTCTTAGCATCGGATAGGAATAGCTCCCAGTTCTCCATGGCACCATTTAACTGCCTTTGTCATGAGACTCTGTTCTCTGCCTACAGTCCCCTGCCTCTTGGAGAAGCTGGTTGCAGAACCCACAAAGGGAGAAGCAATTCTTGGTTTAGTTCTAAGTGGAGCACAGGACTTCTGGTAAATGAACGGGACCACTTGGAAATAGTGACCACAATGTAATAAAATTTAACATCCCTGTGTGGGGAAAACATCTCAGCAGTCCAACTCTGTGACGTTTAACTTCAGAGAGGGGAGCTACACAAAAATGAGGTTAATAAACAGAAGTTAAAAGGTACAGTGTCAAAAGTAAAATCCCTGCAAGCTGCATGGAGACTTTCAGAGACGTCTCAACTTAAATGTATGCCCCAAATTAAAAAAAAGTAAGGCTGTCTCTACGCTACAAAATATCTTCGAAGTAACAGACTTTGAAATTGAGCATCTACACGCAAAAAGCTGCCTGCCTTCACTTCAAAGTAGGGTCCTACTAGTTTGAAAGGGAGCATCTATGCATCAGTAGCCTCTGCTTCGAAGTAAGACGCCAGGAAATGATGTAGATGGGTTGCATGGCTGACAAGCCCTTCTGTGCTTAAAGGGCCACTCCCAACACCCCCCACCCTGCATGTGCTCAGGGCTGCCAGGCTGCTGCACACAGCAGAGCAGACCATGTGACAGGGAGCAGAGATGGACAATGTTCCTCACCAGCTGCTCCCACCCAGGAGATCTCCTCACTGCTGTGACCAGCCTGCTGGTCATGCTGCTTGCTGCCATGTTTCAGCAGCAGGCTGAGGCTGGTCACATGGGCCCCATCCTGCAGGCACTGGGCTCACCCCTTTGGCCCCGCCCGTGATCTGGCGCCAATCGGCCTTCCCCACCAGCACAGAATGGTGGGACCAGCTAGTGCTGGGGGACTGGGATGGCGAGCAGTGGCTGAGAAACTTCCGATTGGCCAGGTGCACATTCCAGGACCTCTGCCAGTGGCTCACCCCAGTTCTCCAGCACCCGAACACATGAAGGCAGCCTGCGCTCCCTGTGCAGCAGGGGGTGGCAATAGCACTGTGGAAGCTGGCCACCCCAGAAGGCCACCTTTGGGGCAGTGCTGCTTGAGGTAAGCCTGGCTCAGACCATAGAGCCACCCTGGGGAGGGGGCCCCTGCCAGAGATGGGGGTGGAGGACCACTCAATCTGGCGTTCATGGACATGTCTTCCTTCCACTCCTGCAGGTTGTTTCGACCGTCAACACTGTGCTCCTTCAACACATCATTGCTGTCGGGGACCTTGACGTTGCCCTCACCAGGTTTGCAGAGCTGAGGTTCCTGAACTGTTTTTGTGTGATGGACATAATCCACATTGTGATCCAGGTCCCAGACCACAGCGTATGTGAACAGGGAGGGGTACCACTTGGTGGTCCTCCAGGCCTTGGTCGATGCAAGGGGCCACTTCATGGACATATGTGTGGGGTGGCTGGGCAAGGCCCATGATGCCCTGGTGTTCCAGAATTCGTGGCTGGGACACTGGATAGAGGAGGGCACCTATGTCCCCACGCGGGAGTTCCCACGGGGGGACATCATGATGCCCCCCAGTATCATGGCTGATGCCCTATACCTGCTGCACCTGTAGCTCATGCGGCGCTATATGGGCCGCACCACCCCATCCCAAGACTTTTTAATAGCCACTTCAACCACACCATGGGCACTGTCGAGTGGGTGTTTGGGAGCTTGAAGGAGGCAGTTCGCTGCCTCCTCACGAGGCTGGACGTCAGCCTCCCAAACGTGCCTACAGTGATTGCTGCCTCCTGTTCCCTCCACAATATAGTGGAGAGAAGATGGGAGCCCTTCATGTAGGGCTGGGCTGTGGACCTGGGGGCTGGGTATGAGCAGCAGCCTGCTGCCCCATGCTACCAGGCCCAAAAGGATGCGATAAGGGTCCGGGAGGCCCTGAGTGAGGCCTTTGCCTAGGGCCTGCTCTGACCCTCCCACCCACCCACCATGCCATACGCCCCCCCCGCACCACATCATAGGCTCACCCTCCCCGACCACACAAACCCCTTCCCATTCCCTTACCACAAACTTGGGACCCAGGGTTAGGGTTTGAATTTAAACTTTACTGGATTTTTGGGGGAATAAACATTTTGGCACAACAAGAAAGCAATGATTTGACATATTTACATGTGGGAAACTATGTACAGAAGTGATGTGGGGGGCCAGGTAGGGGACCAAACCTGCGGGGGGAGCAGAGTTGGGGGAGGGCTCAATTGCCCACTGGCATGGAGGGCCGGGAGCCACAACGCCTGGGGGTGCCTTTACTGCTCCAGCTCTGGGGCCCCCTGCAGCGCTGGGATGGGGCCATGACCACGGAGGTAGGAGCGGGGTGGGGGTGCTGCAGGCATGCCCCCTCCCCTACAGGGTGTCCTGGGCAGATGGCTGGGGATGCCGCTGGTGTGCCTGCACTTGCCAATAGCCAACGGCCAAGTTCCATGTGGGTGGCTAGGGACAGGTCCTCCAGAAGATGGGTAGCTGCTGGCCAGGCTGGCAAAAGAGTGGGAGGTTGGGTGAGGCAGGTGGCCACAACCTGGGTGAAGGTGTCCAGGCTGCCATCCACCCACACTTACATCTCCCGCTCCATCACCAGCCAGTCCCAGAGCACGGCGGTCCTCTCCCGCATAACCGCCCAGTTGGTGGCCACCTCCTCATCCCGCCATCACCGCTGTTGTGTGGGCCGGGCACAGCTGTGTGGGAATGCGGGCTGGGGTGAGGGAGTGGACTCCCAGTCCTCCACAGCTGTGCGCTGGTCAGACGCAGGGCTGGAGTGGCTCCCAGATGGTGGACCTATGGAGACAGAAGGGAATGGGGGACAGTCTGTAAGTGCTGTGTCCTGACCCCGGGGCTGGGGCCCCTGCTTCGCTGGCCTGCACCCCACTGCCTTGCTGTCTGATGGCCCGGGGGCCCCCTGCGATCCTGGGTGCTGATGGGCTCCTGCATGGTGAAGGTCAGGCCGGGTTCGGTGCCCTGCCTCCTTCCCCAGGTGTATGGACTATGGGGCTCTTGGGTGCGGGCCGTCCCCAGGCTCTGAGACATCCCAGACACCCCGTACCTACCAGCTGCTATCTCCAGGACCTTGGGCAATGCACAGGTGGAGGAGGCCTGGCTGGTTGTCTTGCAGGGGAGGGCGATGATGAGGGTCCTGTTGCAGGACCCTCATCGTTGCTCTTGGTGGCGCCTGACGGACCCGCCTCCTCCTCCTCCTCCTGTGTTTGCCGGGTGGAGGCAGGAGGCTGGTGATGTTGACAAGTGGCATGGAGGGGCCACCTCCTTCAGCTCCAGGAGGCAGTGCAGCTCCCCGTAATTGGGGTAGTGAGCAGGCCGTGCCCCCGAGCGGCTGGCTGTGTCCCTGGCTCAGCAGTATGCCTGATGCAGCTCCTTCACTTTTGTTTGAATGCTGTCCCCGGTCTGGCTGGGGTTGTCTCAGGCGGCGAGCCCCCTGGCTAGACTGTCGAAGGCATCAGCATTGTGCTGGTGAGCCCCAGTGTGCAGAACGGTCTCCCCCCGCTCCCCACCCCACAGCGAGGACATCCTGCAATTCCCCCTTGCTCCATGAGGGACCCCTTTTCAGGCGCAGCTTGCCCAGCTCCTGTAAGCCCTCAGGGGTCTCACCAGTGGGCTCTGGAGAGACTGGGGGGCGGGTCCTGGTGTGATGCCATGGCCAGCAGGGTGTGTGGGTGGCAGCTGGAGCTTCAAGATGGGACTGTACAGCAGGGAGCTCATGCTCCTCTTGCATGTAGCATGCTCTCAGCTTCCTGCCTGGGGTTGCTGGGTAGCTGCTTCCTGTCAGGCGGCCAGCATTGACCATAGAGCCCTACCTGGGCTGTCTGGAGTGTCTCTGGGCTCCTGAGGGGCCACTGCCACAAAGGACCCCTTACTTCAAAGTAGGAGGTGCAGAGTGTCTACACACGCCCTACTTTGAAGTTAAATTTCGAAGTAGGGTGTTACTCCATTCCCAGGAATGGAGTAAGGACTTAAAAGTTGGACTCCCTTACTTCAACGTTAACTTCAAAGGAGGGGAAAGCATGTGTACATGCTCCATAGGCTACTTCAAAGTAGCCCCTCACTTTGAAGTTAACTTTGAAGTATGATCCTAGTGTAGATGCACCCTAAGAGAACCACTAGATCCTCCTTATCCACATCCTTATTGACCCCCCACGCTTACTCATCTACTAGAGCTTTTTGAGGGGGGGTCAATAAGCATGTGGACAAGGGGGATCCAGTGGATATAGCGTATTTAGATTTCCAGAAAGCCTTTGACAAGTCCCATCACCAAAAGGCTCTTATGCAAAGTAAGTTGTCATGGGATAAGGGGGAAGAGATTAAAAAGACTGGGGCTTATCTTAGAAAAGAGGAAACTAATTAGGGGGGAATGTGACAGAGGTCTATGAAATCATGAGTGGTGTGGAAAAAGTGACTAAGGAAAAGTTATTTACTTGTTCCCATAAGAATTAGGGGTCACCAAATGAAATTAATGGGTAGCAGGTTTAAAGCTAATGAAAGGAAGTTTTTCATGGTGGGCCTGTGGAACTCCTTGCCACAGGATGTTATGAAGACCAGGACTTGAAGAAGATTTGAAACGAACTGGATACATTCATGGAGGTTAGGTCCATCAATATCTCTTAGCCAGGAGGGGTAGGAATGGTGTTCCTAGCCTGTGTTTATCAGAGGCAGGAAATGGATGACTGGAGAGGGATCACTTTATGATTGTTCTGCTCACTCACTTTAGGGCACCTGGCATTGGCCACTGTTGGAAGACCAGATTCTGGGGTAGATGGACCTTTGATCTGACCCAGTGTGGTTGTTCTTGTTTACTATGTCTTCCAAATTCTGCAACATACCAACTGTGCTACAGATAAACCACCTTTACTACACTGGTTAATCTCCGGTGCACTGAATGAGGCAGGGATTTTGTGGAAAATGTAGTATATGATCATATAATTAAAGATGATGGCCAGAATACACGTGCCCAAAGGAGCTGAATTAAAATTGCACTGGAATTTTAATTCTGGTGTTTCCTGACTTTCCAACACATGACTTTGCCCTCTTGGGGGGGGGGGGTGTCTTTCCATTGCAACTACTGTTAAGAGGGCATCTACCAGCCAAGTATTCTTTAACAGGTTAGTAACACATACAATTATCCTGATTGTTGAATAACTTTGGTTAATGATTAAATCGGCGAGTGTTTAAATATTAGGTGCTGCAAAGATCTGCAAAGAAATGCATTAAAGGTCCCCTTTCGGCTCCCACACCTCGGTTCAGAGTACCAGTGCTGTAGTTAGACTAGCATTAGGAGGGAATGGAATGCTTTGACAATGGTTTTCACAGATATTTGCTGACAAAGGAGTGGTGAGACTTGAAGGATGCTTACTTGCACATTGCAATAATCCCATCCCACGGAAAAGACCTCAGGTTTGTGGTGAACACCATCCACTACCAATTCACAGTCCTCCCACTTGGGCTGGCAGTAGAACCTTTAATCTTCACCATGTGCCACTTCACTGCACAAGTGACAGGTGGAGGTGTTCCCCTACTTTGACAACTGGCTGGTCAGGCTGACCCAGGACTCAATTAGAAAGGTAAGTCACCTTCATAAGAGCATCTTTGAATGAACTGGGACCCCTACTGAACAAGGGGGAATCGGTGCTGTCCCTGGTTTTGAGGCTTGAGTTCACAGGAGCAGTACTGGACTCAACACAAACCAGGACATTCCTTCCCAAAGTGATTGTTTGAGCCAAGGTCACACCGCCACTGCATGGAACTGTCTAAAACTTCTTGGGCACACAGCTGTGGGTACCTGTGAAGTACATCATGCCAAACTTTGACCTCGTCAATATATCAGCCAGCCCAGGGCAGTTTGGAATGGGTTATATCCTGCCTTGCCCAGTATTTGACTCTCTCCTACAGTGGGTTAACCTGCTAGTAGAGTCGGGGGGGGTCCATTAATCAGCTTAGCCATCTCTCTAGTGATGGACCCTTCAGACGTGGGCTGGGGGGTACAATTGGGAAGTTTTAGAACACAGAGCTTCTGACCTCAGGCAGACCCGGTGTCATGGGAGATGTGTATCAGCCACAACAGATGACAAGATGATGTTCTATATGTGTATCAACGCACGTGGGGCTACACACTCCCCTTCTGTGTGCTGGGAAGCCCTCAGGCTGTGGGACTTCTGTTTGGAGTGTTCAAGACACTTGAAAGCATTGTACCTCCCTGCAGTACAGAGCAAGTTGGCAGGCCATCTCAGCAGGTTGTTCCATGGCCACGCGTGGTCTCTTCACCTGGATATCTTGAGCCAAGTCTTTCATCAGTGCAGTTTTCCCCCAAGCAGTCCTGTTTGCCGCAGAGCGTAACGGGCAATACCAGCACTTTTGCTTCTTCCTAAATCACAACCTGGGCACCATCACAGACTAGTTCCACTTTCCGTGGGGAAGCTGTCTCCTACATGCCCAACCCTCATCAAGGTGCTCCTCAAGAAATAGGGGGATCAGGCTTTGGTAATTTTGATTATTCCAGCCTGTCCCCACGAGCACCTTCCCAACCACTTCGCGGCTCTTCCGAGACCTTCATCCTGCGCAGCAAGAAGCCCTCCAAAAGGGCTACCTGCCTGACCAAATAAAAGCTCTTTTCACTCTGACTGGTGCAACACTGTCCCCGATGCCTTTGTGAAATTTATGGACTGAAGTAGCAGGCCCTCTCCATATCATCAATAAGGGTTCACGTGGCTGTCAACTCTGCCCTCTGTTCTGGTGCAGAGGGCCACTCAGACTTTGCTGTCCCCACAGTCAACTGTTTCACTCAAGTCTTGACCAGCTACACCCGCAGGTCCAACAGTCTGGCCCAGCGTGGGCTCTCAACCTGCTCCTATCCAGATTTAAGGGACAATTTTGAGCTCTTGGCAATGTGCTCCCTGCTTTCTCTCTCATGCAAAGTGTCATTTCTGATAATGATAACCTCTACTCAGAGGCTGTCCAAGCTCAGGGCCCATACGTTAAACTCCCTCTGTGTTCCACAAGGACCAGTTTCTGCTCAGGCCTTCCTTCTGAAGACTGCCTCCCAGTTTCACATCAGCCAGCCATCTTCCTCCCATTGTTCCATCCTAAGTCTCTTGAGTGGCAGGGAGCAAAGGTTTCCCTTGTTGGATGTCTGCGGAGGACTAACTCCCACTGAGAGAATGAAACCCTTCCAAAAGTCAATCCAGTTACTCCTGGGAATGACAGATAGAGTGAGTGGTCTTTCGGTCTCTTCTCAGCGGATTTCATCGTGGGTCATGTTCTGCCTCTGTGAGTGCTACAGCCTGGCAGGGTGCCCACTCATCTGATCAACGTGCACTCCACCAGGGTTTGGGCCTCTTCAAGGGCATTCCTGGAGCAGATTCCCACCCAGGATGTCTGCAGAGCAGCAATGTGGTCTTCCATACACATTTTCACTACACTACACAATCACTCAGCAGGCCGATGACAATGCAGCCTTTGGAAGAGTAATTCTCCCATCTGACCCCACCAGCTGAACTTGGGCTTGTGAGTCACCTGAATGAAATCAATATGAACAAGCACCTAAGGAAGAAAAAATGGTTACCTTCTACTCATTTCTTAAGATGTGTTCACGTCCATTCCAACACTCATCCTTCTAACCATGTGTTGTACGAGCTGGCAAGAAGGAACTGAGGGGAATGGGGTTAGCAACTCTATAGCAAATGCCAAGAAAACATGACTCTAGGGATGCCTGGGGCAACCCGACAGATGCAGCTATGGGAAAATCTTCTGCCTACTGTGCATACCTGACTGGAGTGAACATAAACTACAAATTTGAAAGAATAACACTTACGAGGTGAGCAATTGTTTTTCCCCAAAAGCAAGTATTCCTCAAACTCCATTGGTTCCCAAAATGGAGCCAACAGTAGAATAACATCCCCATATTATTTGTGGTTGGTGTATCTTAAATTACTAATAAATATTAAACAAATACAAATGGAAAATGTTGCCTGGCGCATAATATTCTGTATTAAAGCGGGAGGTGAGGGATACTTGCTGACCAACTACAAGGAGCTCATGGTCCCACCCATTAATAGCCAGTAAATGTCCCACAATAAGATAATTGCTGTTATAAGCTGTAAGTGAGGACCACTCAGAGAAGATTTTGGGGAAACAGTGTTTTAGCTGGATGTCATCTCCCCAGAGGACAAAGGTACTGCACTACTCAATCATTTTATGTGACTTATCTTGATATTTGTAGCTGGTTTTATCTTCAGGTTTTCATTTTTGCTACTCAAGTTATGTTATATCACAGCTTTAGTGTTGTTCTTTGTAACTGATAAAACTAAGGAATATGGGGGCCAGCACAGGCCACTGGATGGCTTTGGAGAATGAGTAAAGAGCCCTGTAGCTTTCATCATTGCAAGCTATGACTCTAAACCAGCACAGTTTGTAGTAACTGGAATCATCCAAAATCTGGTGTCAGATGAGGTAATAGGTTCAATCTTCTTTCTTGTGGAAGCCACACTGAAAAAAATCACCATCACAGAGATGCCCAATGCCACAGGGACATGGAAATTGAACTGTCCTCCCTCACACACCTTGAAAAAGTATTACCCCCAGATCAGAATTGAGGCTGGGCACTATAACACATCTTCTACTGTAGTGTCCATTGGTAGAGTTGTGCTTGATAAATAAACAATTTCAGCCTCCAAACTTGTTTTGTCATCAATTTTGCTCTCCAAGGGCATCAAACTGGTAGCTCGCAAGAACACTAAAAATGTTAAAAGTTAAAAATCAACCAACAATTAACATTTCCTACCAGGAATAATTAGGTAGTGTTACAGCCTCAATTTTCTGAGTGCTAAGTTATCAGTTATGTGTGCTGGTATGCTTTCTTTAAATAAATACTTCACACATTAGCAGCTGCTGATGGAAGGAATTTTTTAAGTATTTAAGAGGTAGGCAAACATCATTTTATTGACACAGTTAAGTCTGTTACGTTCTTATGGGGATGTAGAAAGTATGTTCAGTGAAAGCCACTCTACGCATACTCTAGTGGTAATGAAAAATATTGTCTACTTAAAATCATTAACAGAAGCAAGAGGAGTGAGGTCATTTCTTTTATTGGACCAGTTTCTATTCGTGCAAAAACAAGCTTTGGAGCTACGCAGACATCTTTGGGAACCTAATCTCCTGGGACTAACATGACTTCAACATTCCAAATTAAGATAATAAATGAAAAGACTGAGCAAAAGTCACGTCACAGCAAGAATATTTCTTTTCAAGTTGTCCTTTTGGTACAAAAATTGCTTTATAAATTGTTTAGTCCTAGTACTACTACTATATTTTTCAAAGTAGTAGTGGCTAGGGCCCATATGCTAAGCACTGTGCAAAGGGAAGAAAGACTCCCTGCCCCGAAGAACTGCAAAGATGATACCTGTTTATGAAGGAATGGTATCTAAAGAGCTATGATAGAAATATAAGGTCCATTTTACAGATGGACAACAGAAAGATTAAGTGATATACCCAACATGATGGGGCATTTGATATAGAGTTGGGGATTGAATCCAGAGCTCTAGAATCCCATTTTCCTGCCTTAACTAAGGGACTACGTTTATCTTCATGTTTTTCCTAACAATTTTTTGGTAAGTGAGAAATGGCTTGTTTTGCACAGTGATTAATCATTCCTTACCTAAACTCCTTGAAAATACTAGGTATTTTTTCTAATAGAGATTTAATTTTTAACTCTTTTGAAAGCTTTTAATATTGTATTTACTGTCATGTTCCTAGTTTTCAGCCATTGGTGTTAGTGTTATAATTTTCATTTCTTTCATTTTTTCTCTTTCTCCTCTTCAGGATGAAAGGTGTTTAAGATAGGGCAACAGGAATGGCTGGAGTGTCCAGCTGTTAAAATGTTTCATAAGTTTGATCTCATGGTATGACCGATCACATAACACACAGGGTTTTGCTAACAGGTGCCAGATGAACTTGCCTGCTTCTGCCATGTCCTGGTGAACAAAGTGATAATTCAACTCCTCACATTTTTTTAAAAAAAGTGCATCTTTAGCCAGGGTTTCCTGGTTGGATGATGCAGTCAAGCCAAGTTCCTACGCAGAGGCTTGTCACAGCTCATCATTTTATATTGTTGCAATCTCTTTGACCTCTTCCCTATTAAAAGAAGTTCTTTGAAGTTGATAGCTTGGCCATGACTGCCATTGTCTGTGAAGGTGATGTTGCCCTTTGGTAGACACTACATCAGTATGAAGCTTGTGAGCCACTGCTAGGACGTTTCTTTGCATATTTCCTGGTGATGTTCAACCTCTATACTTCACTTGGGATCTCCTTTATTAGTATGTGCACTGGCAGCATATCCCTAATTTGTTTATTCCCATAAATTTTATATTAAAAGCTGGTATTGGCATTCTCAAAAAAAAAACGTGGGGGTGGGAGGGAGAAAAAGCTCTATTGATACAATTTTAAAAAATGTGAATACATGAAAATAGCATTTCAGCTTTTTTGGCAGATGGAAAGGAAGAAGCAATTAAAGATTTACTAAACTATACCATACCTGACATCTGTGTCTTCCCGCTTTCAAACAATAAAGCTGTCATATATTGTGGTTAGCCTTTTTTTCAGATTCACATCATCAGCATCACAGCATTCTTCAAAACCAGTTTTCCCACATTTTTAGTTTACCCACAGATATCGTCCATTAGACAGAAAGAAATTATGCTTAAAAATAGAATATTATCACATTACACAGTGGCATAATGAATACTCCCAGTGAGGCATAAAGTTGTGCCTTCAACTTAACCTTTAGCATTTCATAATTTTTCAAACCTCAACTGTATATCCTTAACATAGAATTTAATAATGCTTAGACATGGCTCTTTTATGGGGCAAGTACAGAAGCCATTTTGCTGTATAGCTTTGAAGGCATGCTTCAAGCTGTGCTTTTTTGGTGGAAATTTTCAACAAAAAAGAAAGTTAATTCTGGTGTGAAAACTCAACAGAATTGTTCTATTCAGAAATGTTACCATGGTGCCTTAAGGGAGGTTGTAGTTCAGATGCCTTGTGGCCCATTCGATGCGCTTAATGCCTAAGCCAGACTACGTTTCCCCAGTACACCACAGCCTCATCACTTTTGAGCTACTGTAGAGAATGAAGAGAGTCCCGGAGCAAGTGGGGATCTGTGGAGATGTACACTGGCTGAGGCACCCAGACTATAGTGGAGAAGAGGTACGATGCATCGTGACGTTTGGGGATATTTGGTTCTTTTGACATCATTTTCACAGAAAGTGGACATTTAAAAATAGTGTACAGTTGAAAACCCTATTTTCTTTAAAACAGTTTTCATGCAAAACTTTTGCCCAGCCCTACGTAGAAAGTCTAAGGCTAATGTTATCAGTTGTATTTTGTTAAAATTTCCCACTATACATTTTCCAGCTCTTATTTTTCCAGATCCTCATGAATTGGATTTCCAAGGCTTGGCCCCACTAGACAATACAAGCAGTAAGGAGACACCTAGTAATTCGCTGGGGCTTGGATCAGGTTCTAGGCATGTAAATCAGAAACAAATGCCTTTCCTCAACAAATAATTGACTTTAACACAGAGGCAAAAGTTTCAGGAAATTCAGTGGAAATTTTATCCCCACCAAGGTGAATGTTTCAGGAAGAAACAAGCACCCATATGAAGGAGGTATAGAAACTGCTTTCTCAGTGCTGGGCCTCCTAAGGCCCTTGTGACTTCAACAGCAATTACAGTCACTCAGCTCCTTGCAAGGCGGAGCCTATGATGTGCACTAATAGTGAAACTGTGTTTGTGCCTGTAAATCTGTTGCCTGAATCAGCAGCTAGTAAATAAACAGTACTTACAGTATTCTGCATGAGAGTAAAAAGAGGAAGAAACTTAACCAATTGTTCTATTTCAGCGCAACATTTCAGGGTATCTTAAATGTGACCGTTAAAAAAATTCACATGAAGGGCAGAAGAGTGAGGATTTCCAGCATGAGAGGTGTGCTAAGCTTCTTCAGAGGAATTTTCATCCATTGCTGCGAGTCTGTTCTGTTACCACCTTTCCAGAATACTTTGCTTACAAACATACCCTTCTTAGTGATCAGCCACATACTTCATCAACTTCTAATGCCATACACTGTAAAGCTCGTGTGTGTGTGTGTGTGTGTGTGTGTACACACACGGCAAAGTGAAAACACAGAGGGAAACTGTGTCCTTGTCCCACCGTGCCCTTGAACTCATTTGCAATCTTCTCTCAGTTTGAGGTTGATCTCTACCAAGGATTTATATAGGGGTCCTGAAATAGTTCAGGCATCCAACCCTGCCTGGAAGAAATTTCCTAGTGGATCAGCTGCCTTTGGAAAGAGTTCCTTCTTTCTTTCTTTCCAAAGGCAGTCAAGGCTGTGCTCCTTGAAGTGGGCCACTGCCTTCTGGAGAATGTGGCACCTCTGAGGTCAGTTGGTGGCTTGTTCATCCTTGCTTGTGATGTCCACATCAGTTTCCTTGATATACATGCACAGTGTGTGTTTGTAGCATTTCCTCTGACTGCTGCAGGATCTCTGCCCACAGATGATCTGAGAGTAGAGAGCTTGTTCTGGCAAGCGAGGGAGTCTGGCGTCAACACAAAATGTGCAGCAATCTTCCCAACTGATGCAAAGGATTTTCCAGAGGTACAGTCATTGGTACGTCTCCTGACTCTTGAGGGGCTGTTCACTATACCAGTGCTGCCTTGGGAAATGTGTTTTCATGGATTGTGACCAGAGGCGACTAGTGTGCAGATTCCCAGGGAGGGGGCAGGGCACTGACTCCTGTACTACCCTCTCCTGCCTTTCCCATGCTCAATTCCCTCCGATCCCATCTCTGCCCTCACTCATCTCTTTGTGCAGAGGCTCCATACCACTTACGGTGAGTGTAGGGGCAATGCCTCCCTCCCCCAGAGCAGCACAACCAGAGAATAGCCTGAGCTAGGAAGCTGATGATGCATCAAGACTTCAGTAGGCTCAAAAAAGGGTTGGGGTAGAGATAACGAGATCACCTGCAGGGACATTAACTAGCATTTTACCCCACATGTGGGTTATTTACCACATGAGCCAAGCACTAAGTGAGAGGTTTAGAAAGGTTTTTTCTCCATAAGTGCATATGATTTCCCGCTCCAGGGTTTCTAGCACCTTCCTCTGAGGCATGTGGAACTGGCAATTACGGGCAATGGGATGAGATGCAATGGTTGACTTCATATAACAATTCCAAAGTACCTCGTGACAGGTTTACCATCTCACCTGGCAGTTTCATTATAGCTCAAGTATTGACCAAACTGGGAAAGATGAGCTGAGCTGCTCTCTCTCTCTCCCCAGAGGCAGCTTCATCCACACAGGACTGGAGCCACAAGAGTGAAACTCATATGCTGTCGCCCTTGCTATATTTATGTATTTATGGGAGAGAAACAAATGGATGAGGTAACAGCTCTGTGTGGTTTAAAAACCTCTCTCTCACCAACAGAAGTCTGTCCAATAAAACACATTGCCTCATCCACTGTGTTTGCCTTCTGGTGACCTACCTTGTCTCTCTTGTATGTATAATGCAGACAGATCAGACTTTGCCTTCCAGGTTTGTCCAGCCAGCCCTTTTCACAAGCATTGAAATGTGAAAGTAAATTTAAGATTCCTGGAATTAGACAGAAGGGGAGTGGCCATAAATCGTAAGAAATCACTGTCATTTAAAGAGGAACACCAATGCATTTATGTCGCCACTCACCATGTTATTGTCATGTGCCTTCGGGTGTGGAGTTTGTGTGATTTCAGAGCCAAGCTGTGCCGTGCATGAAGTCCTTCCCTGGATTAGAATGCTCTGAGGAGAACCCAGGGGCTCATTTTCTACTCGCACCCGAGGCTGTTTGAAAGGGTAATTCATCTGTGCAGAAAGCAAACAACAGTGGCACAAGCAACGAGCACTGTTGGTGTGCATTTGATCTTTTGTAGGTGTAGAATAACCTATAAAGGCATGTTCCATCTGGTCATAGGCTATATTTAGGGAGAGCAACTTCCTTATTAGATCAGCTTAGAGTTGTTACGTTCCCCACCTCCACCTGTCCCGCTGCAGCATATATACCCACAAAGGCAGCACAGCTGAAGGCGTCTCACTGGTTTTATGGGATCTGTTGTTGATGAAGAGGAGAGGGGAGTCGCAGCGTGGTGGATGTGATGCCTATCTGGTGTCGTTTTCACAGCAGCAGAGGCAAAGGGCAGGAATTTGCTGGGCTCACCCAGGGGAGTTGCAGGAGGCACTGTGTGTGGTGGGCAGCAGGGCAAAGGGTGGTTTCAGGAAGTAGTGGAAGGAAGGGTCATCAGGAAATTGCTGGATGGAGCAGGAGGAAGGGAGTGACAGGAGGCAGTGGGACATAACAGGACAGTAGGAGGTTGCCAGAGTTAGTGGACAGAAAGGGACAGGCGGGTGCTTGAGACTGAAAAGAGAGGGGGATTGGGAAACTTCAGGGTAGGGCAGGAGGCAGTGAAAAGAAGGAAGAAAGCAGAAGACTGCAATAAGTAATCGAGAAAAAGAAATTATACAATAGGACAAGAGGGAAGAAGGGGTAAGGCAGGAGGCAGTGGGATGAACTTGAAAAGGGAGACAGTGAAGGCAGCACAACCAGCAAGAGGAGGAATCACAGTCTTGGTGACTAAATTTCTTCTAACGTGGGGGCGGGGAGAGGAAAGGGAGGGACAAGAAGAAAAAAAACCTTCATGTCAAGTCCCGAGGAAATGCTGTGGGAACTCAAGCCAGATTTTTTTTTTTTTGCATGTTTGTTTTCTCCCCTCATGTAGCTGAGAGGAAGGAAAGGGAGAAAGAGAAGTAGCTAACTCAAATGTGCCTCACTCTGTTGTGGCCGGGGCTGGGGGATTTGCTTTGGAGGATCTAATTTCTGGTCAGTGGCAGCAAAAGGAACAGCAAAGGCAGGCAGAGACAGATACACGGACATGTCCATCTCAGTAGGCTGTTGGCTGGTTCTCTGTCTTTTCTTCGCTGACAAGCAGGTAAGGCTCTCTTAAAGTATGTGTAAAATATTTGGGAGGTGAGCATATGAACTGTGTGCACAGAGGTTCGTTCTTCTCTCTGCGGTGTAAAGAGCCTAGTTATGCATGGGTCAGCTTTTCTAGCCACTGCTGCTGAGAGGAGGAGGAGGAGGACTAACCCCTGCCTTTTTCCTCAGCTTGGCTGTCTAGTTGTTTTGGTTTTGTTTTGTTTTTACTTGCCCTGCCTCACAAGCCTCCAGCTCCCCTGACCCCCGCCTTTAAAAACAAAGCCCCCAAACCCTAAATGAATCCAGAAGGTCCATTGGAAAACCGCCTGCTCCTGCCTAGTCCACAGTGTGAGAAAATATTTGCAGAGAGCTTGTGGAGGACTGTAATTTAAATGTAGCCAAAAACAAGGCAAACTCCACCCAGCTGAAGAGAGTTTACTCAAAAGAGGCTGTTAGCACTTGTCTTTGGTATTGCACAGAATCAAAATGGATGGATGTGGAACAAATCTGTAAGGTCAATCGGTAAATCTCACAACAGACTGCCGGTCCCCTATGGTGTCTTTCCTATCTAAGATACCTACATTGCCTTTATTATTACACTCTCTGAGGACCTCAGAAGCATCAATAGGTTTATCTTCCCAATAGCCCTGTGAAGTATGAATGAGTCCCTTTGACATACGGAGACATGAGACACAGAGAAATTAAATGAGCTGCCTAAGGTGACATACTGAGTTTGTCATATAGGAGTGACTAGATCCAGGCTTGCACCCCAACCAGGGGGCATCCTTTCTATTTCAGACAGAGATTATTCACTCTCTATGTGACAGACTCAGTGGGATTGAACCAGTGACCACACACACAACTCTTACCACAGCTTTCCCTAGCATTCAGTCTAACCAACTCTTAGGTGACCCTAGGGCTGGGTCTTCCATCTTTGCACTTAAGGAGACCATACCACAGCCAAGGAACCTTACAAATACTATAGACTGATCAGAATTTTTTTTCTCATTTGGTTTAAATGTTTATAAAGTCACTGTTATTCCTAGTTATACCTCTGTGCACCTGTCAAAATTAGAGCTTTCTTTTCTTTGTGTCAAGGCCTTTCAAATATTGGTAGTGTGGTATCATAATCCCAAACTTCCTTATCACTTAGGTAAAGCTGCAATTATGTACACATTTACTGTTTCCTCTGAAAGTATATTCCTGCCGCTCCATGATCAGTTTTGTTATTCTTATCTGAATGCCTTATTTGCCAATATTTTTACTTGTTATTTTAATATACTTGTCTTAGAATTGCAGTCTTACCCGGAGTTCTGATCTGGGACTGGGGTTTCTGCTGTGCAAGGCACTGAACAAACACAGAACAAAAATTATCCTTGGCTTGCAGTCTTATGATTGAATGCAGAAGAACAGGGGCTCACTGGTCTCTCAGCTGCTTCTGCATACATAGCCCAAAACTGCACTGACTGTTCTTTTTTGGAAAGCCATGTGCCTACCTTACACCTTTCAGAATTGCAAAGTTTCTTCCTGCACTTTTATGAGCTGACTATCTTTTGTTTCCTGGCTATCTTTTTAATCTCAAACTCATATTTGTATTGTTTTTCTGTCTTCATGAATGTTTAGAACATCTGCCAAGATGATATCATTTGCAGATCTCATTGATGATCAGTATAGTTCCTCTCCCAATCATTAGAAAGGGCATTTTTGTTTTTTCAATCAAGAGATTTAATTTTGGGGAAATTATTTCCTGTAGCCCGCTATCTATGTGTTACTTAGCTGGCCCTAGGAAATACATCTAGTTCAGGGTCCTATGAGGCAGGTCCCAACGAGCTCCACAACGCCAAAATGAACAGTTTGATTGTCCCCTCCCCCTGATTTATTCCTTCTACCACCATATTTTCAAGACACACAACAGTAAGAGGAGGATGCTTTGATATTTTTTCCTGCGCTTTCCCTTGTACTTAAACATATGCTTCATTCTAAGCATGCTGGTGGCTGCTTTGTTAGATAGTTCACAATCTTCCATGGTCAAGATGTTGAGTAGCAAAAAATCCAAAATTATGAGTCCCAGGAAAGGCTGTAGTGTGGGAAAGGTTAATGTTCTGTGCTGCTTATTTTGTGTGATCATTAATTGTTATAATCTCTCTACATTATTTGACATTTTCTGACATAAATAATTGACGACAATGGAAGTAGTTTGTCTACATATTAGTAAATTTTAACCAAAATCAGTGACACGCCTCTTAATTGGGAACAGTCCAGAGGGATGTTAATATTTCAAACTTTTATCATGCTTTCCCTGTGAAGATCACAAAACACTTGGAAACAAAAATTAAGATCTGGTCTACACTAGGGATCAAAGCTGATCTTAGATACGCAATTCTAGCCACACAATTAGTGTAGCTAGAATCAATGGATCAGGACCGACTTTGTTCCCTAGTGTAGATTGGGGATCTTCAGGCTCGTGCCAGTGTCTCTTATTACATGCAATACTTCACCCATGTGGCAAAATTGATCTCAAGAAGATCAATCGCAGCACATAGAAAACATGCCCCTGTAATTATAGGCATACCCTAAAACTTTAAGCCACTTGGAGATAAGCATCATCTTTATTTTGACAGGTAGGGAAACAGGCACAGAGAATATGTGATTTGCCCAAATTCACACCAAAATCCTGTGGCAGAACTGGCAATGAAACCCAGACCTCCTCTCTTCTACCCTTGTGGTTTAACCATGAGACAAGTTTTCCAAGACATTTGCCTTATGCTATGTCCGATTATACAGTATCTTGCCTCCTGACGCATGAACAGTGCAGTTTGTTTGTGGAATTTTATATAAAATTCATATTTTTTCTTTATTTGCTTCATACTTGTAATGTGCCTCATTCAGACAGGCAACAAAGACTATGGGAATATGTGTTTGTCAGTATCATACAAGTTAGTTGCCAGTCCTTCTTTCTGAGTGTCAATGAATTGGATTCTCCTTCCAAATCATACAGTAACTCCCTGCTTAACGTTATAATAAAATAAAATTAAGCTGCTTCAAGGCCTCAGCCTAAAATGTTGGATTCTTTGCCTTTCAAAGTACAGATCTATAGCACAGCCTATTTGGATTAAATTAATTGGTTGGTCAAAATGTACTTTCAGCAAAGAGAAATGGCAGGGAAATCAGATTTTAGCTGCTTGCAGGAGAGGGGGAATGTGACAAGTCTAAACCAACTCACCACAGGGTATCACATAAAGGAGATAATTGTGTGGCATATGAGGCTAAACCCCTCCTACCCCGACCCCATGAACATGAAGTATCATTGTCGGGTAGCCACAGTAAGTGAGAATGTTGTATGATTACTGCATTTTCCATCCACAATTTGAAATCCTCTAGAAATTTTCCATTAATATTAAGCTTCCACAGTGCCTCCCTCCCCTGTGCAGCCAAACATGCTTACTTTAAATTTAACAAGTTAATAAAAAGCAGAGCATTCTCAAAATTGTAATGTCATGAAAATATCCTAGATCTTGTAGCTGGGGAAGATTTTTTTCATTGTGTACTTTATTAGTCTGTCAGGGCGTAAAGCACAATTCAAACACAGTAATTCCAGCTGAGCCATAATATTGACCCCTTTGCTAGTATTGCACAGGTACTACACCTCCAATCATTCACTAGGTCAAAAGAGAAAATTCCCAGGATAGCTATGCAAAAACCAGTAGTCAATATAAAGAATTCACACTCTGAAGCCGGATGGATTGATTGAGTCAAAGTGATTTAGATCACCAATATGAGCATTATTTCAATCAGCAAGACAAAACCTTTGATTTAGATAAATTATGTTAATCTTGTTTTGCATTTACACTTTCTATTTTCCCTAAAGAAAGATTGTTTGGTAAACGTTCAAACATGTTGATTTGCAATTAAATAAAACCTTTACACTAAATTTGATGCTACCTTTTTCTTGGGTAACCCAGCAAGATATGCAGTATCAGTACGTATTTACTTAGGCAATCATATAGCTAAACTTATATGTTATGTTCTTGGTTTTTTCATTTTTTATTTTCTTAGGAAATGATGAATGGTATATTTCTTATTTATTAGATCCTTTTTTTTTATTTGTGGTTAGTCAGGTTCTATTTGGATGGAAATTCAAACAATTAAAAATTCACAAAAACAGTACATTTTAATTACACAACTGTAATTATTCTGGATACATAAGAAAAAATTATCAAAGTATGTTTTGCACTGATGATTTATTAAACAAAGAAAGTATTACTTCATTAATTGAACTTCAAGAATTGAACTAATTATTTTTGATCGCTGTGTTCATCAAGATTTTTAGAACTAGTAGAGTTCTTCCTCTTACAACCTTTCCCTAGATTTTATTATTAGATTGGAAGAAGAAAACAAACTTTCTTCTTTTCCAACTCCTAATGGTTGTTTATCTTTGAATGAAGTAGTTATAGAACAGAATTAGTTGAATAAAGTGAAACAAAGAAAATATTTTCTATGAGCTTGTAGAAAACGCAACTATCAGGATTAGCACATCAGCAAACTCTGGTTTCAGGTGCTTAGCTGGTGACTTCCGCTAGTTCAGTGGTCTGACTTTCCTTAAAACTTAGCAGCAAACACATACTGCTTAACATTACATCGTGTATTTCATTTATATTATTTATTGAACTGTAATTAGTTTAGGTCTAAACATAGGGTTGTTAATTTTACATTTAATTTCAATTTGTTGAACTAAACTTGCATTACACTACTTTATTTTATATTTATATTTAACAACTCCATTATTTTAGTTCATAGATTTTTATCCGCACTGATTTTCAAAGTAAAATGGCAGGAGGATAAAATATCTAAGTGTTACCACCTGAATAAATTATTTAAAGGCATCATATTGAGGTCAAATAATTACTGTTGTTAAGAATTAATTGTATTGTGGTAATACTAAGTCTCCTGGGAGCTGTATTACTATTGTATAATCCAGGTAATAGGGCTCAATCAAGGGATAATTGATAGAAGTTTAATGCTCGTGTTTGTGCAAATCAGACTTGATGATCTAATGGTCTCTTCTGGTGTTAAATTCTGACCAAAGTAGTCCCAGTCACAGTTTAATACTCCCTTTGTACTGATGAGGTGCTATACAACACAGAAGAAAAGATGGTCCTTGCCTCAGTGAATTTACAATCCAACTGTAAAACATGACACCAGATGGCTATAGACAGACAGGCACAGGAGCATAAGGAAACAATGAGATACTGGGCCATCTCATGCCATGTCTAGGATGAGTATTCTTTTTCTGTCTATACTGAACTGTGGCCAGACAGATGGTTCATAATTTTCCTTATATTTCTTGGAGATTACATTTTGTCTTTCACTGGATACCGCTGTTCACATGTGATTTTAATTATGCCCAGGGTGGCATTGGTTCCTTCGAAAGGTTAGTGCACAGAGTTAAAAAAGGAAGAGCACAGTGAGCGAAGCAAATATTTGTGTGTAATTCATACAGCATAAAACTAAAGAGCAGTTTAGATAAATTGCACTATGGACTTTGTCATACAATAAATCTGTTTACAGTAAGTTCTGGTACTCACCTTTTTATGACTTACCTATAGTCAATAGAAAGTACAAAGTTCAGGGACTCATACATTGTAGAACAAAGACATTCATGAGCCTTTCAACTGCTGGAAATTGCAGGGCTTGCTGTGGCAAAGAGCCCAGCAATGTGGTATAGTACACATTTCCTTCATGTCGCTTGTAGTCCTGTGACTTTCAACTGGGGGGGTCCTCGCATCTTGTGGGGTCCACAGATTATAGCTAACATTTCCAAAGATTTCCTCTATTCAAAAATGTGTAGGGTTCTGCAAATGAAAACAAGTTGAAAATCACGTGTCTGGGTTGTCTCCATTGCACCTGAGAAGGTTGCATGAAATGTCAAAGCAGAGGAATTCTAAGCTCCAATTTTCATTTAGTTCACTTTACCCCACATTTAGGTTCTATTTGTGACATATCTTTACTGAGGAACTCTTGAATGTACTTAGGGCCAGATAAGAGGAGTGAGGCAGAATTACACCCACAAAGGTGCTGGTCCATAATATCCTGATGTTGTGACCACTTTACCTGTATACTGCACCCTTTTCCTGTGTTTCTGCTGTCTCTGGCCGTGTCTACACTAGCCCCAAACTTCGAAATGGCCATGTAAATCGCCATTTCGAAGTTTACTAATGAAGCGCTGAAATGCATATTCAGTGCCTCATTAGCATGTGGGCGGCCGCAGCACTTCAAAATTGACGCGGCTCGCTGCCACGCGGCTCGTCCCAATGGGGCTCCTTTTCGAAAGGACCCTGCCTACTTCGAAGTCCCCTTATTCCCATCTGCTCATGGGAATAAGGGGACTTCGAAGTAGGCGGGGTCCTTTCGAAAAGGAGCCCCATCGGGACGAGCCGCGAGGCGCGTCAATTTCGAAGTGCTGCGGCCACCCGCATGCTAATGAAGCGCTGAATATGTATTTCAGCGCTTCATTAGTAAACTTCGAAATGGCCATTTGCATGGCAATTTTGAAGTCTGGGCTAGTGTAGACACGGCCTTTGTGTTTAGACAGTGCTTCAGACGTTTGGGTGAAACCAAAACCAAACAGAGATTATTACTTAACTTGCTCCCACCGAAATTAATGGAAGTTCTGCAGGTTCCAGGTCAGCAGTGTGTGAATTCTAACCAAGGTTGAAGGCCATGTCTCCCAACGTCTTTTTCACATACTGCAATTGCCAGCTGGTCTCACTTTCAAATCCTACTTTCCCATTGTCTCCTTTTTAGATACTGCCTCATAACTAATACTTAAGTCTATTCTCTGTCAACATTCTAGGCAAAGGGGTGTACGATCCTGTAGTTCACACTTTTTAGAAACTTGTTTAACTGCAATAGGCAAAGTGAATTTATGACTGGAGCTTTGTCTGGCTTCCAGCAAACAGGGAATTCATCTCTTCTCCTCTTCTCCAGTTCAGCTCTCCCACAGATGGGTGGGGGAGCAGTGAAGCAGGGTTTTTGTGTGAGGACCCCTGGTCCCTTATTTGTGTTCAAAGTGAATTAAGCCAAACCAAATTAAGGCCACTTTTCATTCTGAATAACATCATCCACACACACAGGGTTTAAATAAGGTATAACTAATACACTTAAAAATCACACTTTTTGTTAATTTTTATGAAATTTCCTGGCTGGCCCCATGTAGAAAGGCCATAAATTCAAGTCTAGCTATGAAAAAAGACCTGAGCTCAGGAAAAATTTCTTTTTCTTGCAAGCTTAACTAGTTCAACCCACCTTATCAGTTTCACATACATGATCAGTGAGAAAGAAAATGATGTAATTTTCTTTCACCACTTTATGGCAAAATAAATAGATAAGTAAACAAGTAAAGATAAATAAATAGAATCCGTTCATGAACAGCAAAGAATTATACTGTGACTGTTGGTTGGTACGCAGTATATTTATTTGTAGCAAACTTGCATGTTTTATACTCTTCAGTATCTTTTCATAGTATTGGAGTAATGGCCTTAGCTCTCAGGGCTTAAAAGGCTTCGGCTACACTTCAGTCGTAACTCAAAATAACTTAGCAATTTGCATTGCCCGAATTGTGTAATTTATTTTGAGTTAACTTATTTGGAACTTTGGTGTCATGCGCCCAGCATCGAAGTTTGAAATAAGTGGCTATTTCAAAGTTTCCGCTACTCCTCATACGACGACAAGTATCAGAACAGGAATACCGCGCTCGAAATAGTGCTGTTACTTCGAGCATGGTGTTTAGCTGTGGAGTTGCTTTTTCCGCATATATTTGTATCCCAAAATATCCGCTATAGTGTAGCCACAGCCTAAGGGTGTGATCCAAAACCCACTGAAGTCAATGGGAATCTTTCCATTGACTTCATTGGTCTTTGGATCATGCCTTGAGTACATGTTTGAGTCTTAAGGATGACTGCTAAGGAATGAAGGCCCAAATTCTCAGAGGTATTTGGGGTCCTAATTCGCATTGAAATCAATGGGAGTTTGGCACCTTTGAGGAGCTGGGCCAAAGTGAACAGTGAGCTCAGTTCTGCAGTTTCTCATGTTACTCTTATAAGGGGAGCAGAACTGGGCTTTGTGCTCCCTACTACTCTGAGAAAGTTGTAGGTCTAATTATGTAATTCTTGCCTAGATGATGAGACTATATAGTTTATTTCAAGACTCAATCCCCTGGGTGTGTGAGGAGCGCCCATTTTATAGAGCCGCCATCTATCAGAGGAGTGGCTGCATCCCAAAAAATATCTGTGTTATTGTTGCGCAAAGAAGCCCGTCCAGGTGATGCACCTAAGTATCCCAGGAAGAGACAAAAAGCAATAAGCCGGTTCCTCAGATACATACCCCATTCTACCTTTCGGTTCCCACAGGAGTTGTAGCTTGCAAGATTATATTAAGCCCTTGTTGTTTGCCATATTTCATTGCACTCAGCTCAGGCCCTCCAATGGTTGCGACGGAGAGGGGAGGCCAAAGGGGCAAGTGCTCTGGGGCTCAACAATTCAAAAGGGTCCAGGGCTCCCTCCTGCCACAGTTACCGTGGCAGTGGCAGCAGCCATAACTCCAGGCCTCTGAAATTGCCACTGGAGCGTGATGTGGCACACACCAAGCAGGGATGAGGGCTGCCTGTGGGAGGCGCTGTGCACCTCAGGGAGTGCTGAGGATGCCAGAGGAGGCTTGCCCATGCCCCACTCTTGCTACCTGTGGTGGGGCATGGAGCTTGGGCGTGTACACACACACACCCTGCTGCCTTGCCCTGTGGCCTGTCAAGGCTGTCAGCTCCACTGACTCTGGTAGCCTTTTGAGCAAAACAGTATATACCACATTTACTGTCACTCGTTTAAAACACACTTACCAAAAGAGTTCTTCGGTGCTCATGTTAATTTCTCTTCTTTGTGTGTGCATTTTACTAGTTTCTATAAATATATAAACTGTATCCTTGCTTTATGGGTACAGCCAACACACCCAAACAACTTCTTTTATATTTCCTGTGCACATTCTTACCTGGGCAGACTTTAAGAACAGAGGACATTACTATGATAATTTACTCTGATAGTCTTTTAACACAGATATGTGTAATTCTACTCAGTAATGCCTTCCTCAAGCCCATAACTTTAGGTTAATTAAGTAAGCAAAAATACTCACCTATACTGTACCTACATAAAGCAGCACAGGATCCTAGCACAACTGGTGATGACTCTCTGGAATCTCCTCAGTGTGAGCACCAGTGTCTTGCATTTCAGGTTATTCACTTTAAATTGTATATCGGTTTTGATCTGTCGTTATGACTCCATGTACAGAAAGAAGAAAACATAAAGCTTCGTTTACACTTTATTTTAAATGTGTTTGTCCATGCAGGTTTTAGAAGATACTCTGTTTGGGAGTTTGATTCCTCTGTTGTTTTTTTTTCTTTTCTTTTTCCTGCTTGTCTGACAGTTTGCTGAAGAAACCTATTAGTAGATATTTTCCCCCAGGCTTTTATAATCATAAGCTTTAAAATATTTTAACAAATAATTTAATGTAAATAACTGTAAATGAAAAATTACTTGCAAGTACATGGTTCACAAACTATTAGTGCACGTCCTGTTGTCTTAAAAAATGGCAAATCTCTCCTTTTTTCACGTATTTATTTTCAGTCTTGTTAGCCTTTACTTAAGAATTTCAGAACTTTGTGGTAAAATAAATGCCTAAGGAAATCTGAAAATTTTAATTATAAGTATGGCTGGATAGGGTGTGTCTCTGTCTAGTTTGGCCCAGAAATACTGCTCTGGACTTGAAAAAACTTCCCAACCAATGTTTGCTTGAAATTGATACATTTCCATGTGAAGGTTTGGATTCATGTTAACAGCATTTTCCAGTGACAAATGATTTATCAAGAGGTTCATGTCCAGCTGTAATTGTAGTTTCCTTTTTAAACTTCTCTAGAATTTTAGACACTGCATTATAAACAAACACATTTCTCTTATTTTTTGTTCAAATTACAAAAAAAAGTATGTAATAATTTATATTTTGATACATGCTGGAGGACTACATTCAGTGGTCTGACATTTTAACTTGTCTAAGGGAGAAGTTCCTGATAATTCTTTTTGTATCGTTTTTGAATGTGAGCCAAAGTTCACTTTGCTTCCCTTTTTTATAAAAAAAATAAAGAGAAATGCAAAACAATGGAGGTAGCAACTGGATAAAACAAAGTGCCATTAAATAGAAAGGGGAATGAGAAGAAGAGGTTGAAAAACAGAGTTCAGGCAGTTTCTTTCAGTATCTGTCATCTGTCCTACAAGTGATTGTATGTTTTGGCTTTTGTTTAATGGTTTTTAGTGAACACAAAGAGATGAGTGATTCTAGTGTTGTGTGCGTAGTGGCAAGAGGGTTCAGAGGGGAAAGGCAGGAGAGTCTTATTGGAAGTGGGGAGGCCTTGCCCTCAGCCTGAAATGGGGAACCTCCAGCCTGGGCCAAAGAGGTTAGGGGACCTCAGAGGGTAACCAGACAGCTGCTCCTCTGCTGAGGACCTGGATGGCTCTCATTAATCACGTAGCCAAACCTGACAGATCACTCCCACCTACCAGCCTCACTGCAGAGACAGGAGAGAATTTCCCGTTTATTTCCTCCCTTCCAGCCCTGCAGTGGCCAGGCTCCAGCCTCTGTGCAGCAGGGAGCTCTTGTGTGGCAGAACTTTCAATCTCAAGGTTCCCAGCGGTTTTGCATTCACTCAGAACTGGTCCTGTGAGGTTGTGTCTTTTTGGACGAGATAAACTGTGGCAGCATGAGACAGTTTGCCTCAGCCGCTTGAGTTGTGCAGACAAACGAAAAGCACAAGTGGAAAGCTAGGCCCAGAAAGCCAACTGGCTGTACGCTGGATGAAAGAGTTCAGCGCCCAGTGACAGCTGCAGCATCTAACACACCGCTAAAAGACATTACCATGTCACTGTGGTTGGCGAGTGTTAGTCACCATTAGAGCTGAAAACACCCAGGAGAGTACATTTTTGCTTCTTGAGCATTCTCTGGTATGCTGCAGGGACATGCGCCATCTATTCATTGAAGCAGAAAGGTTTGTGGTGTTTTTTAAAGAATTTCTGGTACAGGATCCCCTTCTCTAGGGAATAGGACACAGGAGACATGGGCTGTATACAGAGCTTTGCCCTCACAGTACTTTTATTTCATGTCACTTTTCTTTAATAAGTCACTTCAACTCTCTTTCTGTTCCACCATTTGTCTGGGTTAAATATTATTTTTTTTCAGGGCACTAGTGTCTGCATACGGTTTAGTCCCCTCCCTCCTCCACCTCCCATACACATGGGGTTTAATCTCACCCAGGAATCGTGGGCACTATTGTAGAAAAAGTAATAATGTCCAGTCTCCCGGAACAACTCAGTAAATAAAAATACGCCTTATGTATGTGTTCATGTGCTTTGTTTATTTACACCTGACTGATTGTTATCTGCCAATAGTAAGGTGGATGAATGTTATTCATGTGATAAGCATCAGAGGGGTAACCTTGTTAGTCTGTATCCGCAAAAACAATGAGAAGTCCTGTGGTGCCTTATAGATTTACAGATTTATTGGAGCATCAGCTTTTGGAGTCAAGGACTCTCTTCATGACTTTGCCTGCAAAAGCTGATGCTCCAATAAATCTGTTAGTCTACAGGGTGCCAGAGGATTTCTCTTTGTTTATTCATATGATGAGCTGTTTAAAATCCCACTGAGGAGCTAAAGGGAAGTTAGTTAATTGCACAGAATTGATAGCCATCTCGACACTGAGCAAATCTGAAGCTGTTTTATCTAATCTACCAAGGTTCGATCGCTATAGATATGTTTGGTCAATGCCACCACTTCTTCTCTTTTCCACAGTCTGCCTAACAGAAATAACTTCGGAGGGTTTGTTATTAGTTCTTTATGGTTCTTCCTGTTGACAGAGTTCTGACACTGGTCATAACTGGATTTCCTGTCTGCTGCTCATTAAAAAGACCCCATAGGAATGACTACAGTATGCAATACCATCAGTGGGAATGAGCTTTTTTTTTTCAATGTATTTCTGTGTTACCCATCAAGAAGTTATAGATATTTTTAAAACCTCCTTATTAGTTATTACTTTTACCCTATGTTCTTACCACTTTGGGTCTGGAAGGTTTCAAGATCTCTCAAGTTTTACAAGGATTCATTTGTAAGAGTGAAATAGCATTGAGTCTTCATTCCGCCTTTGCATTTCCTGACTCTGTTTTACCATCTGATGGTGGTTCTGTGATGTGGTTTACTGGTCTCTGGAAAGTCGACATCACAAAAACCATTTTGTTCACAATCTGAATTGCAGGCGGCCAAGTGAACAGCTGGAATGGCACAGAGCTATCTGTGTGCTCTTTGACAGCGGTCAGTTGAGATTGCATGGGTCCATTTAAATCAGATTATGCCTTTTCTGTATAAATCTTTCATCTCATTTAATCCCTCTGATGTAAAAATAGAATTGAGCTCTCCTGTAATTAACAAGGTAATATTTCCTCAGGTGGTGATTCTGAGTGGTCCTGGAACCAGGAAAGTAACAGTAGCCATACTATTTTAGCCATACTATATTACCAATATAATAAGTATAATATAGTAACATAGCCATACTATATTACCAATGCTTTTAAGCCTCCTCCAACAAAAAAAATTGTTGGCTAGTGAATCGTTTATTGGAGTTGCTCAAGCAAATCCACCTCCATGAGGAATAGAATGTCTGAGGCTGAATTGTGCCATCTGCATTAAGGCAGAATTCCACGTTGATTTCACATCAGGGCTCCAAACTTTGAGTTAGCACATGCTAGAGTTCAGCCTACATGACGTGGATGCTGGCTTCTAAAAAAATTAGTTTCTGTCCCTTTCTAGCAGTGTGGTGGTTTTGGTTCTTTTGGGTTATTTGTCTTGGGACAGCAAGGCAACATCTAGACAGAAGCCTTATTTTGAAATAAACTATTCCAAAATGGTTATTTCAGAATAAGGCAGCTGTACACAAAAATGTGTTTAGAAGTAGCACTTAGCTATTTTCAAATACATAGCCTGGACATACAGGCTGCATTTACATTAGCCCTCTCCTTTCGGAAGGGGCCTGGTAATGAAGGATTTCGGCAGAGGCTAATGAGGCGTTTCCATGAATATGCAGCGCCTCATTAGCATAACGGCAGCCATGCGTGTTTAGAAAGTGCCACTTTCTAATTGCATGCCTCCCCCATGTAGCCAAGGGCCTTTTGAAAGGACCCCTGATTTTGAAAGCCCCTTCTTCCCATTTGGTTTTGGGAAAAAGGGTTTTTGAAGTTCTGGGGGGCTCCTTTCGAAAGGTCCTTGGCTACACGTGCGGCGTGTGCTTAGAAAGTGGCACTTTGGAAACATGCATGGCTGCCATTATGCTAAAGAGGCGCTGCATATTCATGGCAGCACCTCTTTAGCCTCTGCCGAAATCCCTCATTACCAGGCTCCTTCCAAAAGGAGGGAGCTAGTGTAGACGTGGCAATAGTGCATATTATGAGATAGCACCTATTTCAAAATAGGTGCTGTTAAGACAAGCTGTGTCTACACGTGAGCGCACTTTCGAAAGGGCGAAAAGCGAAGTTTGGCTTTCGAAAACGTGGCCATCAAAAGAGAGCACCCGCCACCATTTTTCAGATCAGCGTTCCGATCTGCTCTTTCGAAGGGCCGTCGAGGTCTTTCGAAAGGGAGTGTTCACATGGCTCCAAGCTCTCTTTCGAAAGAAGGGAGGCAGGAAACTCCGCGGACGGGGTCCCATGGCTGACAAGCCCTTCCGGGGACGCAGCCAGCCACCTCCTTTAAAGGGCCCCTCCCTCCACCCTGCCCTCCGCACAAGCCGAGCGCTGCCCAGTCTGTCCCAGCCTGGCAGAGCCCACTCGTGCCCACCATGGAGGCCCAGCGACAGCTCTTGCAGGAGGACGCCCTCGTTACGGACACCCTGCTGGCAGTGCTGTGCACCCTCGCTGCAGCTGCACTCGAGCTCATCGCGTGGCTGCAAGGTACCCCCCGGGCACCGCTGGGTGCGCCCCCGGGTGCTCCGACGCCTCTGGACCCACCCCAGCAGCACTGACTGGTGGGAGCATGTGGTGCTGGGGGAGTGGGGTGAGGAAAGGCGGCTGCGGAACTTCCGCATGTCGAGGCACCTTCGACAAGATCTGCCACTGGCTCACCCCCGCACTCCAGCACCACGACACCTGCACGCGGCCAGCCCTCACCCTGGAGAAACGGGTCGCTACTGCCATATGGAAGCTGGCCACCCCAGGCTCCTATCACTCCGTGGGACAGCAGTCTGGGGTGGGCAAGACCACCGTTGGGGCTGTACTTACGGAGGTAAGGTGGGGCTGGTTAGGTGGGGGAGCTGGGGCAAGGAGCACCCTCCCCTGCAAGGGGCTGGATGAGAGGGAGGCAGGGGCTACACGGGCCAGGGGCCGGATGGGAGGGGGACAGAATGGGCCCGAGGTGGAGGGTGGCACCTGCCACACCCACACTAGAGCACGTGTCTCCCTTCCCCCTCTGCAGGTCGTCAGGGCCATCAACACGATGCTGCTTCATAAGGTCGTCCGCCTGGGGGATGTGGACAACACGGTTGCTGGCTTCCTGGACGTGGGCTTCCTGAACTGCATCAGCACTTTGGATGGCACGCACACCCCCATCCGCGCCCCGCCACACAGCGCCAGCCAGTACATCAACCGGAAGGGCTACCATTCGGTGGTGCTCCAGACCCTGGTGGACGCGAGGGGCTGCTTCACCGACCTCTACGTAGGCTGGGCCGGCTGCATCCACGGTGCCTGGGTCTTCCGGAACTCCGGCCTCTGCTGCCACATGGGGGCTGGCACTTTCGTCCCTCAGCAGGAGATCCCCGTGGCAGAGGACGTCACCACGCCGCTCTGCATGGTGGCAGATGCGGGGTACCCCCTGCAGCCATGGCTCATGAGGCCCTACACGGGACACCTTGACCCCACCCAGGAGGCATTCAATGAGCGACTCAACCATGCCCGCAATGTGGTGGAGCGGGCCTTTGGGCGCCAAAAGGGCCACTGGAGGTGCCTCCTCACATGCCTGGAGGTCGGGGTCTGCAACGTGCCCCAGGTGGTGGGCGCCTGTCGCATCCTCCACAACATAGTGGAGGGAAAGGAGGATGCCTGTGTCCCTGGGAGGGGCCCTCCAGCTGGCACCGTCTATGACCAGCCGAGCACCGCCCCCATCCGCCAGGCCCACCGGGACGGCCACCGCATCCGAGAGGCCCTCAGGCAGGCTTTTGCCAATGGCCACCTCTGACCCGCGTGCATGCCCACATCCCATGCACATCCATCACCCACCATCCCTGCCACCCCCACCAGCACCGCACCCACACATCCCCCATCCACCAAGGAGCACAGCATGGGGTGGTGAACAATAAAGAAACATTTATGTAAAACTGGGTCCTGGAATACATACAGGGGGAACCTAACTTGGAGGGGGGCATCTAACTTGGAGGGGGGCACTCATTCTGGGGCAGGGTGGTGGCCCGCGAGCCCTGTCAGCCCCTGGAGCCCCTGCTCCCCCAGATGCGGGCTCCTTGGTGGAGGGTGGGTAGGAAGGTGCCGGTAGCACCGGCAAATATTGCCAGAGGGTGGGCCTGGGAGGGGGCAGGCTCAGTGGGGGCGGAGGAGCCGGGCTTAGTGGGGGCGGCAGGGGCAGACTCAGTGGGGTCAGAGGGGGCAGGCTCAGTGGGAGCGGCGGGAGTAGGGCCAGCAGGGGGAGTCGCCGGGGGGGGGGCCAGGAGGCGGGCCATAGTAGCTATGTGCTCCCGCACAGCCTGGCCAATGCCCTGGAGCGTGTCCAGCAGCCTGTCCCAGGCCACCCTCCACCACTCCATATCCGCCTGGGCGAACTGGAGGTGCTCCTCAGCCACCTCAGCCTGAGGCTGGGTGGCCGGGTCCTCCTCAGCCCTCCACCCACAGCCCCGACGGTGCACTGCCTGGGGTGGCATCCGGACGGCTGCAGCAGGTGGGGCTTTCTGGCACGAGGGATGGTGCGGGGCTCTCCTGGCCCCCGGATGGTGCGGCTGTGTGGAGAGAAGGAGAGCATGTCAGTAGTGTGCCCCGGACAGAGGGGAGCCGGCTGTGGTGTACCTGCCTCAGCCCACCCCATGGGGCCCCCCGCCCCCACAAGGGACACTGACCCCCCCCCCCCCCGGGAGCACTGACCCACCCCCCTCACCCCCCCCACCCGGGAGCGGGCCTCCCAGCCTGGGTGTGATTCCAGGGGTCTCTCCCTCAGGTGGCCCTTCCCAGCCTGCGGTACGTGGGCCCCGGGCGCCATCCAGCACCGACCAGCCACCACCCCTGTGCGGCTTATGGTGCTGTCCACTGAAGGCAGGTGCTGGGCGTCACTGATGTGCCCCCACGGGGTGCCGCATCCCATGTGGGGGCTGGCTGTGTACGGCCTGGGACGACCGGTCCCATGTGCAGGCGCCTAGCTGTTGCATCACCCCCACCCTTGGAGTAGGTGTGCACCCCTCCCTGGACGTACCAGAGAGTCCTTCGGGGAGGTCCGGGGATGGCCGGCCCTTGGTCACCTGGCTGGAGGAGCGGGAGGGGATGAGGATGGTCAGCTCCCCCTCCTCGCTTGACCAGTCGGTGGTCCCCTCGCCCTCCTGGGTCCCCGATCTGGGCTGCTTCTCCACCTCCTCTGCCTGCAGCTCCTCCCTGGAGGTGTCCAGGAAGGCCATGGGGAGTGAACTCTCCTGGGGCCCCAGGATGCTCTGGAGCTCTTGGTAGAAGGGGCACATGGCTGGACCTGCCCCGGAGCATCTGGCCTGGTCCCTGGCCCAGGCATATTTCTGGTGCAGCTCCTTGACCTTGGAGTGTACCTGGTCTGGGGTATGCTCTGGGTGGCCCCTGGTGTAGAGGCCCATTGCCAGGAGGCCAAAGGCTGCGGCATTGCGCCACTTGACCCTCATGTGGCAGAGGACCTCCTCATCCTGCCACAGGCTGAGGAGGTCCCGCAGCTCCCTCTCCGTCCAGGAGGGGGCCCTTTTTTTTTTCTCCCACGGGAGGCTTTTGAGGGCTCAGAGGGAGGACCATGGGGCTCGCGGGGGGGGGGGGGGGGGGGGCTGGCTGTTGGCCATGTGGGTGCTGGAGCGTGCGGCTGGAGCTCATGCGCAGGCTGCTCCTAGCACGCTCTCAGCTTCCTGCCATGGGTTTCCTGTCTGTGTGCGGCTTTAAAGCAGCCGAACACAGGGATCATAGAGCCCCGCTGCTGCCGGCTGGAGCGGCCTTGCACTCCAGCTGATCAGCGCCATGGTGGACCTGTATTTCGAAAGAGTGGGTTGTGGAGCGTCTGCACGTGTACTCTTTCGATTTATTATTTTTGAAAGGGAGAGGTCTTCCTGATGCAGGATCAGGGTTCAGATTTCAAAGTCTGAGCCCCATTCTTTCGATTTTCTTTTGAAAGACAGGTTTATATGTGTGGACGCTCCTCCTGCTCTTTCGAAAAAGGGCTTCTTTTTTTCGAAGTATTTTGCACATGTAGACACAGCTACAGAGAACAACACTGATAGCGCTATTTTGAAATAAGTGCTATCCCATGTCTTAACAGCACCTACTTTGAAATAGGCACTATTCCTCCTGCAATGAGGTTCACCAATATCAAAATAATGTACTTGCTGTTTCAAATGTTTATAGAAATAGCGTGTGTGTAGTGTAGACAACAGCAAAGTTATTTCAAAATAACAGCTGTTATCTCGAAATAACTTGGCTAGGTGGCCATAGCCCAATAAACTAATGGGGTTGTGGTGCATCTTAAGACTGTTGCTGAAGGAAGACAGGAATTGTTAAACAACATTAGCAATGTGGGAGAAATGGCAGAAGACACAACACTTTTAAATGTGTGGAGATGACCTCTTGTCTCCCAAGAGGGTAGAAGTGTGTTCTTTAAACAAATGAAACTTGCAGGGCCAGTCCCAGCTGCCAAACAAGATGGCTGGGTTATCAGCCAGATGTCATTGGGCAAACCCTGATCGTCTGGGTGAGGATGGACAGGCCCAAAGAGCAGTTCTGCTTCATGGACAACTGAAGGGCTGAAAATCAAACCATTTCTGCTGCTTCTATTGTCACTATTAATACCAAGCTCAGGAGTTTAAAAATCAGCTGGCATTGTGTGAGACAGGATACACGTCACTTGCTCTTCTACATTAGGTCTGCCTTCCGAAGAGAAGCAAAAATGCAGTGTGGTCAGTAAAATGGTGAGCTCTGACTTGACGACCCTTTGGCAGCATACACCTTGAGTAAGAAGGTGCCACTTACCTCTTGTTACCTACTGTCAAAAACCGCTGTTAAATGTTAGCTTCACTCATCTGAGAATATTACAAATAATCCCCAGTGTGCCTCAGGGTTTTGACCAGAAATGACATTTAAAAAAAGATTGCTGGAAACCCCCTAGCTTGTCCTTCCAGATTTTTTTCTTTTGAAGGAAAGGGGCCCATGCAACTCTATCCTCCCTCTCTGATACGTCTATCTGAGTCTCCATCTGAGCGAGAAAGTAATTTTAGCACCTATGACGCACCATTTCTCCTGCCATCTGAAACATACACATTTCTTTAAGCCTGAAGGCAGGAATCTGAATTCTGTTATTCCTGTGCGCCCCCTCTCTCCTGACTCCACCTTCAGAAACACCTGAGGGTGCATTCAAATGTCTGACTAACACAGATCAGCTTTTACAGCAATGATTTATTAAAGCAAAGGTGTGTAGAACCTGCAAGTACTCATACACTTGCTTACCTTTGAACACTCCCATTCTCCCAGTGAGGTTAATGCAACTACTTATATGCTGCCAGCTAAGAGTATGATGAAGTGCTTTGCAGAATCAGACCCTTATGAAAATGAAAATTTTCAGTTTTGAGATGACGCATATTTGAACAGGCAGACTGGATTAAATTTGTTGGTATCCTACCATTAAAATATGAGTGGTGTTCCTTAAAATGTTAATTTTCATTTGTCCATAAGGTCCAGTGAAAAGATTCACTAATACTGAAAATGGCAAGCGAACGACTGACTTTATTTCAGATTAGAGTGTTTATATTTTATTTGATATTTGTAAGATTATGTACAACCATCTGTGGAAATTTGACCCTTTTTCCTCACACACCCGTACCATTTATTATCAGAGTAAACAAGCTTTAAATGTACAGAATTATTATTGGTATGGAGGAAGGATGGCCCACTCATTAGGATAATCACTTGCGACTCCAGGTACTTAGGTTCAGCTCTCCATTCTAGCCCAGACTACTTCTGTGATCTTGGGCAAGTAAATTAGTTTCTCTTTACCTCTGTCTCACAGCTGTGAAAAGGCATAATAGCATTTCCCTATTTCATGGATGTTATGATAAATGGATTAAAGACCGTGAAGTTCTTGAGTACTATGCTGATAGGGCCATAGAAGTAAAATAGCTAGATTCTCCCAGCCAAAAAAAGCTTATGTGCAGCTTGGTGCTCAGGTACAATCCTCTGGCAAACCCTTACATGAGTAGTTCCCTGACTGCAGTGGGATTGCTCCTTAAAAACAAAGGTATGCAATATCCAGTCCATTAAAAATAAGTTCCAATTCCCAGCAGCCTGTTTGACAGGGAAAAGTTTCATACCAAGTCTTTGTACCAGTGAATGTATACCTTCCTTCTGCCTCACAAATAGAAGTTCTCCTTAGCTGGAGATAACAAGGACTAAGGCTTCCAAAACATAATAGAAAATAAAACTTCCTTTCCCCAGCTGCACTTATTTAGCTTTTGATATTCTCTTCCACGCCAAATTAGGTACTCTACAACACCAAAGTCCTATCCACTTTAGGACAGGAATCACCTCCCTGTCCCCCCACATTGCATGGCTAGGTTTCCATTTGATTTGAGATGCATGTAAGAAATTTGGTGTGATTTTTTTTTTCCTGTTTACCTCACCAGAAGTGTAAATAAAAAAGACAGTAGTGAGACTTTTTTAAATACTAGGCTACCGCCATAGAAAAGGAGAGACGGTTGTCACCATCCATGTATACATATAGAGAGATAAATAGCTCTTGTGAGAATATACTTTAAATGCAGCAAAACCACCTGTGTTATGTTTTGCTGCCCTGTTTTATAATGGTCAACTAGACTAAGCAGCTCTGAGCACTTAATCCAAATGTAAGAGGAACCACTGAAGAGCTATCCATGCAGCTTGCCTGCCCATTCATGCTATTTGTATTTTTTTAAAAATGATTCACTGCCTTTTGGCTCTGTGTCCTAAAATAAAATTCCATATCCTTCCTTAAAATTAAGGACTTTGCCCTCAAGTGGCTCTTCAGTGATTTTAAGTGTCCCTTATATAAAGAGGAACTTTCATACTGGAGCAAACAAGGAAGAAAAGAATGTTTTGTGCAGAGCCCAGGTGACTCAACCAGTGGTGTGCCACATTCACATAAGATTGTGAATAACAATTTATTCATTCACAGCCCTTCATCTCTGTCACGATCCTGCAGTGAAGTCGCAATCGGCAGCTGGTGATAGCTAGGCCTTTTAGCACATACCACCATTTGAATGTAATGTCAGAATTTCAATAGGTTGCAAGGACATGATAGAACATCGTCCACAAGATGGTGAACAGTTCTGTCATTCAGCCACTGATCTGGCCAGTGCTGTTTTATGACATTTCATGGGACTAGCTAACATCTTGGCAGGAATACATACAGCCCTGAATACTAATTATTCAGTGAGAAGTATCATAGGGGTGCAACAGTCAGAGCTATAATTAGTATTAGTCATTTATCTTACAGTGAGAGCCCTGGTCCTGAATCAAGACCTATTTGTGATAGGCCCTTTATAAACAGAACAGGAAAAAGATTTCTGCCCCAAAGTGCTTATAAACTAAGTAAAATGTCAGAGACAATAGGAGCCCAGACAGGGGAGCACAAGGGAGCAATGAAACAAAAGAGGTATGTTTTCACTGGATTCTTAATTTGCCTCAGAATTACTATTATATGTATATGGATGGAGAAAAGCCAGTTGAGAGTCTTTGGGTTAAGCTCAGAGGTGCAAGCAGCAGAGGTGATGTTGTGGTTGGTGTCTCTATAGACCGCCAGATCAAGTAGATGAATGATTTCTTCAGACAGCTAAGAGAAGCTTCCAAATCGCAGGTTCTGGGTCTCATAGGAGACTTTAATCACCCAGATGTTTGTGCAAAGATCAATACAGCAGCACATAGCCAATCTAGGAAGCTTTTTGGAGAATGCTGGGGATAACTTCCTGGTACAAGTGCTGAAGGAACTGAACAGGGCTATGCATGGCTTGACCTGCTGCTCACAAACAGGGAAGAACTAGTAGGAGAAATAGAAGTGGGTGGCAACCTGAGCTGCAGCGACCATGAGATGGTAGATTTCAGGATCTTGACGAAATGAAGAAAGGTGAACAGTAAAATACAGACCCTTGATTTCAGAAGAGCAGACTTCGCCTCCCTGAGAGAACTGATGGGCAGGAGCTCTTGGGAAACGTATATGAAGGGGAAAGGAGTTCAGGAGAACTGGCAATATTTTAAAGAAATCTTATTGAAGGCATAGGAACAAACCATCCTGATGAGCAGTAAAAAAAGCAAACATGGTAGGCAAATAGCTTGGCTTAACAGAAATCTTTGGTGAGCTCAAACTCAAAAAGCATGTATATGAGAAGTGGAAACTTGGACAGCTGACTGAAGAGGAGTATAAATATGTTGTTGGAGAGTGCTGGGGAGTAATCAAGAAAGCGAAAGCACAACTGGAACTGTAGCCAGCAAGAAATGTGAAGGGCAACAACGAGGGTTTCTAGAGGCATGTTAATGATAGGAGGATGATCAGAGAGAGTGTGGGGCTGTTACTGGATGAGGGAGGTAACGTAGTGACAGATGAAGTATGAAAAGCTGAAGTACTCAATGCTTTTTTTTTTTTTTGCCTCAGTCTTCACGGACAAGATTAGTTCCCAAACTACGGCGCTAGGCAATGCAGTATGGGAAGAAGGTGGTCAGCCCTTGGTGGGGAAAGAACAGATTAAGAGCAACTTAGAAAAGCTAGATGCACACAAATCCATGGGTCCAGATTTAATGCATCCAAGGATACTGAGGGACTTGGCAGATGTCATTGTAGAGCTTTTGGCCATTATCTTTGAAAATTTGTGGTGATGAGGAAAGATACCAGATGAGTGGAAGATGGGAAATGTAGTGCCTATCTTTAAAAAAGCAAAGAAGGACCATCCAGGGAATTATAGACCAGTCAGCCTTACCTCAGTCCCCAGAAAAATCATGAAGGGGATCCTCAAGGAATCCATTATGGAGCACTTGGAAGAGGGAAAAGTAGTCAACATGGATTCACCAAGGGCAAGTCGTGCCTGACCAATCTGATTACCTTCTGTGATGAGATAACTGGCTGTGTGGACATGGGGAAGTCAATGGATGTGATACACCTTGACTTTAGCAAAGCTTTTGACACAGTGTCCCGCAACATTTTTGGCCATAAGTTAAGGAAGTATGGATTGGATACATGGACTGTAAGATGGATAGAAAGCTGGTTTGAAGGACAGGCCCAATGGGTAGTGATCAATGGCTCAATGTCTGGTTGTTGATCAGTTTCAAGTGGAGTGCCCCATGGATCAGTTCTAGGGCCCATATTGTTCAGCATCTTTATTAATGACCTAGATGAGGGGATGGATTGCACCCTCACCAAATATGCAGATGACACTAAGCTAGGGGGTCAGGTAAATACATTGGAGGGTAGGGATGTGGCCCAAAGTGACCTAGACAAATTGGAGGATTGGGCCAAAAGAAATCTGAGGTTCAACAAGGATAAGTGCAGAGTCCTGCACTTGGGACAGAAGAATCCCAAGTATTGTTACAGGCTAGGGACCAACTGGCCAAGTGTCAGTGCAGCAGAAAAGGACCAGGGGATTGTGGTGGATAAGAGGCTGGATATGAGTCAACAGTGTGTCCTTGTATCCAAAAAGGCTAGCGGCATATAGGGGTGCATTAGGAGGAACATTTCCAGCAGATCTAGAGAAATTATTATTCCTCCCCTAATCAGCACGGGTGAGGCCACCTCTGGCGTATTGAATCCCAGTTGTGGGCCCCTCCAGAATACAAAGGATGTGGATGCAGTGGAGCAGGTTTAGTGGAAGGCAATGAAAATGACTAAGAGGCTGGAGCACGTGACCTATGAGGAGCGGCTGATAGATTTGGACTTATTTAGTTTGCAGAAGAGAAGACCGAGGGGCAATTTGATAGCAGCCGTCAACTTCCTGAAAGGGGCCTCTACAGAGGATGGGGAGAGAGACTGTTCTCAATGGTGACAGATGGCAGAACAAGGAGCAACGGTCTGAAGTTATAGAGGGAGATGTGTAGGTTGGATGTTAGGAAAAGCTATTTCACCAGCAAGGTGGTGAAGCACTAGAATGCATTACCAAGAGAGATGGTGGAATCTCAGTCCCTAGAGGTTTTTAAGTCCCAGCTTGACATAGTCATGGCTGGGATTATTTAGTTGGGGTTGATCCTGCTTTAGGTAGGGGGCTGGACTAGATAAGAACATAAGAACATAAGAACATAAGAATGGCCATACTGGGTCAGACCAAAGGTCCATCAAGCCCAGCATCCCATCTGCCGACGGTGGCCAATGCCAGGTGCCCCAGAGAAGGAGAACAGAAGACAAGTGATTTATCTCCTGCCATCCATCTCCTGCCCTTGTTATGAAGGCTAGGGCACCATACTTTATCCCTGGCTAATAGCCATTTATGGACCTGACCTGCAAAAATTTATCAAGCTCTTTTTTAAACCCTAATAGAGTCCTGGCCTTCACAGCCTCCTCGGGCAAGGAGTTCCACAGGTTGACTGTGCGCTGTGTGAAGAAAAATTTCCTTTTATTAGTTTTGAACCTACTACCCATCAATTTCATTTGGTGTCCCCTAGTTCTTGTATTATGGGAAAAGGTAAATAATTTTTCTATATTCACCTTCTCCACACCATTCATGATTTTATATACCTCTATCATATCGCCCCTCAATCGCCTCTTTTCCAAACTGAAAAGTCCCAGTCTCTCTAGCCTCTCCCCATATGGGACCCTTTCCAAGCCCCTAATCATCTTAGTCGCCCTTTTCTGAACCTTTTCTAATGCCAATATATCTTTTTTGAGGTGAGGAGACCACATCTGCACGCAGTACTCGAGATGTGGGCGTACCATAGTTTTATATAGGGGAAGTATGATATCTTTTGTCTTATTATCGATCCCTTTTTTAATAATTCCTAACATCCTATTTGCCTTACTAACTGCCGCTGCACACTGCGTGGATGTCTTCAGAGAACTATCCACTATAACTCCAAGATCCCTTTCCTGATCTGTCATAGCTAAATTTGACCCCATCATGTAGTACGTGTAATTTGGGTTTTTTTTTCCAACATGCATTACCTTACACTTACCCACATTAAATTTCATTTGCCATTTTGCTGCCCAATCACTCAGTTTGCTGAGATCTTTTTGTAGTTCTTCACAATCCCTTTTGCTTTTGACTGTCCTGAACAACTTGGTGTCATCTGCAAACTTTGCCACCTCACTGCTTACCTCATTTTCTAGATCATTGATGAACAAGTTGAACAGGATCGGTCCCAGGACTGAGCCCTGGGGAACACCACTAGTTACCCCCCTCCATTGTGAAAATTTACCATTTATTCCAACCCTTTGTTTTCTGTCTTTTAACCAATTCCCGATCCATGAAAGGACCTTTCCTCCTATCCCATGACCACCTAATTTACATAAAAGCCTTTGGTGTGGGACCGTGTCAAAGGCTTTCTGGAAATCTAGGTATATTATGTCCACTGGGTGCCCTTTGTCCGCATGTTTATTAACCCCTTCAAAGAATTCTAATAGATTAGACAGACACGACTTCCCTCTGCAGAAACCATGCTGACTTTTGCCCAACAATTCGTGGGCAAATTAAGATGACCTCTTAAGATTCCTTCCAGCCCTGGAATTCTGTGATTCTAAGATTATTTATCATTGTTCACATTCATCCCCATACAAGCATACAAAAAGACATGGTCTTTGACCTAAGCATCTTAGTCCAATTCAGATGCAGCTACTACAATTTAGACACAGAAATAATGCACCAGCGTATGGTCTGAACTCAAAACAAACAGGTAATGTGCAAATAAATGATCATTTAAGCAACAGAAGGCACTTACTTGGCACAAAAGTTAGGGAGGTAATTCCAAGCAACCAGCTCCACAATTTCAGATAGTGCATGGTCAGAATGGCAAAAGGATATCAAAGCACAGGAGATTAGAAAGGAGAAAAAGGAACAACCAGAGCAAGCATAAAGGAGAGCTGTGATCAGGGGAATGGAAACTGATACATGTTTCACTCTAGCGATGCACACGGTGCTTTTATAACATGCTATATATTGAAAGCATGACACTACAAGCAGCAACAATGCTAATGTGCTGAACTCAAAGGTATTTCAGTGTTCTATAAACAATATTTCAGCAGCTATGTCCAATTACAATGAAGACGCAAACACTATAAAGAAGGGTTTTTTAAGTGTCTTAAAACATTATTAAAAGAACAATGGGATGCCTGCTTTGCTCTCATGTGGGAAAAGTAATAGTGAGTTCTGAAAGTCATTCTGTGTGCTAATAAAAAGTGAGAAATGTTGCTTAATTTCATTAGCAATAAGGCTGCTCTCTTCAGTGTTGTGTATCCCAATGGGAAGCTGGGAATGTTTCTTTTTCAGTGGTTTAAAATAAATCACTTGTTTCTGCCTCTGCTAAGTTGCCAAACGTTAGATTTTTTAAATCTGTCGCTGGTCCAGTATTAAATCTTGCCAGACTTGAATCTTGGGCTGAGTTCATTCAGATAGAGTGAGGAAGCATTTCTGTCAGGTCTCTTTTTGTTTCTTTTGTTTGTTTATTAAATTAATGGTTATTTGACTGTTCACGGGGCTCAAATGATAAGAGTACAGTACTGGGAGTGATGGGGTATGGATAAGAGAAGAGGTCAAAAGTGCATGATAAATTCCAGGATAATGTGTATTTCTTAAATGGCTGTCACAGCTTCAAATGTGTATATACCACATTTATATTACTTACTTTGTCAGCAAATGAATTTTGATGATGGAACATAGAATGTCTGTGCTGTCTGATATTTACTGTTTTGCAATATGAAGTGTTGTAACAAATCAGCAATGCTTTCCTTCCACTTATCAGGAGCATGAGTGGGCTTTTCTAAAACCATTTCAGAAATACTTCTCAAGGTGTCGCTTCTATTGTTCTGTTTTCCAGTTATCACTACAAATCTCTCCAGACTGTGAAAGTGAGCAACACTATGAATATTCTGGACGGTGCTGCAAGAAGTGTGAGCCAGGTAAGTATATTCTAGTGTTCATGTATTTAGAAAATGAAAATCTTCCTTACAAAGTTAGCACTAGGATCACAAAGTCATTTTGCTATTCAATCCGTGAGTCTATTTACCCAACTCCGAGCAAAGTGTTTAAGCACATGCATAATTGTAGGCATGCACTAACCTACCAGCCTATACTTCCATCTTCAACAAAAGATACATTAGATACTTGGCTTGTTCAAGATTTTTTAGAGCTGGAGACGCAAAGTGGTATGATTCTCATTGACTGCAATGAGACTATTCACGTGCTAAAAGTTATTCAGGTGCTCAAGTGCCTTGCTCCGTTGAGCCCAGAATGAGAACAGGGATGACAATGAGCAAAAACCTTCCTAGTGCCCATAGCATCAGTAGAGAAACACACGGGTTGATTATCTTTAGAGTGCGTTATGTGATATGATATGTGACCATGGATTTATTCCTCCTTTTTCAGGAAAGTACATGTCTGCCAAATGCACTGCCACATCTGAGAGTGTGTGCCAGCCTTGTGGCCCAAACGAATATATGGATGTCTGGAATGAAGAAGACAAATGTTTATTACACAAAATCTGTGATGAGGGTGAGTTGCTCATACTGAGGCATTATGTACCTTTGAATCCAACTGCAAGGATGGGTGAGCGGATCTAGAAGACAAGTAGTCAATAGGCAGACTGCAGGCCAAATCTGGACTGCCAAAAGCTTTTGAACAGACCCCGCACTCATTTTATTTATTATTATCTTTATTCTTGTTTTTTTTTTATTTGCTGTGGGGTCTGGACCTTGACTGTACCTTGACCAAGAAATTTGGATCTTAACAACAGAAAGAAGTAATTGGTTATCCCTGGTCTAGAACCTGTGTTTTAGTTTACCCAAGCAGTGACTGACAGAGGGATTTTCAAGATTGGTGCCCAACTCCCAGTTAATTTCTATCCCTCTAGGTTGTTTTGGAAATCTCAGCCATACCTTTAGCCCACCACTAGTAAAGCTTCAGTGCAGTGCGCTAAGGCAATGCAGGTGGGCGCACAGACATGCTTTATCTTATTCTCTACCGGAATAAGTAACCAATATTAATTGAATCTATTTGGCTTCCCAGCATAAAGGCTCAATTCTGCTCCAACTGAAGTCAATAACAATGACGTCCCTTTATGATTCTAAACAGCAAAGTGTCTTATAGAACCCAGCTCTCTACCACACTTTTCAAATATTAACATAACGTCTCACAAGAATGATTTTGCATCTGACATGCAAGCAGTGTGGACACATGGGGGGTGAGGCTGGCCATCCAAAATCACATTGAAGGAGAGAGTTTGTTTTTTTTTTAACTTCCATCTGCTTTCTCTTTTAGGAAAAGGTTTAATGGAAGTGAACCCAGGAAATAGCACATTCCAGCGGCAATGCGCATGTACTTCGGGATACCACTGTAACGAAGATTGTGATTACTGTCTGCGAAATACAAAATGTGCCGCAGGGTTTGGCGTTCAGCAACCTGGTAAGATATATAGAGTTGGTATCAGGGTGATGAATGGAGGGGGGTTGGGTGGGTTCTCAGGGCAGAGTGAGAAGGAGACGTGTTGTAGGTATAGTAACTGGCATATAACCTTCACAATCTGTTCACGTTTTGAAGGTTGCCTTTCACAGAATCATATATTCCCTGGGACTGTTGTGATCTAGTCTGAGCTCCAGCATTACACAGGCCTTAGCACTTTCACAAATTAAGAAAGAGATGTGAGAATTTTTATTGTGACTAAAATTTCTTAGTTGAGGTGAATCTTGCACGTGTTATCATGAATTCTCTGATAGTCATGGGGGACTTCACTGCACTTCAAAAGTTACGGAATTTGACTCTGATTAAGTTTAGCAATTGTAACTCCAGTATTCACAGAAGTGTACCCATGTGTGTGCTCTCATTCCAATCGCAATGTTCAGGTTAAGTTGAACCAAATGAATCACGATAAATTCAGTTTTATAGCATTCGAAGATATGGGCACATTCTGAAAATTAACAGAACAGTCGTTTTGTATGTAATATAACTCAAACAACTTTGGCTTTACTTCAGATGTGAGAAGAAAACCACCTCTGAGATCAGACTAGCTATGAAATTTTAGGCTAAAAGGAGGTGAGTTGGCAGGCTTCTTTGTTTGTTTTTTTGGAAGTAGAAGTCTGAAAGGGGTCAAAGTGAGTTTTATACTGGATGTTGGTAAGAAAGGAAGGCATTGAAGTGGAGGGAACTACACAAAAAAATATACGGGACAGACTGCACAATGATTTGTTCTCCATAGTAGCTGGTATTGTGAACACCCAACATAATTATGAAGTTCTACTGTGGCTCTGCAATAGTATAAATGACTAACATAATTAATGAACTGAACTAACACAAGACTGGCAGTTAAAATGGAATTAGCTCTGAACAATGATTTGTTTGGTTTTTTTTTTTTCCACCAGAGGTGTGCCTATAGCTCCTGTAATTTCTGACTTTCATTTTGACTCTGTACAGACTTCATTGAACACGGCTTTCTGCCCTGGTTAAGTCCCCTTGCCCTTTTCAATATAACATAATGTTTTCCTCAGGAGGGCGAGATGTTCAGAAAAAATGTTATCAGCAAAATCTTCTCCAGGTCTGAGGTGACAGTACAGTTTCTCAACTATACTGTTTGGTTCCTCTCCCACAGTGCAACAAGACAAGGACACAATATGTGCACCATGCCGCTGGGGGTATTTCTCAGACATCTCCTCAGCCACCGATGAGTGTAAATCCTGGACCAAGTAAGTGCCCCTGTGTTACAACATAACTAGGGTAACAACAAAGCAGCAAGAGGGCTGGACAAATTGATTTTTCACCTGACAAATTTCAGTCTTGCTATGGGATATTCAGTGGGCTGTCAGTGAACACCTCTGGCAGTAGCGCACTGATCAGAAGCCATGCTGCTTTTGACAGAGTATCTACTATAAATTTTAGAGAGTTTGTCAGTTTGAGCAAAAACTCCTAAACCGTAAGAGCTAGGGCTGCCCAATTCAGTATACAGCTTCCTCTTATCATGACTTACGGTAACATAAAGGGTTGGTTGTGCCAGAAAAGTGGGATGTGCCTCAGATGGGATTGTTTTTCATAAAAACAAACAGGAAAGAGAATCACCTAATGAAAGCCAGTCCTCAAAACTGACATAACTGAGTGAATGATGAAAGAGACTTAACCAAGAGGAGCCAGAAAAATAGGATGAACATGGAATAGGATCACTTCTCAATAAATCTTACAGAAAACAGATAAATTGAGAAAAGTGGGGTAGTGCTCTGTTTGCCTTCGCTAAATCAATGCTTAAGGTTTGAAAACTAGAAGAAAATGTTGGACATCAAATTGACCATAGCCCTTTTTTTGTTAAAACAGAGAGAATAATAAGAACTTATAGGGATGAAGAAAAAATGCAGTGAGTGGAATTCCCAGTTTAAAGAATTACTAAAAAAAAATTAAATAGAAAAATGTTAACAATCCCTTTTATTAAGGAATCCAAACTAATTCATTTCATAAAAATAACACTATTTTTGAAAAGAATAGAATCACTTCAATAAAGCATGTCCATTTTATTTTTACTGTTTAAAAAACCAGTTGAGTTATGGACCCAACCAAAGCCAGGTAAATCTGCAGCCATTTAAATATGGGACTTCCCACATCAGAGCTTGATCTTCCCCAAGGAAAAGCAAGTGAAGGGAACTGCAACACAACTGTTGAGTTAAACCATTCCTGACCTTGGTCCAGGTCTATACATTTCTTGCTTTGGTCATGATTCAGCTCTCTCATCCCTCTCATCCTTTCCACTTCCTAGCATCTTAATGGCTTCCATCAGAGCACCTTTTCCATCGACAGGAGGTTGCTTCATGGAGGAGGAGTTCTCTGCCTCCTGTTTTGCTTTCACTTGACCTTTTCTCTCACCTTTCCTATTTCTGCTTTTTTCACTGTTAATCTCCCCAGACCCTTATTTCTCCCCCCGTTTTCATCTGTTTTGGTGTAATAAGGACCTGAACATACACAAGCTATGGTAAGAAATGGATGTTTGTTTCCTGTCACCTGACATAAATTTGGGTTATAAATACCAGCCCCTATCACATGGCAGCATCAATGTCCATTAACTCCTGTGCAGCGGGGTTGACAGCCCTCACAGGCCCTGGGACAAGGGTAGGAGGGGAGCCCCAGCTCAAGTCAAAGGCCAAAGACAGAATGGGGAGGACCTAGGGCAGTCAGCCCTTAGCGCCACTCAGACCACAGTACTAGGCTTCACTCCCTCAGAGCTGTGTGGAGCAGCAGAGTGGTGTTGCTGCAGTGTTCCAGAGGGGTCCAGAGCTCCTGCTACAGCCAAAGTAGCAGGCTGCTGCTCCAGGCCCCAGTGCAACTTCACCCTTTCTTACCCCTCCCCTCATTGATGGACCTGCTCCTGTGGCTACTGTTATACCTTATATATTTCCTCTCCTCTGAGTCATCTTGCCCTTTCTTCCTTCCGTCTCTGCAACCTCCAGTCTGTTCTGTATTTTTCCCCCCTTCTCATTGCGCTTTCGCATCTTCAGACATTATCTCATAAAAATGAAGCAGTTCAGACATGCATGGCATCATCTACGTTCCCACCACCCTCTTTTGTGTGCTGGTGGGTTTGACAGACATAAAACAATTCAGTGGTGGCATGGTGCTGGGATATGCTGCACAATTAACCAAAATATAAGAGACTTACTTTACCGCACTGGGGACCCAGCTAATGAAGGTGTTACATATTACAATATAAATTAGAAATACAAATTTGAAACTATAGAGCAAATAAGGCAGTATTGTGCAATGACCACAATAAAACGAAAGCAGATAATGCACCTTAGCTGTATGTATGCGTTCACACCATTATATAACACATGCTACTTTACATACCAAAACCCCTAATTTTAAATAATTGTTTAGATTGCAAAGATGAGCACTTGAAAGGTAGGAAATGTCAGATTTACATTTGCCTGTGTATCCCTAATTCCACTTTCCACACCACCACTCTCCGCCCCCAGTTAAGGAGGGTTTCAGAATGCACAAGAGGGCTGAATTATGGCTTCTCAGGCGAATGCAAACCTGACATTTTCCTACCTTCTCAGTTTGACTTTGCAACCTAAATAAGGCTCCTGTAATCTCATTGTTAAATTTATAATTTCCTAATTTTTAAAAAAGTAAAAATAACTAATTCTGCAATATACAACTGTAAAAATCCCTCATAGCATATGATCCGCAGCATTTGAACCCTGACCCTTGGACGTGGACTGCTGTTACTTGAGTACTGACTATGCTAGCTTGCTGCAGAAGGCTGCTATCACAGAGGGAGGATGGGCCACCGACACAGTGCACTGGGTCTAGAGTTGGTCAGAGGAAGCCTGGAGCAGTCTGACGCTCCATCTCTTCCCTGGTCCCCTAAGAGTAGAGGGCTTGTACCCCTTCCCATCACTGTGCTCCCATGTTCCCAGTGCAGTATCATCTGCTGCTATTGCAGCTGCTTTGGTGAGGCAGGGGCCTGGTGCTTCAGAATGTTCCTTTTCTTTTGGCAGGCTGACAAGAAAAATTAAGGAATATGAGCGGAGGAAGAGCCGCAGTAGCTGTTAGCATTTTATAAATCCACAAAATCTCAATATATTTTCATAGGACAAAGGAAATCTTTATGTTGAGGGCTTTGTCTGCCAAACTTCAAAGGGAAACAACAGAAGTGTTAGAGATTAATTAAAGGCTCCAAAAAGCTTTTCTAAAGGAAAGTGTTAGGAACCCTGAATGTATGTGTCATTGCCAACTCTCTGTGATCATCCAGCATTTTTTTCCTTTATTTTTGTAGCTGCACAGCTCTGGGAACTGCAGAAAGGCTTCCTGGGACCGATCGGTCAGATGCAGTTTGTGTGGAGCCTACAATATCTATACAACCACAAGATGGTATATTTCATCATACATAATTATCCATCAGAAAGTATAGGGTAGGATTTTCAGAAGGGCTCAGAGCTGGCATAACTCTGTTCCCACTGAAGCTGGCTCTAATGGGAGCAGTTAGGCCAACTCTGAGTCTTTTTGAAAAACTCCCCTGAGAATATTTTGCTGTTAAAGATTATTTTATGTATTCTGAATTGGAGCTCCTTATGAGAAATCACAACTACAGTCTATGTTCCGTACTGCATAAAGCCTTATACTTTTCCCTGAAATTACATACCAGATGAGATTATTATAATGCCCATTTACATCCACCACAGTTGCAGTTCTGACTCTTTTGCATTCCTCTCATTTTTAACTGCTAAAAGAAAAGCTACCAACTTCTGTCTGTGCAATGTTGATAGCAATGGGCAGTGTCAGTCAAAGGCAGCCCTGGGTGTTTGATGATGTGACCCCATTGCCATTTTAATCTTTAAAGCGGATGCGTTGTCCCAGGGAGTCTGTGTTTCAGTGTGCACTGAGCCATCATAATTGGAGCTGAAGGCTAAGTGTTACATGCTAGGACCTGTGTAGCTCATGGAGGCTGCTTTAAGAGCCTCTTCAGGCAAATCTAATGTAGCTCTTGGTCTGCTGGCAATTTACCCAAGAACCTTTCAGCTTAGAAAAATGTGGGCAGCTCTGCATTGGGCTGTCTTCTGAATTTAAATCTGTAGCTCTTTTTAAGATGGCATTGTAAAGTATTGGCTTGATCGGGTTCCTTGTTACTTAACGTGATGGGTTATAAAGCTATCAGATTTATTTTAGTAAGTTAGAGTAGAAAAAATGCTACTGCATTTAAGTAAGAAAAGTAAGCAAGGGTCATGTCATTGCTAATTATGAGTTGCAAACATTAATCTGTTTTTTATAATTATTTTACAGAAACAAACAAGATCTTGTATGTTCTGATTGTTCCAGTCGTCTTTGTGATATTAGCCAGCATTATCACCCTTACTGTATATTATAAAAATAAGGGAAAAGAACTGACAGGTACATTATGGCTAATGATATTTAAGAAGTCAACTAAATGTGAAATCCACATTTTTATTGGTAGAGAAATAACTGTGTGACTTGACTTTAGTGGGAATCATTAAGCTAAAATATGTGGTGTTTGGAAAATTATATGCTGTACAATTTATGTATTTTAGCTGGCACAAAGTAGGACTTTGGATTCCTTTTCTCTAGGTCATAAACTTTAGGCTTATTGCTCTGGTACCCTGTCAAATGATCTATTGTGCAGTAACTGGATTGTCAGAATTAGATCTTACCTAATGTACAGATCAGTGGAGTGCTGTTTATGTATGCAAGGCATGTATTGTGTGGCCTGCATGATTGACAGCTGTGCTTCCTCTAACTGGCAGCCTGTGGCCCAGAGTTGGTCCCCAGGACTATTCTATCCGGACTCTATAGAGGATTCCATTTTGTAAAACAAAACCGTGTCCTCTGCTCCCTGTCACCTCACACACACCATATCTATATGAGGTCACACCAAACAGAGGATGCCTTTTTTGAGTGCCTTACTAAAACAGTCACTGCATGCCACTAGTACAGTTACAAACCTGAGAATGTGATCAAGCTTATTGTTTGAACTAGGGTCAACATTTTGAAACACTATTTCCATAATAGTGGAGAAATGTGATTTTTTTTCCTCTATTTTCAGTGACATTAAATACTGTGAATATGGGGGAAATGCTTCAGCAATTGGTCTATGGATGCTGATGCACCTGCAGAAACTCATTTTCATCTCTGAGCATTAGTGGATCTGAGCAAATTGTTATTACTCCTTTTGCATTTACTTCCCCCTCCCAGGAATCCCTTTTCCCATCTGACCTTTTTCTCTTTCATTCCCTCAGCCCCTGTCCACCTGCCTGGGTGTTTTTGTGCCATTCTTCTCCTTCATAGTTTAAATAAACTTCTAAATGGTGTTTTAGAAGTTGGCTACTGCTTGCACACTAAATGCCTCATCACCCTAAATCACGAGCCATTCGCATGGGCTGGAGATAATGGCAACCCTCAAAGCAGACAAAGCATTTTAGATTCAGTGCAGGGGTTAGAGTGGAATCCTCTTAATCTGGATTTTCCTCACCCTGCAGCCTCCGTGGCCTTTCGTGCCCTTGAAGAGAAATTCCAGACTGACAGATGATATTGCTAAAGTAGCAGTAGTGCTGTCAGGGCTTTGCAGAGTCCCATGTGAGCTAGTGGCCTGCAAAACTGGAAGGAAGCACTGTCTGCAGTGCAGTGGATAGGTGTGTGCGCTTGGTACAAATGGAACAAATGAATAACCAAGACTGGGCAGTAGCTAAGTACTTGATATACGTGCTGCTTTCCTACAGACTCACAGAACCAGCGTGATATTAAAAAGCACACAGGACACAGCACAACAAAATGTCCATAAACCAGCAGCACCGAGAGGTACTGCAGACCCCGGGGCAAAGTGGGAGGGTGAGGGCTACAGTATTTGATGATCAGCTATGCCCTGGTCATGGCACCAGGCTTCTCCCCTCACAGACACTGCCATGGCAAGGCCCCTTTGAAACACCACACCCAAGGCTACTTGCCCCCTTTGCCCTCCCCCGTTAGTGAGCCTGCCATAAACTATAATTACCGTAAAGGAGCAGTCACTGTTGTAAAGCTCACGGAGTTTAAACTTTTTCCTTCAGAGATGTTCTCCATTAGTACTTCTCCCAGTTAAGCACATTGGCTATGTCTACCCTAGCCCCAGAACTTCGAAAGGGGCATAATAACGAACCTAACTGAAAGATGCTAATGAGGCACTGCCATGAATATGCAGCACCTCATTAGCATAATGGCGGACACAGCACTTTGAAAGTGCCATTTTCAATTGCATGCTGTTCGTCTACGTGGGGTCCTTTACAAAAGGACCCCACACGCTTTGAAATCCCCTTATTTCTATAACCAAATAGGAATAAGGGGATCTTGAAGTGTGCGGGGTCCTTTCAAAAAGGACCCCATGTCGACGAGCAGCGTGCAATTGAAAATGGCACTTTCGAAGTGCCATGGCTGCCGTTATGCTAATGAGGCGCTGCATATTCATGGCAGTGCCTCATTAGCATATTTCGATTAGGTTCATTATCATGTCCCTTTCAAAATTCTGGGGCTAGTGTAGACATAGCTGTCCTGCTTAAGTGGAACAGACTATTCAAAACTGCCACAGCAGTTTCAGTAGCTGCGTGCTCTTGCTTCCCCCATCCCCACATTGCTATTTGGGCCTTCACGTGACATCTTCTGAAATAGACTAACCAACTGTATGGTTGTGACTGGGTCGATATGAGGCCAGTCATTGTTTGTTGGCATGTGACCAGGACTAAAGTCCCATTGGATGTGGAACATAGTTTAACCACATTCTATTTTAGGAACTTATAGGCATTTGTTCCGTAAGAATGTATCCTATTCAAGGGGTAATGAACCAAGCTAGAAAATTGTTTTGACTCTTGAGCAGGGTCAATCAAAACAATCTGGACTGCTAGGTTTTATTTAATATACGGGATTATTGGTATATATTATTATATATTATTACTATATATTATTATATTATAACATATAATATTATAATATTATTACTAGATATTATTTGATCTGTGATTGACTTAAGAAAGCCAGCTGAACACTGTGGCTGTTATTATGTTTCCCTTACAGCAGATCTACAGCACTGGGCTAATGAAGTATGCAGCCAAATAAAAGGGACAAAGGTAAACTCTAATGTTCGAAATTTTTCACTGTTGTTGTGTTTAGCTAATTCCTTTCCTGATCCTCATGGCAGCCTCAACACTTTGTATAGACAAATGAAGCCATAGCTTTCTTCCCATTCATTCAGTAACTATTGTGCCACCCAAAGGAAGATAGCAGAAGGCGACTGGATATTATAACAAAGGATGGAGAGCTGATGGCATGCTGGCTTCAATACCTGTAGAGACAGTGAGCCAAGTCTTGCACTCAGTTACCCAAACGTAATTTCTATGAAAGTGACATGGAGGCGAAATTAACAATAGAATTAGGCCCATGGACTCATCCTTGGGTATGCCATTTGCATTCTTTCCCCACCGCTCTGCACAGCTAGATGATAAAGAACCTCCCTTTGCATTCTACATAACTGTTTATTTTTCTCCATTTTTGAATGTGGCAATTTGCATGCTGTTGTTTTTTTCAGCCCTTGTTGTCTTTTCTATGAAGTGCTCAGTTAATTATGTTAATTGTTCTAATATACAGGTTGCACCTCCAAAAACAGTCACTTTTTCATCCAGCAACATTTGTGGTCCATAGGACCACAGGTGCTCCTGGACCAGAAAGCCCAGGAGTGGAGGAGCAGGCTGCCAGATGCAGGGAGGTGGGCAGCCTGAAGCCAGAGCCCTGCAGCAGCCCACAGCAGCAAGGGGCCAAGGCCAGAGTCCCTCCATCGGCAGTGCAGGGCTGGGGCTGGAGAGAAAGCCAGAGCCCAGTGGAGGTTGAAATTGAGCTGTGGAGGGGCTGGGGACTGGAGCCCTAGGTTGCCAGAGTCAGAGCCCCACTGCAGCTGTGGGGAGTCCAGGCTGGAGCCGCAGGAGCACAGGGCTGGGGGTGGAGACTTGTGGCTGTGCCAGCTCGCTGGAGCCCTCCTGCAGTCAGTCCCAGGTTGCCCAGGACTGGGGCTGGAGCCCCACTGAAGCCTGGGGCCAATCAAAATCCCACTGCAGCCCCACAGAGTCCTAGGCTGGGGCTGGCGCTGGGGCTGGGGCTGGAGCTCCACATGTGGGGCCATCATGAATCCCACTGCAGCCCCAGGCTGAGGCTGGAGCCCTGCACATGGGGCAGACCAGAGCCCCAGGGAACAGTGCAAGGGCTGAGACTGGAGCCCCCAGCAGCATGGAGAGAGAGCCCCATAGCAGCTCCATAGCGCCAAGGCCGGAACAGCAGGGAGCCTCACAGTCGGTGGGCGAGGAGGTGGCGGGAGGGAGCCAAAGCAGGTGCTTGGGAGCCAGTGGCAGGAGACCTCCCCTGGTCTGGCAAATTCTCTCATTTAGGACCGGTCAGGTCCCAACCATGCCAGACCAGGGAGGTGCCACCTGTACTAGAGTTTTTAATCACTAGATGACCCCAAGAAAGTTCCTATAAGTGCCATTTTTGCACTCATTGTACAAAGTAGCCCAATGCCAAAATGCCTGGAATTTGTGGAACATATAAGGGCTGAATCATCTCTCACGAGGGCAACCACATCTCCCTGTCACAAATATGGGAGGGGGGGACATGAAGGGAGAGGGGCACTCCTCCCGGCTCCCCGACCCCCCGGGCGCTGGGAAGGGGGTGGCAGCCGCCGGTGCTTCCCCAGCTTCTCTGAGCCTTGGAGCCAGGAGGGAGGCGGCAGCTGCGGGTGCTCTCCCAGCTTCCTAAAGGTGCAGGGAAGTGAAGCACTAACTTTACCCTATCTTTGGAGGCCCCCCGGCTGGCTTCTTCTTCCTGTGGCCTGAGAGCACATGCTCTCCTGCCAGCAGCTGCACCTGCACACACAGCTGAGGGAAAAGATCGGCCGGTGGGGGGCCAAAAATGGGGCAATTAGCCCCTTTATAAAAATAAGTTGGGACATCTTCCTGGTGCCTGAAATAGGGGGCTGTCCTGCCCAATATGGGAGAGATGGTCACCCCCCGCACCTCAATCGAAATCAGGAGTGACTCTATTCATGTCAGAGGAATTGAAGGTGTATGTCACTGGTGTAAGTAAGAGAAGCAATCTCCCCTTTGTTAAAATGAGGAAGTGTATTGAAGGTCAAATACTTTGCTGAGGTAAATAATCACTGATACGCTGACTTCAGTGGAGTTTCACACAAAAAGAAGGATTTCCAATCTAGTATAGTATAGATCTGGGTATCAAACTTGAAAGAATAGCCCATTATTCAGAGGAAAACCTCTTGTGCTTTGAAGTGCAGCTTTGCCCTGAAAAGTGACTGTAAAAATGGCATCATAGATTTCCACATTCACTGTCTCAAAAATTGTCCAGGTCAAATGTGCTCAGTTCACAAGTAAATATGTGTTTTTAACTCTCTGCTTAGCAAGCTGACCCAGAGTTCTATAAGCCATCCTGCATTTTTCCTTTTTCATGCATCACTATCTTTAATAAAGGCTCAGCCCTCACTGCCATCTGTGCAAACCTCATTGCCTAACCAGGCTTGTAACTGATTGGACTTTTGTAATAATTTTGTCAATGAGACAAAAGGGAGAATAGACTCTATCTCACTCTTCCTTAGCTGTTTTGGCTCTGAAGAGCCAACAGAGCAATAACCAGTTGTAAACTTATTTTGGTCATTTAGAGGAGCAGATTTGACTCTGAATGCACACAAGAAGCAGACCTGTCCAGCAAGATCCTTGTCACTTATCCAAGTAGAGTTGTATTTTGCAGGTCAAAAATGCATGTGGCGCTGCTGTAAATCAGCAATTGTAATGTAAGAATATTAATTTCTCTAACTATCATTTCTACACTAAGAAAAGTAATATTCTGCTCACCTATTTATTAAACTTTTTTTTCTTTTGAATTTTATTTAGGAATCTCCCAGAGATCCACTTGTTAATACAAACATGGTGAACAGTGAGAGTCTTCATCCTTCTGAGGGAATGTATTTGCTAGCACTTGACGACTATGTTTTTTCTGAAGACATGGTTTGCCCAAATGGACACACACTCTATGGGAAAGGCAGCCCAGATACAATCCACTATGAGTTAGGAGAGAACATCCCAACACTGTCTTTAGTAACAGAGTCTGAGGAGGACCACTTCAGGCAGATTCCTATGGAAGATGAATATGTCGACAGAGCTCCGCATGCCGATGGTTTTTTACCTCTACTGAGTCAACGAGACAGTAAACCCATGTCCCCATTTTCAGAGCCCCTGGAGGTCGGGGAGAATGATAGCTTAAGTCAGTGCTTCACAGGAACTGAGAGCACGGTGGATTTAGCAGGCTGCGATAGCTTTGATCTGTCGTGCGGAATGGACTGCATCCGTGCATCCTCAGACAAATACCTACAGAAATCGTTCCATTGCACCTGTCATGTGAAGGAGGCCGAGAGAAAGGACACAGATCGCTTCCCAGTGAACAACGGCCTGGGCTGTGGGGTTTCATTGAGGGAATCTCCTAGAAAAAGGAGAGAACCCGTTGGTGCAGCAGTTGACTATTCCGCAGTTTCAACGGAAAATGGACTTTATCCACAATGCACCTGTGGCTTGGACATTCCTTCTGCAGGTCAGAGTACCTTAGCGAATAATCCTGGCATTGAAGATATTCCCTCCGAAGGTACTGACACAAAGCACCAGAAAACAAACAGAAGCACTGCAGGGGCAAACTGTAGCACTTCAGACCTCCCACAAGCATTGGGTAAGCAACTCCTTTAGGAGGCTGATTATCCTTCATACTTTCCCAGGATTGTTTTACTTTGAATCCTAGTGAAGGATATGGTTTGGGGAAAGGAGAGATGAATAAATTGAAGCTTTTTTTCATTTATTTGTCTTGCAGCTACTTTGAATGACCGGGATAAAAAAGCCAAGACGTTTGTTTTCTATTGGATTCTGGAAATGGTCTAGACCCAATGAGGTTTCATGCTGGTGCCAGTGGTTATTCTCCACCCAGCAACAAAACCTCCATCCTCTGGCTCCCACTGCAGAGCCCAGACAGTTTATGTTGTTGTCTAACTTTTTAGATGGTGGAACAAAATGAATTTATTGCACTTTTGTCTCTAATTATGATGTTCTCAGTTATACGCCAATCAGAAGAATGAAGTTTACAGTTAAATATCATTGTAACTGACAGACAGGCCTAGTTTTTGTTTCTTTAACTTTCTTTTCAACACATTCAAATTAATTTTTAAATAGTTTAATATACACTCTTGTTCTGCCCACAATCTGACTTTTCTGTCTTCTCACTTCTGGAGCCCAGTTATTTAGCATATTTTTTAAAAATATCCCTATGATAAAAGTTAAAAAAAAAAAAAAAGAAAAACAAAGAAAAGGAATGGAATGACTTAGGGCTAACACCTGTCCAACCAGAGGGGCCGACAGGTGCTGTGGGCTCTGGGGCAAGGTGGGGCGGGGGGCCTGGCTCCATGCCCCAGAAGAGTCAGAGCTAAGGTAGAGGGCCTGAGACAGTCCGCCCTCAGCATCACCCAGATTGCAGCACTGGGCCCTGACCCCAACTCCCTCATTGCCCCAGCACAGCAAAGGGTCCTAGAGCGCTGGCCACTGCCGAAGTAACAGTGGCAGCGGCCAGAGCTCCAGGTCCTTTTGAAACACTGAGCCTGAGGGCAACTGGCTCCTTTGCTCTCCTGTCAGTGGGTCTGTGTCCCCCAGTAGCACCTCCTTTGTGAACTGATTACTTAAGAGCCATTACAATTTCTTCTCTCAAACTTCTCTTCAATACCCCCAGCTAGGGTGACTAGCCAGAAAAATTGGGGTGTGGAGGGAGGGGAGCAAGGGTAATAGACACCTATATAAGATAGCCCCAAATATCAGGACTGTCCTTTCTGAAACCAGGACATCTGGTCACACTACCTACTTCTGTTACAATGACTAGAATAAATCATCTGTTTATGATGGCTGTAGGAACAGATGTTGTTTCGTTGATCCATTTAGAACTGTTTTCATGTGGGCAGGAATGTGCACAGAAACTGCACATATGTATATTTCTGTCTTCCCACATTTCATGCATCACTAGTACTTTTAGACTGTAATCTCTTCAGGGCAGCAACCCTGCCTTTAATACATGCTTATACGGTGTCTGACAGAATGGGACTTTGGTCTTGATTAACGCCTCTGGGTACTATAGTTACACAAGTATTAATAATAAGCACTCACTCGTCTATAAATGCATATTATACCTTAGAGTAGTATCCTGGAAGAATTCAGGTCAGCCTATCAAAGCCCAAATGTGGTAGGTAATGTGTCAGAGACCTGAAAAAAATCTTATCCATGTAGGAGACTTAGAATACTGCAGAATTCATTCCTCTCTCATTAGTGATTCATTCTGTTGCACATGATTTGTGTGGAATGTAGGTGCCTTTGGGGCAAAAATGAGGGGCCTCCAAGATATGCCTAGAGGTCGAGTCCTTTTTGACACTGGCGGAATGTTACCCTTCTCCTTCAATCCTACAGTGGAATAAAGAGAGTGATTGAGGGGCAGGGGGACAGAGGAGATTAGGGCCTGAGGAACAGGGGAAAGGGGAAGTTTGAACTGACACATGCTTGGAAGCATGTCTAATGTGGTGTGATTTTAATTCTGTCTGTGCAGTTTTGATTGCATAAGCACCACAGGGTGCCTTCACATACTACAGTGCCCCCTGGTGAAACCTGAGCACGCCCACCGTGTTGCTTCTTTACTATGAGTGGCATACGGGTGCTGATGTGGCCTTTCACAGGGACAGCCCATTTTTTTAATTAATCAATTAATAGGAATCATTTTTAGTTAATCAACCAACTCTAGGTGCACTGTTCATGTGTTGTTTTTCCACTTTCAGAATGTCAGTGTCCTGACGGGAATATCTGTGAGTGCATGTGACCTGAAATAGGGCTTAGTAAACGGTTCCATTCTGAGTCATGCTTAAGAACTGGCTGTGGGTGTATAGGGGCATTAATCCTCTGTGAAGTGCTAGGACAGAAAAAGGCACACAGCACACATTTTTAACTTGTTCTTACCATAGGCTGACATGCCACCAGAACCATTTAGGTTAGTGAGCAGGAACAGAGCCAGCATCTTCCTGGTAGGGAGGGCTGAGGTGGGAGAGACCAAAAATTGCAGGGCTGCCCTGTCCTTCCTGTGGGTGCTTGCACGTTTTTTTTAACATGTCATTTTTAAGCTTGTCTTTTATTTATGTTATTCTCAAAAGGAGAATACAGGCAGATGAGTTTTAGACTACCATTCTGTCAGCTCATTGATGCAATATTTATTCACAGAAATCAATTGGAAAAAATAATCTAATAAATAAATAAGCTAATGACACTAAGGCTACGTCTACACATGCCCCAAACTTCGAAATGCATATTCAGCGCTTCATTAGCATGCGGGCTGCCGCGGCGCTTCAAAATTGACGTGCCTTGCCGCCACGCGGCTCGTCCCGACGGGGCTCCTTTTCGAAAGGACCCTGCCTGCTTCGAAGTCCCCTTATTCCCATCTGCTCAATTTCGAAGTGCCGCGGCCACCCACATGCTAATGAAGCGCTGAATATGTATTTCAGCGCTTCGTTAGTAAACTTTGAAATGGCCATTTGCATGGCAATTTTGAAGTCTGGGGCTAGTGTAGACACGGCATATCACCATTGTGACACAGAACTGCCTTGAAAAGCCAGAGTGGGTGGCAGGGGCAGAGGGAGGGGGATTAGGCTGCAAATTTGTGTTGAAATGATGGAAATTTGAAGCCTAATATTTTCACAGCATTCACTCTGGAGTGACTCAAAAATTAGCAATGTGATTCAGAGTCTGTTATTTCTAAGCTCAAATCCAGTCCAAGTCAGTTGCAACCGACAGTTATTACCATCTGAAAGCTTGTGCAAACTGAGTTTTGGCCACCTTTTCATTCAGCAGGTAATAGTAAAAAGCTCCTGTTATATTGACCTCCAGCACCTGGCAGTCTCGGTAGAGAAAACCAAAGAGCTAAATGGTTGTAGAGAGTAATATATCTACTTATTCCTGCAGAGTAGGCACATAAGTCCAGGTTTTATGCACATTTGGCAAGGTAAAGTAAATTCCTTTCACTACCACTTTGGCAAAAGAAGATTTCAGTAACGACCTCTTCTATTAACCTGGCACATTTACCAAGCAATTAAGGATCCCATATCACATTCCGCTAAGCATTAACTGACTTTTTATTTTCAGCAATGAAGGGTCCTGTGGCACCTTACAGACTAACAGAAAAGTTTTGAGCATGAGCTTTCGTGAGCACAGACTCACTTCATCAGATGCTGGTCTTGGAAATCTGCAGGGCCAGGTATAAATAAGCCAGAGCAAGGGTGGGGATAACAAGGTTAGCTCAGTCAGCAAGGGTGAGGCTTACTACCAGCAGTTGATCTGGAGGTGTGAACACCAAGGGAGGGGAAGCTGCTTCTGTATTTAGCCAGCCATTCGCAGTCTTTGTTTAAGCCTGAGCTGAGGGTGTCGAATTTGCAGATGAATTGTAGCTCAGAAATTTCTCTTTGGAGTCTGGTCCTGAAATTTCTTTGCTGTAGGATAACTACTTTTAAGTCTGATACTGTGTGGCCTGGGAGATTGAAGTGCTCTCCTACGGGTTTTTGTGTATTGCCATTTCTGATATTTGATTTGTGTGCGTTTATTCTTTTATGTAGAGACTGTCCTGTTTGTCCGATGTATATAGCAGAGGGGCATTTCTGGCACATGATGGCATAAATTATATTAGTAGATGTGCAGCTGAATGAACCCACGATGGTGTGGCTGATCTGGTTAGGAAAAAGAGTTACAGAGCTCAGCCATCAGATGCGCTGTGGCATCATCAGGGATACTGTTCCGGACAGCATTTATTCCAAAAATTATTTTTTTTATTTTCACATACCTTTTCTAAAATTGCTGCTCTACCGTACATTAGTAAATATATATGCACATTTTTGGCTGTAGCCAACATTATGAACACTCCAAGGGTTATTACTTTGTCCACAAAGCCAGCATTTGTGAGATCAGAAACATGTTGATGGCAGAGGATTGCGACAACTGGATTGGAACTTCACCAGAGCAGCAGTGTGGGCAGGAAATCAGTGCATAAAGAAGAGAACTTTGTACATTATGATAATAATAGGGAAAAAATCACACGCCTAGTATGGCTGTTTTTGGTCAAAGTAACTAATATTACTAAAGTGAGCATTTTTAAAAAAGAAATCCATGTGCTCATGTATGAGTTCAGTATCATTTATTGTAACTCAGTAATGGCATGCAAATGTTGCTCTGGGCTAGGCCATGCTCTGTCAAGGCCAATTGTAAGTGGTTTCCTCGTTAATGTTAACAAATAACTGTATTCACAGGAGGCTATCAAATCTGCTGATTGCAAGGTATTGAAAAGGCCAATAAAACATGATGAATTTCCAATAATCTCTAGGCACTTTCCATAAAAACGGATTAAATATTCTGTAATCAGAAGAATACATTTTAGAGCGAGCATGTGCATGCACTAATAATACTCATGAAAAACAGTTTTTATTTTTGTATTTTTTGAACTTAGGGAAAGTTAATTCTTCTCAGCTTTTCTCAGAATTTTTGTATGAATTTGAAATTTCAGGGCTTTATCCTTCTCTTCTGCAAGTTAATGGCAAAATGCCCCCTTATTTCAGAGACAGCAGGACTGGGCTCATAGACTGTGGCCACACCAGCCCCCTCTTTTCGGAAGGGGCATGTTAATGAGGGATTTCAGGAGAGGCTAAAAAGTCACTGACAAGAATATGCAGTGCCTCATTAGCATAATGGTGGCCACACGTGATTTGAAAGTGCCACTTTCGGAACACATTCCACCTGTGTAGACAGGGGCCTTTTGAAAGGACACCCTGATTTCAAAAGCCACTTCCCAAAAGCAAATGGGAAGAAGGGCTATTGAAAGCAGGGGGGCCTTTCAAAAGGCCCCTGTCTACACAGGCTGCATGCATGTTGAAAGTGGAACTTTCGAATCGCACATGGCCGCCATTATGCTAATGAGTCACTGCATAGTCATGTCAGTGACTCATGAGCATCTTCTGAAATCCCTCATTAACATGCCCCTTCTGAAAGGAGGGGGCTAGTGTGGCCACAGGCATAGTGTATGCTCAGCTGTGCCTGCCATGAGTACCTCATGACCAAAAGAGGCTTCTGTTATCATTCTGGTAGGATTTTGTGATATAGGCCCTGGTTGCGCTATGTGTTCAAGATGTGGATCCCTCTGCCAACGGAAAACACCACTGAGCACACAGCAGGATCTGGATTATGAAGTATAATCTCATATGATCCTAGGACTGCCCAACAGTGTTGGAGTCTAGAAGGCGGCAACCTTTGAAGTCTTTCAGATTTTATTTAGTTAAACTTACGGCATAATGTGCAGAACAATTTCAATCATTTGAAAAATCACCATGGTGACTGGTAAGCTATAAATATCTCAGACATGGACATATATTCAGATAGACAGACAATGAGCATTTTATTACACATTGATTATGTGAGTAGCATTCTCTGGGTTTGTGTTTGAGAGCAAACCTATAATCCTGATGGGTTTGTTGCCGGTATCTGGACAGGGAGAGTATATAGCAAAAGGTATCTCTCTTGCCTCCAGGTGATGAGTTTTAAAGGAAGAAATTTGCTTACCACCCGAGGTAGTTGCACTAAGATGACAGGTCTGGTGCTGGGAGGGAAAATAATAGGAATCAGATTCACTCAGCTAAATACTCATCTCACGAGACAAAATTCTGACACAAAATATTAATCACGCACATATGCTTTTTCCCCCTTCCTTTCCCTAGGAAATGTGACTGGAAACAGTAACTCCACGTTTATATCAAGCGGACAAGTAATGAATTTTAAGGGTGATATAATTGTCGTCTATGTTAGTCAAAACTCCCAAGAGGGGACAACAGCTACTGCAACATCTGAGGAGAATGTGGGGAGTCCAGTGCAAGAGGAAAACCTGAACCGCTGTGAGACTTTTGCGGGCAACACCCAACAATACAAGGAGAAATATGCTGAGGTCAGCCCAGCTTACCCTGCAGAAAATGAGGGACTAAATAGCACGAGGGAATATGAGAGAAGGCCAGGGCCTGTGGTTCAGGAAGAGACCCAAGACGGCCAGGACAGGAAGTGCTGCTATAGCGGGGCATTTCAACCTGTGCAAGAGGAGGGAAAGCCAGGACAATATTCAGAGAAAGCATTGCACTGATGGGATTCAACAGCTCTTTGCTCAATCTCGGTGCTTGACTGAAGTATCTCTAGTACCGAGAGATTGAAGAAGAGACAGCAAATGGCATGAATGGCCTGCACAGTTGTGTTAGCTGCTCAGAAGCCAGGTGGATCATTAGATCTGAGACCTTTATTATTCCTGCTGTCTCTTGGGGGGACCTCATAAAATGGAACATACTATTCCTCAGGAAAATCCTGGGATGCTATCGCTATGGAAATTATTCGTGGAGATGGACACAAGTGTAAAGCTGCTATCACCGCAGAAATATCTTTTCCCACAATTGTTCAGGTTGTTCAAGACTCGCTGTCCCTCCCCTTATCCTTAAGACAAAAAGTGGAAGACTGTAATTAATTTAGATAGGTTATAAAGTCTTTGGGACAGGGATTGTGTGTGTGTGTACACAACACCTAGCATATTGTGACTGATGTTAGTGTACAAATACTAATTATGGTTAATATTCAGAGGGCAAGCCTTAAGTATTAACTCCTGATGATATCCAAGTAAAGAATGTGGGTAAAGATTAAACCAAACCTTTGTGCCTGGCCTTTCACTTCCCCATTCCTTTGCATGGGGCTTGGAAGGAAAACATACACTGCAGCCTCTGTGAGGTGGGACAAAAGTCCAGGTAACCAACAGGCCCCCTGGAGCTCTAGCACGCATCATTTTAATTCTTTGGCATAATGTTTCCCAGCGCTCGTAGTGGGATGGTGCACCTTTGCCACAGCTGAAATGCAGAGCTGTGCTTTAAAAGCATATTCAATTGTTCTTCTACAAAGAAAGTCACAGACTTTGGGCTCAATTCATGTCTGCATTAGAGGTGTATCTCCACTGAATGAATCAGTCCCCTTATGTTTCAGACACAAAGGGTGTGTCTGGTGTCTGGTTATATAGCAAATATGACAGAAAACCAAGGGCAAGAATCTCCATTTGATAGGTCAGAATTTCCTGCAAATGTGTGTTGTGGGCGTGGGCCAGATTTCCAGCTCCTTGAGGTCTAGGGATGTTTAATTCAGGGACAGGCAAAATACAGCCTGAGCTGAATACAGCCCACAACCCAGCAGGAGCCGCAGGCAGGCTCACTGCGGTCTGTGCCCTGCACGCCACTCAAAGCATCTGGCTGTGGGAGCCATGAGTTCTCTGCAAGCCAAGTGCCAGAGAGAGGGCTGCCTGGGCTGGGCTTGTGGTTCAGGTAGCATGCAAAGTCCTGCTCCCGCTCCCCACTGGGCACACAGTACATAGAAAACACACGGGCCCTGCAGCTGGCCACTTCAAGCAGCATGTGGGGGGCGGGGCAGGGAGGAAGCCTGCCTGTGGATTCTGCTACGTAGGAGCCACTTAGCTAAGCATCATCCCCCCCTGTGATATTTACATTAGTGAAAGGAGAACTGATGAGGCCGCACAGGTAGGTATCTAAAGCGCATGCTTTCTGAGCCGATGACAAAATTTAAACTAGGACCGCTCTTGCTAAAAGCATGAGCCTTTACAGCTCGAGCTAAGGACTTAAGGCCTGGCCCCAAAGAACACTGAAGACAGTGGAGCATCTCAGTGCCTTGAGACTGGTTTTTGGATCAGTGGTCTTTGTTGTCAGGCTGCAAGTCATTCAGGGATATGCCCTGCTATATGGACCAGCCTATAAATGTCTGCAGAGACCCACAGGGGATCTCACAGTAGCAAAAGGAAATTTTCCTTTTTTTGCTTCTGACAGGGGACTGGACTCAGTGACCTCTCCAGGTCCCTTCCAGTTCTAGTGTGCTATAATTCAATGATTCTATGACATGAGGTTATTTTCAGACTGCGTTGCAGCAATTAGCATGTAATACAGCAGAAGTGACATTTATTCAAGGCCTAATAAATTTGACCCAAGAGCCTTCCATATAAATTTAATTCTGTCTTATCACCTTGAGTATCACGCTGCAATGATCCTATGGGCCTCATGAGATGATCCATGAACGTCGATGATCCACTTCTTTGTACACTATAGTGTGAGTCTCGCCCATCCACCTGAAGGAGTGTCTTTTACTAGGTGGTTTCTTGTTAGAAAAGATCTGCTCTTAAAAAGTTCCAATACTGCTAAGCCCACTATGCAGCTACTCAAATTTACAGTAACATTTCTGTATGTGAAGACCACCTCAAATCCTGTAAGCAGACAGATTGTTGAAGTCACATCATCATTAGATGCCCATTCATAGGTTAAAAAAAAAGGTTTTCACATCTTTTCAGTGCACCCTTGGAGGTAAATTTCAATACACAAACGTAGAGACCACATTTTTCAGCCCTCTTTAGAAAGAAAACCTATGAAGGAGAATTCCATTTTAGAGCTTGGGGGTCACAGAATTCTGCTGAGAAAGAGAATTCCACCAGCCAGTCATTGGTAAATTAGCTGCTTTGAGGTACAAGGAATAGCTTAAAACACACACATCCCTTCCCGAACCACTCTTTTTTCCCTCTTCTTATGTTACCTCCCTTTCCATTCTTTGCATGTGCTGCAATAGAAGGGAGAGAGGTAGAAGAATCAGGGTGAAACCATAGCTCTATTGAGATCAATGGGACATGATCTCACCAGAAGAATCCAAATATCATTTTAAACCAAGTGTAAAAGAGTTTGAAACAAAAGAATGAAAAATGGGTGTGTCAACGATGGTGCTGTTATGAAACCATGATGGAAAATGGAAAATCCAAGAAGGTTCAGTGCTTTTCCTTGTTCCAACAGAGCCCAAAGCGAAGTATCCACTCCATGGTTATCAACACACTGATGTGCTGTTTGGGTTCTCTGCCTTGCTGCTCAGGCACTGACAAAGTAATTTCTGCATCTTTGTAATTTAGTTTGTAAGTACTCCAGGGCAGGCATTGTTGTTGACTACATGTTTGTACAATGGGGGCCTAACACATTTATGATCTCAGTTGATTGGTGCTCTGGCTGCTATTGTAATACAAATAGTTGATTATGATAAATTCCGACTGCTCTTTTTCGGCAAAAGCAAGATTTTATTGCATTAAATGGAAGAAATTAAATGACATCCTTAGAACTTCCACTGTCATTTTTGCCAAAAGCTCAAATGTGACTATAAAAATCCTCTCACTAGCATGCTTAGGCAATATGTATCCTTTTTTTGTCTGGTGGGTTCCCTCTCCCCTCATGATTCCCACAGGGTAATCACTGGGTAACCTGTGGAACTGTATAGCAACAATGGACCCTGTCGCCCCTTAAGAAAGGAAGAAAAGAAATCTTGGGTTTCTAGGTTTCAGCTTATTGATATACACTCCTTTACATGTAATACTTTGTTTTAAAATAATATGTATACCCATCTATAGTTGAAGGCATATGGGAGTAAGAAATGGGGCGTGATTTTAAAAGTTGATATTTCTGCATTGTGACGAATCTCTTGGTGGTCTGAGTCATTCGCTCTTGTGAATATTATAAACTGGATGGAATGCTGAGTGAAGACTCTTGAGAGCTGATTGGCTAAAACGGAAGATATTTATCTGAGTAACCATGCAGATTTTAGAGCACTTAGAAGAGTAGAGCTTTAAAAATAAAAAGCTGATCTAAACCTTAATTATAATATATTATATGATTATACTTAGGATTACAATATATGACACAATTCTCTAGCAAGGTATTGTACGTACCAGTTGAAACTTTATAATCAACTAAAAAAAGTCAAGGCACCTATTTTTTAAAAATCTTTTAAAAACAATAACAAATTATCCTCCTGATATTTCCAAAGCAAGTAAAGCTCTCTAGCACAAAGCAGTTATGCACGTTAAACACCAGGACCCAGTGCTTCTGGATTCCATGCCCAGCTCTGCCATGGACTTACTCTTTTGACTTTGACCAATTCACTTAAACCCCCATGCTTCAAAGTAACCATTTAAAACCAGGGATACTAATACTTGCCTACCTTGTGTGAGTGTTGGAATGCTTAAATAATATATGTAAAGCACTTTGAGATCCACAAACTGAAGGCTCTACATAAACTTCAGGTACTGTTATTGATAGATTCAACTGCATCTTCGACAATTAAGCCTCCCAACAGGCAATTAAGATCCAGAAAATATGATATTCCTATTTCAGTGCAGTAACATTGCAAGGCAGAGAATGGATTAATGCTTTGTTGAACTACTTTGTTGCATGTATCCTGAGCCATGCCTTAGATTGCCATAAAACTCTCTCAGCTCCATCTACAGTATGAAAGCAGCGATCCCGAGGACCAAGTTATCACATGGTTCCCTCTTGTGGTGTAGATAAAACTCTATTGCTACAGCTCTGGACATGGCTAGCTCCTATCCACACTACAAGCAGTAACTATATTTTTACCCCCTTAGGGTCAATTGTGTTATAATTGTGTCTTCAACATGACTGTTTTCATAATGCAGGTGTGCTCTAAATTTACAGGTTAGGTGAAGCTTCCTGCATCACTCTTTTTCATAGGGAAGGCTTTTGGTTGCTGAGCAAAACAAAATAACCTCTTTGTTCATATATGATGATATATGATATAACAAAAGGTGTGTCTTCCAACATGTATCTGATAATGCAAGAAAAGAAAAGAAAAAGGGTAGTTTTCCAAAAGTAATGATTACAACTCATTACTGGTGGGCTTTTCAACATCACCTTGGAACTTAAACATTCGATGCCCATTTATTTCTAAAATAGCCCATGTAGCAGCTGACAGACGTTACAAATTACGTATTTATTCAGTATCCCTGGCCTATACTAGCAATTCAACATAGAGCAGAGAAATTTTGGCCATGCACACTGAGACAAAGCCCTCCCACTCTGAAAAATGCTCATGCTCACAGGACCTGTCAACTCTATCGTGACTTTAGTCTATAATGCTGCACCCTTGGACAGAGGCTGAATTTGGTGTCATCAGGGGTTGTGGCATTTCTGAAGAGAGAATCATTAATATAAATTCATTTTGACTTCTTATCAATTGAGTTCCTGAAGCATGTCCTTCAGTGCAGTATTTGAGAAACTAAGCTGCTTGCGATGGTACAGGACAGAACCTTGCTTGAATCACATTGGGAGACATCCTTACTGTAACCAGGTCCCTAGCAGTTGCTCTTGTGCTGTACACAGTTGCTATTCGGATGAGACAAAACACTTCTTCTCAACACCATGGAGATCAATGTTGTTTTACACAGAGTCAAACCCCATGCTAAAATTAATGCAAAATCTTCGCATCAGAACATTGTTTCAGGAAAACATACAATATTTAGTTAATCTGACAAAAATACAGGTGACGCTTTTCTTCACAATCTGATAGGCTACGTCTACACTACAGCAATCTTTCTAAAGAAGCCCTTCTGGAAGGTCTTTCAAAACAATGTGTCCACACACAAAAAAGCAGATCAAAAGCATCATTTGCTCTTTTGAAAAAGAGCGTACACACATCGCCCGCTCTTTTGGAAGAATGGGCCAGGGACCTGAAAGTCAGGCACCATGAGGACTGCGCTTTTGAAAAAGAGGGATTGCAGAGCATCTGCACATGTTTTCTTTTGAAAGAAGTTTTTGAAAAAAGGCGCCCTTCCTGAAACAGGGAGTGGAAAAACACTTTTGAAAGGAGAGCTGCATTTTTTCAGTCTAATTTTGGAAAAACGCCTTTTGTATATAGACGCTCCGCTGCATATTTCGAAAGAGCCTCTTAGAATCATAGAACACTAGAACTAGAAGGGACCTCAAGAGGTCATCGAGTCCAGTTCCCTTCACCATCTAGACCATCCCCGATAGGTGTCTATCTAACCTGCTCTTAAGTATTTCCAGGGATGGAGGGTCCACAACCTCCCTAGGTAACTTATTCGAGTGTTTAACTACTCTGACAGTAAGGAAGCTTTCCTAACGTCTAATCTAAACATCTTTTGTTGCAGTTTAAACCCATTGCTCCTTGTCCTAACCTCAGAGGACAAGGAGAACAATTTTTCTCCCTCCTCCTTGTAACCCTCTTTGAGGTACTTGAAAACTGCTATCATGTCGCCTGTAAATCTCCTCTTTTCTAAACTAAACAAGCCCAGTTCTTTCAGTCTTCCCTTATAGCTCATATTCTCTTGACCTTTAATCATTCTTGTTGCTCTTCTCTGGAACTTTTCCAGTTTCTCCACATCTTTCTTGAAATGTGGTGCCCAGAACTGGGCACAATACTCCAACTGAGGCCTAAAGAGTGCTGACTAAAGCGGAAGAATGACTTCCCGGGTCTTGCTCGCAACACTCCTGTTAATGCATCCCAGAATCACATTTGCTTTTTTTGCAACAGCATTACGCTGTTGACTCATATTTAACTTGTGGTCCACTATGACCTCTGAATCCCTTTCCGCCATACTCTTCCCTAGACAACTGTTTCCCACGCTATATGTATGAAGCTGATTGTTTCTTCCTAAGTGGAGCGTTTTCCATTTGTCCTTATTAAACTTCATCCTGTTTACCTCACACCATTTCTCAAGTTTGTCCAGATCATTTTGAATTATGAGGCTATCCTTCAAAGCGGTTGCAACCCCTCCCAGCTTGGTATCAGCTGCAAACTTAATAAGCGTACTCTCTATGCCAATATCTAAATTGTTGATGAAGATATTGAATAGAACCGGTCCCAAAACAGATCCCTGTGGAACCCCACTTGTTATGCCCTTCCAGCATGACTGCAAACTATTAACTACTCTCTGAGAATAGTTATCTAGCCAGTTATGCACCCACCCAACTAAGCTGTATTTGCTTAGTTTATTGATAGGAAGATCATGCAAAACTGTGTCAAATGCCTTACTAAAGTCGAGGTATACCACATCCACCACCTCTCCCTTATCCACAAGAATTGTTATCCTGTCAAAAAAAGCCATCAGATTGGTCTGGCATGATTTGTTCTTTCCAAATCCATGCTGGCTGTTATCTATCAACTTATTTTCATCCAGATGTTTGCAGATGAATTCCTTAATTATTTGCTCCATTATCTTTCCTGGCACAGAAGTTAAACTGACTGGTCTGTAGTTTCCTGGGTTGTTCTTTTCTCCCTTTTTATAGATGGGCACTATGTTTGCCCTTTTCCAGGTTTCTGGAATCTCTCCCAACTTCCAGGACTTTTCAAAGATGCTAGCTAAAGGCTCAGAAATCTCCTCTGTCAGTTCCTTAAGTATTCTAGGATGCATTTCATCTGGCCCTGATGACCTGAAGACATCTACTTTTTCTAAGTAATTTTTAACTTGTTCTTTATGTATTTTATCCTCTAGACCTACCCCCCTTCCCACTAGCATACATTGTTAGGAATTTCTGCATCAGTCTTCTTGGTGAAGACCAAAACCAAGACGTTATTAAGCACCTCTGCCATTTCCAAGTTTCCTGATATTGTTTCTCCCTCCTCACTGAGTATTGGGCCTACCCTGTCCTTGGGCTTCCTCTTGCTTCTAATATATTTATAGATTGACTTCTTGTTACTCTTTGGCTATGTCTACACTCGCCAAAAACTTCGAAATGGCCATGCAAATGGCCATTTCGAAGTTTACTAATGAAGCGCTGAAATACATACTTCGAAGTCCCCTTATTCCCATCTGCTCATAGGAATAAGGGGACTTCGAAGTAGGTGGGGTCCTTTCAAAAAGGAGCCCCGTCCGGACGAGCCACGCAGCGGCAAGCCACGTCAATTTCGAAGTTCTGTGGCCACCCCCCTGCTAATGAGGCGCTGAATATGTATTTCAGCACTTCATTAGGAAACTTTGAAATGGGCATTTGCATGGCCATTTCGAACTTTTTGGCTAGTGTAGACACGGCCTTTATGTCTCAAGCTAGTTTGAGCTCATTCTGTGCCTTGGCCTTTCTAATCTTGCCCCTGCAGGGGCACGTACTGTTTTTTATATTCATCTTTTGTAGTTTCTTCTAATTTCCACTTTTTATGTGACTCCTTTTCGATTTTGAAACCATGCAAGATCTCCTGGCTAAGCCAAGGCGGTCTTTTACCATACTTTCTAGCTTTCCTATGCAGCGGTATAGTTTGCTTTTGGGCTCTTAATAACATCCCTTTGAAAAACTGCCAGTTCTCTTCAGTTGTTTTTTTCTCTTAGGCTGTGGCCACTCTAACACCTCCTTTCGGAGGGGCTATGGTAATGTGGCACTTCAGAACAAGCTAATGAGGCACTACCATGAACATGCAGCGCCTCATTAGCATAATGGTGGCTGCGCGTGCTTCGAACCTGCCAGTTTCAAAACATGTGCCGCCCGGGTAGCTGGGGGGGGTGCCTTTTGAAATGGACCTGTGATTTCGAAAGCCCCTTCTTCCCAAAATCAGATGGGAATAAAGGGCTTTCGAAATCAGGGGATCATCCTGAAAGGCCCCCCGGCTACAAGAGCAGTGTGTGTTTTGAAACTGGCAGTTTCGAAACTTAACGCAGCTGCCATTATGCTAATGAGGCACTGCATATTCATGGAAGTGCCTCATATGCATATCCCAAAATGCCACATTACCATGGAGGGGCTAGTGTGGCCACAGCCTTCGTTTTGCTTCCCTTGGGACAAGAGGTCAAATTTCAGCCCGCCACCTCAAAAACGTTGCTGACCCCTGTTTTAAACCTTCAAAGTGGGAAAACCCTGCCAGAAACCCGTGTATCTTGCCCCTGCGAGGGAAACCCTGTAGGATTTCTGACCAGAATCTGGTTTGGAGGGAACATGGCCAAACAGCCAGCCTGGGAACCAGGCCCCTGGGTTCTAGTCCTGGCTCTGAGCGGAGGTGAGGACATGCCAAAGAACTTACTGGTTGGTACCATTCCATGCCAGCCCTGCTAAGCGCCTGAGTCCAGAACAAGAACGGTCAAACTCCCAGTCCACCATGTTTTGCATCTTTGCCAGAGCACAAGTGGGAGAGAGATGCCCTCTGAACTTGCTGCAGCTGGCACAAAGCCCTTGGCCCTGCTGCTGGTGAGTCAGCCGGCTGCAAGACCCACCCCTCTCTTGCCTCAGGAGTCCATCAGCAGTGCACCCACAGGAGCATTCAATAGCAGCGCAGCTGGGAACACCCCACCCCAACCTGCTCACTCTTCTCTTGAAAAATACTTCAAAAGAACTTGCTAGTGTAGACGTGGGCCCGGAGAAATTGTGAGGACTTTCACACCAAAAGTAGGTCACCTGCTGAGTCAACAGGCTACCATTACGGAATTTGCCACCCAGCAGCGCTCGGTTCGGCTGACAGGGGAAGAAGCACGAAGCTCGAAGTGGTCAAATGGCAGGAAATACCCAGGTTTGTTCCTTTCCAGGTGTCATACAAGACAGTTGTCTTCTGTTTACATCCCCTAGGGGCCTTGTCCTGCAATTTGAGGTTTATGAATGAAAAGTGCTATGTGACAGCTAACTATTATGATTTAAAGGGGGTTCTACACATCAGGCAGTAGCAGAAACAAGTGTTTGCTTTATTTGCCTAAGTATTTTTTAAATACCTGCAGTACAACTTGATTGGTTTTGTTTCTGTTGTTGATGTTGAATTACCGCTTTGCTGGACAGCCCTGTTTCATGGCACTGTTTTGGTATTTTACAGTATACACATAAATGTATTTGCCAGAGACTGATGATGAACACGTTCCTCCCAATTTGGGGATAAACTGTATTTCTAAATTATGTAAAAGAAGCACCAGCCTGATAAATACTTCAGAAATGCATGGATTAATAACCACACCACAAATAATGGTATTACAGGCTATAGCTGCTGCTAAAATTTCCAATACGTTATTCAGATCCCTGAATTCTGTTACTGCGTCTATTACTTAAACAAAAAAATACAAGTTCATATCCTGTAGAGTACGAAAAACCAAAATCTACTTTTTTCACACCACAGAATAGTCATCTATTTCTATTCATTGGAAACAGAGAACATTGCTAATTACTAGAGTGCAAAATGCTGCACATCTGCATTCATAAATAATCTCCTGCACCCAGTGTTACATAAAACAAATCCCCCAGCTTGCCTCTTTACCCAACATGCACACAGCACTGTGCTGCTTTATTTTTATGAGAATGGGCCTAGTACAGAGAGCCTAATGGATTTTGTTATAGACCCATCACACCAGTATGCAAAAGCAAAGGCTTAACTGCAAAAGTAGTCCTCAGGATTACTTTTGTTATCAACATCTGATTACTTTTCCAGTTGAAAATTAGCACTCGTTTCTTTCTTACTTTTCTGAGGAAACTACTTCCTTGCAGAAGTGTAAATACGGAGGTCGTAATGGTGTGTCAATGGGCTGACTCTCTTAGCTGAACTAAAACAAAGTGAATCTCATGTTGCTGCGAGAAAATGAGCAGGTTACTTTTTATTCCATTTACCAGTGATATGAAAGGTTGTTTTTTTGTTTTTTTTTTTTCCCAGTCTTCAACAGACTAATATAGGGGTGTGTGTGCAGGAAATGTGGACAGTGCCTACATGAGTGTCCATGGTGTCTCTTCTCCACTCTCTCTGTAATCACTACCACAGGGCCGTCTCTTGTTCTTTGTGAGGACAGAGTAGCCCCAGTGCTTAAAGTACTACACACACAATCCCAAGAGGGCTTTGGTGTCCTGCCCGCAGCTTCCTCAATGCTGGGGAAAAGAGCTCAGTGGGACAAAGTGACTCCACAATCTCTTACCGAGTAATGCATCTCCATCCTGTCAGTTACAGACAGGTTCACTGTTCTGCTACAATAGAGAGAGACACGTGTTTTTCTAACCAGCTACAGAAAGTTAGCCATGTTAGTCGATAGCTTCACAAAAACAAACAGTCCTGTAGCACCTTAAAGACTAACACGTGTATTTATTCGTTAATTAGCTTTCACTGGTAAGACCCACTTCTTCAGATTACTTCAGTCTGAAACGAAGAAGTGGGTCTTGCCCATGAAAGCTTGTTACCGAATAAATAAATGTATTAGGCTAAGTCTACACAGAAAAGCTATTTTGAAATAACAGATGGGGGCAAGGATAGCTCAGGGTTGTGAGTTCAGCCCTTAAGGGGGACATTTAGGGATCGGGGGAAATAGATTAAAAAAAAAGAAAAATCTGCCCCAGATGGTAGTAGATCATCACTGGACTCAATGACCTCTCAAGGTCCCTTCTAGCTCTGAGATAGATATATCTCCACATAAACAATGCAACCTCTATTTAGAAACATTTTCAAAATAGTAGTTGGCTTATTTCAAAATTGGTAAGCCTCTTTTTAAGGATTAGAATCAATTTTGAAATAAGCCATAGTGTGGCCAATGGCTCTATGGGTGTGTCTACACTAGCACCCCCCTTTCAAAAGGGGGGTGCTAATGAGGCACTGCAATGAATATGCAGCACCTCATTAACATAATGGCAGCCATGGCACTTCAAAAGTGCTGCTTTCGATCGTGCGTGGCTCATCTACACGGGGTCCTTTTCAAAAGGCCCCCCCACATATCAAAGTCCTATTTGGTTATAGGGATAAGGGGATGAGCCATGCATGATCCAAAGCAGCACTTTCGAAGTGCATTGGCCGTCATTATGCTAACGAGACACTGCATGTTCCAAAGTATCTCATTAGCATCCCCCTTTCAAAAGCCTACGTGTGTAGATGCTGTGTTTTGAAATAGCTAAGCATTAGCTTGAAATGCATTTTTGTGTGTAGCAGCATTCACTATAGGCTATTCCAGAATAGCTCTTCTGGAATAACCTCCCCCACCCACCCAATGTTTCTCTACACACACCTAGGAGGAGGGATACACCTGACATTTGTCTTGTTTGCTCTTGCCAACTGATCATCAAATGGCATGAACAAACTTTCAAAATGCCTAGCAGCTTTGAAGGAAGAAAAAAAAAAAAAGGGGGAGTCAAGATGTCTGGGCAAAGCTTACAAAGGGGAATGTCTCAGTCAAAATGGGCACCCTAAATATCACATACTTCCTTTGGACTGGGCATAAATGTAACCAGTACTCACTTCCCACTGCAGCTTATCATTTACATGGTCAGATATAGAAATAAAGTGTGTTACACTGCTACCCTAATGTACCACGTACGTGCTGTTTGTCTCCATTCAGTTTCCCAGTTGAAAACCAGAGCCACTAGATGGCACCATATGGAAATCTGTGCCTGGGTGATTTCTTATTTCAGAATGCTTTGTAACAATGTGTACTTTAAAAATAAATTAGTTAGATACAGAAAGCTGAAGGCTGCTGCGCTTCCACAGAATAGGCCTTGCACCTGATGTGCATGGCATCTGAAGAGCACCCATTATATTTTCAGCATAGGATGGCCTTTTCTTTCTACCCATAGAGTATAAGTTCTCAGCCGTTGTCAGACTAGATCATCGCATGTGGCTCCTTCCAGCCTAGACTTCCACAAATCTCTTGTAGCCTCCCCAGCACCTATTTTGTCTAAAGCTGTGCAAAATACAATCTTTAGATCTTCCTCAAGCTGCGTGCTAAGTGCACGCTAAAAATTTAAAATGCACATCTCCTCTAAAGACTCAAGTATAGGCTGCCACAAAGCTGTACAGTAAATCCTCAAAATGCACAGTTGCGAGTTGCCCTTAACTCCCATTAACACGAGTTAAGTGCATCTCAAAATCCTGCTCCCCCCCCCGGCTCTGGCTTAACCCCTCGGGCCCATGCAGCCCTGGTTCAACCCACCCTGGTTCAACCCTCCCCAGCTCAAACCCCCTGCAGCCCAGCTCCCCACCCGCGCACAGCTCTAACTCACCACCCCTGCGCATGGCTCTGGCTCAACCCCCGCATCCCTGGTTCAACACCCCCCCCAGCACGTGGCTCTGGCTCTGGCTTAACCCTCCTCCCCCTGGCCTTGGTTTAAAACCCACCCGGCACAGTCCCAACTCAGCTCCACTCCCCTGCAGCCCTAACCCATCCCAGGCTTAACCCCCCTCCCACAGCCCCAACCCGCTGCCAGGCTTAACCCCCCCCAACTGCCCCCACCTTAACCCCAGGACTTACCATTGAAAAGGAGCTGCAGGGGCTCCTGCTGCTTTCCCAGCTGCAGAACGTGCGTTCTGCCGGGGAAAAAAGGTGCCCCCCTCAATTTATGCAAAATTCAAGTTCTGGGAAGGTACGTGGGAATACCGCATAAATCTAGCTGAGATTTTTCAAAGTAATTTAAGGAATTTAGACAGGTAGTGGAAGATATGTCTGTCTCCCTTAGGCTGCCTTGACAGTCTCAACCACTGAACCTAAACAGCTGGCAAAGGAAACCCATCTGCACTGTAACCAGAAGGACTAATGGGTTGACAAACTGATGCTGATGGCTTTAAAGTAAGATGGTCGGTCAAAGCAGAAAACGTCAGTGAGAACTTAGATTTTGTACCCAAAACGGGCCTAATTATTCTTTAACTGTCCAAACGCTCAGACACACAGGATGTCTATCAATTTCTGTCACTTATTTCCATTTTGCACTGATCAGTTCCAGCTTCCTATTAATGGACTTAGATTCTTTCTCTATGGTTTTACATCACACTTTTTAGGTTGTCCTCTCTCTTTCCAAGTGGGGTCTTAACAAGGAAATTGTTTTGGTGGCATCCTTAAAATGTATCCTAAATATCTCTCATCATTGTCATGCCATGTTTGATACTTAAAGTTGGTGTGCTCTAGTGAGCATTTCCAGTTGTAAGGAATTTTTTTTTCTGGGAACTCTGAAAATCTTCTGAGAGCATTTACTCTGGAATGAGTTTTCCTTATCAAGTGCTGTTATGGATTTCCATGATTGTACTTCATAATGGAGGACAGATATGCTAGTGTTAAAAAAAAAATCTATTTTGTAGCAGCGCTGATCGTATTACTTCCCCAATCATTTCAAGTTTGTAAAAGTTTTTTGCTGTTTTTGATATTCGTTGTTTGAGATCTAGCATAGAGTTACTGTCATTGTGCCTCTTGTGCGCAGATATATAATGTCTCATTCTTCTAATATTTCTCCGTTTTCTCTGCTGATTGCTTTTGGAACACTGACAGCCATAAATTTTGCTTTCCCCTTGTTGAAGAACAAACCAATTTGTTTTTTGGTGACTGGCAAATGCTGGGTCTTTTCTTCCATTAAGTGAGGTGTTGAACTGAGCAACACTATGTCATCAGCAAAAACAAGGTCATCCAATTGTACTTTATCATTTGCCCATCAAATTTCTCAGTTGCCTTCTGCAGTTAATTTCCTCTCAACATTGTCAACAGCCCGTAAAACAATACTAATTATTTTGCTGGTATTCTATACTATGCAATAATTTTCCAGAGTCTTTCTCTATGTGCACTACCAAAAACCTCCTGGCTATAAAATTTATCACAGGAGGTGCTTGTCACTCTCCATTTTATTCTATAATATGTCTGTGAAATCAACAATATGTCCTGCAGATACCTCAGCAGCCTAAAACCTAGGTGCTCCTATTGAAGTTGGAGATCTTTTTTGGTTCTTGATATATTGCAGGTTGATGCTGAACATGATATTCGCAGGCACTGAGAATAATGTGACTCCTCTCAGTTACTGAAGTTGGCATGTCACCCTTCTTTCAGATTTCTCTCTTCCATGGGGTTGAGTTTTTTCTCTATTCAACATTCAATTCAAAAACACAAGGAAACACTTACTACAGGCACCTCTTCGGTAATATTGTTCTTTCTAACTATTTTCCCATTTCTGAGTTTACTGATGGCTTTTCTAACTTCTTCCACTATAACAACACCTAAAGTTCTTCCATTAACTCCATTAGAATACTGAATAGTCTTTAGTTCTAGCTGAAAAGTACTTTTTGTGTTTGGATCTTTTAATTGTGCTCTACTAACAAGCAATCTTTGACTTTCTTCATCCTTTTAAAATTAATCTTCAATTTAAAAAACACAGATTGTGGTCACTGCCCACATCTGCTCTTCTCTACACACGGACATGTGCCAACAAACTATTAAATGTTAATATTCTTGAAATGCAGATGTGAACTCTCCTATCCTTTGTAGCACTATCTTCAGACAAAAGTAAGTAATCCTACCAAAGGTGGGTCTGTGCACAGAGTTCAGGTGAAATATCAAAGGTGCATGAAAAATAAAATGTATCAGATGTCTGCAGAAAATAAGACCTTGTCTCCACTTGAAAATGTGCCACTCTGGAATAGCAACAGAGAGGTAGCTGTGTTAGTCTGTACTCCAACAAAACAAAGCAACAGAAACGTAGCACTTTAAAGATTAGCAAAATGATTTATTCGGTGATGAGCTTTCGTGGGACAGACCCACTTCCACAGATCAATTTGCAGTTATTCAGGAATAACAATCTTATTCAGGAATAGGGGCACCCAGATGAAGTTTCATACCTGAAGCATATCAGGTAACAATTAGACTGGAGTACATATTTTGGTAAACTCTCAAATGCAGATAAGCCCCAAAAGAAATTTATTTCATAGTGATCATACTTGGGTATCTGTTTGGCTAACTACCTATCTGTAAAATAGGCCCTGTTTCTCTGAGCTCATTGAGCTAATCAGTGCCAGATGACAGACAGGCTACAGTGACACGGCCAAGTTATTTTGACATAACAGCTGTTATTTTGAAATAACTTTGCTATTATCTACACTACACACACGCTATTTTGAAATACATTTGATATAGTGGGTGCATTATTCCAAAACGGGTAAACCTCATTGCGGGAGGAATAATAGCACCTATTTCGAAATAACTATTTTGAAGAAAGTGCTATTCCCTGGCTATGTCTACACTAGCATTCCTCTTTCGAAAGAGGCGTGCAAATGAAGGAAAGCGAAAATGCAAATGAGGCACAGATTTATATATCTGGCACCTCAGTTTCATATTCTTTCAAAAGAAGAACAGCAATGTAAAGGCAGCTGTTTTGAAAGTAATCTCCATCTTTGAAGGAACCCTTCTTCCTGTATTTTTTTTAGGAAGAAGGGTTCTTTTGAAGATGGGGTTTGCTTTTGGAACAGCTGTGTCTGCACGGCTTTTCTTCTTTCAAAGGAAGCTCTTTTGAAAGAAGGATATGCAAATGAGGTGCAAGGTATGTAAATCTGTGCCTCATTTGCATTTTTGATTTCCTTCATTTGCACACCTCTTTCAAAAGAGGAATGCTAGTGTAGACTTAGCCCCTGTCTTATCACCGATTTTAAAATAGTTATGTCAAACTAGGCACTATTTCAAAACAAGCGCTATGTGTGTAATCTATGTGTTTTGAAATAGCTAAGTGCTATTTCGAAATACATTTTTGTGTGTTGCAGCCCTGTTTCAGAATAGCTTATTTCAAAAGAGGGCTGCTGTGTCGTTGTAGCCACGGAGGGGGACAGAAGTGGTTCTATGACATCCTTGTATCACCCGCTGTAACCAGGAGTTGGAGCAGGTAGCATCTTGAATCTGAGAGATTAATTTATGCCCAGAAGCCTCTGAGCCCAAGAATCTATTTCAATAGTTTCGCACTGCCAGAATACAAGAGCACTGCAGCTTCCTGGATGGGAGAGGGGAAGTATGAGGCTTTATGCTGTACTGCTCAGGGAGGATCGGTTCCAGCAGGATTTTGGTTGCTTTGCAGCAGGAAGTGGCTGGAGCTGCCCTGAGACTTCTGCCCAAAAATCCAGGACAGGAAAAAGGAACCATTCAGGTATGTCAAGATGCAAATTATATAGACAGTAATAGCAAAGAAGGGTGAGCTGTATGAATGGTTAAACTGACTAGGTAAAGTTTAACGACAGCTCCTCCAGACAGAGCATTAAATTATTTTTTAAATGAGCTCATTATTCCTAGAGAGCCAAGGTGAGTGAAGTAACCTTTTATTGGACCAATCTTGGTTGGTCTGCGAGATGTGCATTTGAGCTACACAGAGCTCTTCTTCAGGTGTGGAAAAGATAAGCTCAGCGTATACAGTAAACCCTTGAGTTACGCAGGGGTTGCGTTCCTTCAAACCCCTCCCCCAACCCCTTAACTCAAATTTTCACACAAGTTGGCAGGGGAGGGAGACGGGAACCAGGCTGCTGCCTGCTTCTGGGCTTTCAGGCTCTGGGAAACTGACCAGACCACTAGGGCTGCTCAGTTTCCTGGCTCCCAGAGTGGCAGGGAGCCGGGAACCAGGGGACAGCCTGGTTCCCAGCTCCCCGCTACTTGCAGGACCCCGGAAACTCACCAGCTCATGGCTGATCAGTTTCCCAGGTCCCCCATGCTGGTGAGTTTCCAGGGTCCTGCAAGCAGTGGGGAGCTGGGAACCAGGCTGTCCCCTGGTTCCCGGCTCCCCGCCACTCTGGGAGCCAGGAAACTGAGCAGCCCTAGTGGTCTGGTCAGTTTCCCAGAGCCTGAAAGCCCAGAAGAGCCCAGAAGCAGGCAGCAGCCTGGTTCCCGTCTCCCTCCCCCGCCAATTTGTGTGAAAATTTGAGTTATGAGGCGGGAGGGGGTTGCAGGAACGCAACCCCTGAGTATCTCAAGGGTTTACTGTATACACTGAGCTTGTCCTTGCTTCTCCTGGCCTTCCCCCAACCGTGCTGTTAGCTGGCCCAGCTGCTCACAGCGGCAGGCAGCTAGGCAGCCTGACAGCCACAGAGTGGCTTCAGGTTGTGTTTAACTCGCTTTTAAGCGAGTTACGTGCAACTTGAAGCTGTGTATTTCAGATATTTACTGTACTTGAAAGCTTCTCTCTCTCGCCAGCAGAAGATCATCCCATAAAAGATGTTACAGAGGCAAGGCGGAAGAGGTAACATCATGGGATTGACATGGCTACGACTACACTATCATTAATCTTAAGCATTTTAATGTGCAGCTGTCATCTTTAATTCTGTCTTTTTCCAAGGCTCTAATTTCCATGGAAGGGAGTTGTGAGGGCTCCT